>NW_027362774.1:38930821-39327218 GCF_046119375.1 Phyllobates terribilis | reverse complement strand
ATTCTGCTGGTGCAGTCACTGTGTACATACATTACATTACTGATCCTGAGTTACATCCTGTATTATACTCCAGAGCTGCACTCACTATTCTGCTGGTGCAGTCACTGTGTACATACATTACATTACTGATCCTGAGTTACATCCTGTATTATACTCCAGAGCTGCACTCAGAGACTATTCTGCTGGTGCAGTCACTGTGTACATACATTACATTACTGATCCTGAGTTACATCCTGTATTATACTCCAGAGCTGCACTCACTATTCTGCTGGTGCAGTCACTGTGTACATACATTACATTACTGATCCTGAGTTACATCCTGTATTATACTCCAGAGCTGCACTCACTATTCTGCTGGTGCAGTCACTGTGTACATACATTACATTACTGATCCTGAGTTACATCCTGTATTATACTCCAGAGCTGCACTCACTATTCTGCTGGTGCAGTCACTGTGTACATACATTACATTACTGATCCTGAGTTACATCCTGTATTATACTCCAGAGCTGCACTCACTATTCTGCTGGTGCAGTCACTGTGTACATACATTACATTACTGATCCTGAGTTACATCCTGTATTATACTCCAGAGCTGCACTCACTATTCTGCTGGTGCAGTCACTGTGTACATACTTTTACTTTACTGATCCTGAGTTACATCCTGTATTATACTCCAGAGCTGCACTCACTATTCTGCTGGTGCAGTCACTGTGTACATACATTACATTACTGATCCTGAGTTACATCCTGTATTATACTCCAGAGCTGCACTCACTATTCTGCTGGTGCAGTCACTCTGTACATACATTACATTACATTACTGATCCTGAGTTACATCCTGTATTATACTCCAGAGCTGCACTCACTATTCTGCTGGTGCAGTCACTGTGTACATACATTACATTACTGATCCTGAGTTACATCCTGTATTATACTCCAGAGCTGCACTCACTATTCTGCTGGTGCAGTCACTGTGTACATACATTACATTACTGATCCTGAGTTACATCCTGTATTATACTCCAGAGCTGCACTCACTATTCTGCTGGTGCAGTCACTGTGTACATACATTACATTACTGATCCTGAGTTACATCCTGTATTATACTCCAGAGCTGCACTCACTATTCTGCTGGTGGAGTCACTGTGTACATACATTACATTACTGATCCTGAGTTACATCCTGTATTATACTCCAGAGCTGCACTCACTATTCTGCTGGTGCAGTCACTGTGTACATACATTACATTACTGATCCTGAGTTACCTCCTGTATTATACTCCAGAGCTGCACTCACTATTCTGCTGGTGCAGTCACTGTGTACATACATTACATTACTGATCCTGAGTTACATCCTGTATTATACTCCAGAGCTGCACTCACTATTCTGCTGGTGCAGTCACTGTGTACATACATTACATTCCTGATCATGTGTTACATCCTGTATTATACTCCAGAGCTGCACTCACTATTCTGCTGGTGGAGTCACTGTGTACATACATTACATTACTGATCCTGAGTTACATCCTGTATTATACTCCAGAGCTGCACTCACTATTCTGCTGGTGCAGTCACTGTGTACATACATTACATTACTGATCCTGAGTTACCTCCTGTATTATACTCCAGAGCTGCACTCACTATTCTGCTGGTGCAGTCACTGTGTACATACATTACATTACTGATCCTGAGTTACATCCTGTATTATACTCCAGAGCTGCACTCACTATTCTGCTGGTGCAGTCACTGTGTACATACATTACATTACTGATCCTGAGTTACATCCTGTATTATACTCCAGAGCTGCACTCACTATTCTGCTGGTGCAGTCACTGTGTACATACATTACATTACTGATCCTGAGTTACATCCTGTATTATACTCCAGAGCTGCACTCACTATTCTGCTGGTGAGTCACTGTGTACATACATTACATTACTGATCCTGAGTTACATCCTGTATTATACTCCAGAGCTGCACTCACTATTCTGCTGGTGCAGTCACTGTGTACATACATTACATTACTGATCATGAGTTACCTCCTGTATTATACTCCAGAGCTGCACTCACTATTCTGCTGGTGCAGTCACTGTGTACATACATTACATTACTGATCCTGAGTTACATCCTGTATTATACTCCAGAGCTGCACTCACTATTCTGCTGGTGCAGTCACTGTGTACATACATTACATTACTGATCATGAGTTACATCCTGTATTATACTCCAGAGCTGCACTCACTATTCTGCTGGTGCAGTCACTGTGTACATACATTACATTACTGATCCTGAGTTACATCCTGTATTATACTCCAGAGCTGCACTCACTATTCTGCTGGTGCAGTCACTGTGTACATACATTACATTACTGATCCTGAGTTACCTCCTGTATTATACTCCAGAGCTGCACTCACTATTCTGCTGGTGCAGTCACTGTGTACATACATTACATTACTGATCCTGAGTTACATCCTGTATTATACTCCAGAGCTGCACTCACTATTCTGCTGGTGCAGTCACTGTGTACATACATTACATTACTGATCCTGAGTTACATCCTGTATTATACTCCAGAGCTGCACTCACTATTCTGCTGGTGCAGTCACTGTGTACATACATTACATTACTGATCCTGAGTTACCTCCTGTATTATACTCCAGAGCTGCACTCACTATTCTGCTGGTGCAGTCACTGTGTACATACATTACATTACTGATCCTGAGTTACATCCTGTATTATACTCCAGAGCTGCACTCACTATTCTGCTGGTGCAGTCACTGTGTACATACATTACATTACTGATCCTGAGTTACATCCTGTATTATACTCCAGAGCTGCACTCACTATTCTGCTGGTGCAGTCACTGTGTACATACATTACATTACTGATCCTGAGTTACATCCTGTATTATACTCCAGAGCTGCACTCACTATTCTGCTGGTGCAGTCACTGTGTACATACATTACATTACTGATCCTGAGTTACATCCTGTATTATACTCCAGAGCTGCACTCACTATTCTGCTGGTGCAGTCACTGTGTACATACATTACATTACTGATCCTGAGTTACCTCCTGTATTATACTCCAGAGCTGCACTCACTATTCTGCTGGTGCAGTCACTGTGTACATACATTACATTACTGATCCTGAGTTACATCCTGTATTATACTCCAGAGCTGCACTCACTATTCTGCTGGTGCAGTCACTGTGTACATACATTACATTACTGATCCTGAGTTACCTCCTGTATTATACTCCAGAGCTGCACTCACTATTCTGCTGGTGCAGTCACTGTGTACATACATTACATTACTGATCCTGAGTTACATCCTGTATTATACCCCAGAGCTGCACTCACTATTCTGCTGGTGCAGTCACTGTGTACATACATTACATTACTGATCCTGAGTTACATCCTGTATTATACTCCAGAGCTGCACTCACTATTCTGATGGTGCAGTCACTGTGTACATACATTACATTACTGATCCTGAGTTACATCCTGTATTATACTCCAGAGCTGCACTCACTATTCTGCTGGTGCAGTCACTGTGTACATACATTACATTACTGATCCTGAGTTACATCCTGTATTATACTCCAGAGCTGCACTCACTATTCTGCTGGTGCAGTCACTGTGTACATACATTACATTACTGATCATGAGTTACATCCTGTATTATACTCCAGAGCTGCACTCACTATTCTGCTGGTGGAGTCACTGTGTACATACATTACATTACTGATCCTGAGTTACATCCTGTATTATACTCCAGAGCTGCACTCACTATTCTGCTGGTGCAGTCACTGTGTACATACATTACATTACTGATCCTGAGTTACCTCCTGTATTATACTCCAGAGCTGCACTCACTATTCTGCTGGTGCAGTCACTGTGTACATACATTACATTACTGATCCTGAGTTACATCCTGTATTATACTCCAGAGCTGCACTCACTATTCTGCTGGTGCAGTCACTGTGTACATACATTACATTCCTGATCATGTGTTACATCCTGTATTATACTCCAGAGCTGCACTCACTATTCTGCTGGTGGAGTCACTGTGTACATACATTACATTACTGATCCTGAGTTACATCCTGTATTATACTCCAGAGCTGCACTCACTATTCTGCTGGTGCAGTCACTGTGTACATACATTACATTACTGATCCTGAGTTTCCTCCTGTATTATACTCCAGAGCTGCTCTCACTAATCTGCTGGTGCAGTCACTGTGTACATACATTACATTACTGATCCTGAGTTACATCCTGTATTATACTCCAGAGCTGCACTCACTATTCTGCTGGTGCAGTCACTGTGTACATACATTACATTACTGATCCTGAGTTACATCCTGTATTATACTCCAGAGCTGCACTCACTAATCTGCTGGTGCAGTCACTGTGTACATACATTACATTACTGATCCTGAGTTACATCCTGTATTATACTCCAGAGCTGCACTCACTATTCTGCTGGTGCAGTCACTGTGTACATACATTACATTACTGATCCTGAGTTACATCCTGTATTATACTCCAAGAGCTGCACTCTCTATTCTGCTGGTGCAGTCACTGTGTACATACATTACATTACTGATCCTGAGTTACATCCTGTATTATACTCCAGAGCTGCACTCACTATTCTGCTGGTGCAGTCACTGTGTACATACATTACATTACTGATCATGAGTTACATCCTGTATTATACTCCAGAGCTGCACTCACTATTCTGCTGGTGGAGTCACTGTGTACATACATTACATTACTGATCCTGAGTTACATCCTGTATTATACTCCAGAGCTGCACTCACTATTCTGCTGGTGCAGTCACTGTGTACATACATTACATTACTGATCCTGAGTTACCTCCTGTATTATACTCCAGAGCTGCACTCACTATTCTGTTGGTGCAGTCACTGTGTACATACATTACATTACTGATCCTGAGTTACATCCTGTATTATACTCCAGAGCTGCACTCACTATTCTGCTGGTGCAGTCACTGTGTACATACATTACATTACTGATCCTGAGTTACATCCTGTATTATACTCCAGAGCTGCACTCACTATTCTGCTGGTGCAGTCACTGTGTACATACATTACATTACTGATCCTGAGTTACCTCCTGTATTATACTCCAGAACTGCACTCACTATTCGGCTGGTGCAGTCACTGTGTACATACATTACATTCCTGATCATGTGTTACATCCTGTATTATACTCCAGAGCTGCACTCACTATTCTGCTGGTGCAGTCACTGTGTACATACATTACATTCCTGATCATGTGTTACATCCTGTATTATACTCCAGAGCTGCACTCACTATTCTGCTGGTGGAGTCACTGTGTACATACATTACATTACTGATCCTGAGTTAACTTCCTGTATTATACTCCACAGCTGCACTCACTATTCTGCTGGTGCAGTCACTGTGTACATACATTACATTACTGATCCTGAGTTACCTCCTGTATTATACTCCAGAGCTGCACTCACTATTCTGCTGGTGCAGTCACTGTGTACATACATTACATTACTGATCCTGAGTTACATCCTGTATTATACTCCAGAGCTGCACTCACTATTCTGCTGGTGCAGTCACTGTGTACATACATTACATTACTGATCCTGAGTTACATCCTGTATTATACTCCAGAGCTGCACTCACTATTCTGCTGGTGCAGTCACTGTGTACATACATTACATTACTGATCCTGAGTTACATCCTGTATTATACTCCAGAGCTGCACTCACTATTCTGCTGGTGGAGTCACTGTGTACATACATTACATTACTGATCCTGAGTTACCTCCTGTATTATACTCCAGAGCTGCACTCACTATTCTGCTGGTGCAGTCACTGTGTACATACATTACATTACTGATCCTGAGTTACATCGGGTATTATACTCCAGAGCTGCACTCACTATTCTGCTGGTGCAGTCACTGTGTACATACATTACATCACTGATCCTGAGTTACATCCTGTATTATACTCCAGAGCTGCACTCACTATTCTGCTGGTGCAGTCACTGTGTACATACATTACATTACTGATCCTGAGTTACATCCTGTATTATACTCCAGAGCTGCACTCACTATTCTGCTGGTGGAGTCACTGTGTACATACATTACATTACTGATCCTGAGTTACCTCCTGTATTATACTCCAGAGCTGCACTCACTATTCTGCTGGTGCAGTCACTCTGTACATACATTACATTACTGATCCTGAGTTACATCCTGTATTATACTCCAGAGCTGCACTCACTATTCTGCTGGTGCAGTCACTGTGTACATACATTACATTACTGATCCTGAGTTACCTCCTGTATTATACTCCAGAGCTGCACTCACTATTCTGCTGGTGCAGTCACTGTGTACATACATTACATTACATTACTGATCCTGAGTTACATCCTGTATTATACTCCAGAGCTGCACTCACTATTCTGCTGGTGCAGTCACTCTGTACATACATTACATTACATTACTGATCCTGAGTTACATCCTGTATTATACTCCAGAGCTGCACTCACTATTCTGATGGTGCAGTCACTGTGTACATACATTACATTACTGATCCTGAGTTACATCCTGTATTTTACTCCAGAGCTGCACTCACTATTCTGCTGGTGCAGTCACTGTGTACATACATTACATTACTGATCCTGAGTTACATCCTGTATTATACTCCAGAGCTGCACTCACTATTCTGCTGGTGCAGTCACTGTGTACATACATTACATTACTGATCCTGAGTTACATCCTGTATTATACTCCAGAGCTGCACTCACTATTCTGCTGGTGCAGTCACTGTGTACATACATTACATTACTGATCCTGAGTTACCTCCTGTATTATACTCCAGAGCTGCACTCACTATTCTGCTGGTGCAGTCACTGTGTACATACATTACATTACTGATCCTGAGTTACATCCTGTATTATACTCCAGAGCTGCACTCACTATTCTGCTGGTGCAGTCACTGTGTACATACATTACATTCCTGATCATGTGTTACATCCTGTATTATACTCCAGAGCTGCACTCACTATTCTGCTGGTGGAGTCACTGTGTACATACATTACATTACTGATCCTGAGTTACATCCTGTATTATACTCCAGAGCTGCACTCACTATTCTGCTGGTGCAGTCACTGTGTACATACATTACATTACTGATCCTGAGTTACCTCCTGTATTATACTCCAGAGCTGCACTCACTATTCTGCTGGTGCAGTCACTGTGTACATACATTACATTACTGATCCTGAGTTACATCCTGTATTATACTCCAGAGCTGCACTCACTATTCTGCTGGTGCAGTCACTGTGTACATACATTACATTACTGATCATGAGTTACATCCTGTATTATACTCCAGAGCTGCACTCACTATTCTGCTGGTGGAGTCACTGTGTACATACATTACATTACTGATCCTGAGTTACATCCTGTATTATACTCCAGAGCTGCACTCACTATTCTGCTGGTGCAGTCACTGTGTACATACATTACATTACTGATCCTGAGTTACCTCCTGTATTATACTCCAGAGCTGCACTCACTATTCTGCTGGTGGAGTCACTGTGTACATACATTACATTACTGATCCTGAGTTACCTCCTGTATTATACTCCAGAGCTGCACTCACTATTCTGCTGGTGCAGTCACTGTGTACATACATTACATTACTGATCCTGAGTTACATCGGGTATTATACTCCAGAGCTGCACTCACTATTCTGCTGGTGCAGTCACTGTGTACATACATTACATCACTGATCCTGAGTTACATCCTGTATTATACTCCAGAGCTGCACTCACTATTCTGCTGGTGCAGTCACTGTGTACATACATTACATTACTGATCCTGAGTTACATCCTGTATTATACTCCAGAGCTGCACTCACTATTCTGCTGGTGGAGTCACTGTGTACATACATTACATTACTGATCCTGAGTTACCTCCTGTATTATACTCCAGAGCTGCACTCACTATTCTGCTGGTGCAGTCACTCTGTACATACATTACATTACTGATCCTGAGTTACATCCTGTATTATACTCCAGAGCTGCACTCACTATTCTGCTGGTGCAGTCACTGTGTACATACATTACATTACTGATCCTGAGTTACCTCCTGTATTATACTCCAGAGCTGCACTCACTATTCTGCTGGTGCAGTCACTGTGTACATACATTACATTACATTACTGATCCTGAGTTACATCCTGTATTATACTCCAGAGCTGCACTCACTATTCTGCTGGTGCAGTCACTCTGTACATACATTACATTACATTACTGATCCTGAGTTACATCCTGTATTATACTCCAGAGCTGCACTCACTATTCTGATGGTGCAGTCACTGTGTACATACATTACATTACTGATCCTGAGTTACATCCTGTATTTTACTCCAGAGCTGCACTCACTATTCTGCTGGTGCAGTCACTGTGTACATACATTACATTACTGATCCTGAGTTACATCCTGTATTATACTCCAGAGCTGCACTCACTATTCTGCTGGTGCAGTCACTGTGTACATACATTACATTACTGATCCTGAGTTACATCCTGTATTATACTCCAGAGCTGCACTCACTATTCTGCTGGTGCAGTCACTGTGTACATACATTACATTACTGATCCTGAGTTACCTCCTGTATTATACTCCAGAGCTGCACTCACTATTCTGCTGGTGCAGTCACTGTGTACATACATTACATTACTGATCCTGAGTTACATCCTGTATTATACTCCAGAGCTGCACTCACTATTCTGCTGGTGCAGTCACTGTGTACATACATTACATTCCTGATCATGTGTTACATCCTGTATTATACTCCAGAGCTGCACTCACTATTCTGCTGGTGGAGTCACTGTGTACATACATTACATTACTGATCCTGAGTTACATCCTGTATTATACTCCAGAGCTGCACTCACTATTCTGCTGGTGCAGTCACTGTGTACATACATTACATTACTGATCCTGAGTTACCTCCTGTATTATACTCCAGAGCTGCACTCACTATTCTGCTGGTGCAGTCACTGTGTACATACATTACATTACTGATCCTGAGTTACATCCTGTATTATACTCCAGAGCTGCACTCACTATTCTGCTGGTGCAGTCACTGTGTACATACATTACATTACTGATCATGAGTTACATCCTGTATTATACTCCAGAGCTGCACTCACTATTCTGCTGGTGGAGTCACTGTGTACATACATTACATTACTGATCCTGAGTTACATCCTGTATTATACTCCAGAGCTGCACTCACTATTCTGCTGGTGCAGTCACTGTGTACATACATTACATTACTGATCCTGAGTTACCTCCTGTATTATACTCCAGAGCTGCACTCACTATTCTGCTGGTGCAGTCACTGTGTACATACATTAAATTACTGATCCTGAGTTACATCCTGTATTATACTCCAGAGCTGCACTCACTATTCTGCTGGTGCAGTCACTGTGTACATACATTACATTCCTGATCCTGAGTTACCTCCTGTATTATACTCCAGAGCTGCACTCACTATTCTGCTGGTGCAGTCACTGTGTACATACATTAAATTACTGATCCTGAGTTACATCCTGTATTATACTCCAGAGCTGCACTCACTATTCTGCTGGTGCAGTCACTGTGTACATACATTACATTCCTGATCATGTGTTACATCCTGTATTATATTCCAGAGCTGCACTCACTATTCTGCTGGTGGAGTCACTGTGTACATACATTACATTACTGATCCTGAGTTACATCCTGTATTATACTCCAGAGCTGCACTCACTATTCTGCTGGTGCAGTCACTGTGTACATACATTACATTACTGATCCTGAGTTACCTCCTGTATTATACTCCAGAGCTGCACTCACTATTCTGCTGGTGCAGTCACTGTGTACATACATTACATTACTGATCCTGAGTTACATCCTGTATTATACTCCAGAGCTGCACTCACTATTCTGCTGGTGCAGTCACTGTGTACATACATTACATTCCTGATCATGTGTTACATCCTGTATTATACTCCAGAGCTGCACTCACTATTCTGCTGGTGGAGTCACTGTGTACATACATTACATTACTGATCCTGAGTTACATCCTGTATTATACTCCAGAGCTGCACTCACTATTCTGCTGGTGCAGTCACTGTGTACATACATTACATTACTGATCCTGAGTTTCCTCCTGTATTATACTCCAGAGCTGCTCTCACTAATCTGCTGGTGCAGTCACTGTGTACATACATTACATTACTGATCCTGAGTTACATCCTGTATTATACTCCAGAGCTGCACTCACTATTCTGCTGGTGCAGTCACTGTGTACATACATTACATTACTGATCCTGAGTTACATCCTGTATTATACTCCAGAGCTGCACTCACTAATCTGCTGGTGCAGTCACTGTGTACATACATTACATTACTGATCCTGAGTTACATCCTGTATTATACTCCAGAGCTGCACTCACTATTCTGCTGGTGCAGTCACTGTGTACATACATTACATTACTGATCCTGAGTTACATCCTGTATTATACTCAAGAGCTGCACTCTCTATTCTGCTGGTGCAGTCACTGTGTACATACATTACATTACTGATCCTGAGTTGCATCCTGTATTATACTCCAGAGCTGCACTCACTATTCTGCTGGTGCAGTCACTGTGTACATACATTACATTACTGATCATGAGTTGCATCCTGTATTATACTCCAGAGCTGCACTCACTATTCTGCTGGTGGAGTCACTGTGTACATACATTACATTACTGATCCTGAGTTACATCCTGTATTATACTCCAGAGCTGCACTCACTATTCTGCTGGTGCAGTCACTGTGTACATACATTACATTACTGATCCTGAGTTACCTCCTGTATTATACTCCAGAGCTGCACTCACTATTCTGTTGGTGCAGTCACTGTGTACATACATTACATTACTGATCCTGAGTTACATCCTGTATTATACTCCAGAGCTGCACTCACTATTCTGCTGGTGCAGTCACTGTGTACATACATTACATTACTGATCCTGAGTTACATCCTGTATTATACTCCAGAGCTGCACTCACTATTCTGCTGGTGCAGTCACTGTGTACATACATTACATTACTGATCCTGAGTTACCTCCTGTATTATACTCCAGAACTGCACTCACTATTCGGCTGGTGCAGTCACTGTGTACATACATTACATTCCTGATCATGTGTTACATCCTGTATTATACTCCAGAGCTGCACTCACTATTCTGCTGGTGCAGTCACTGTGTACATACATTACATTCCTGATCATGTGTTACATCCTGTATTATACTCCAGAGCTGCACTCACTATTCTGCTGGTGGAGTCACTGTGTACATACATTACATTACTGATCCTGAGTTAACTTCCTGTATTATACTCCACAGCTGCACTCACTATTCTGCTGGTGCAGTCACTGTGTACATACATTACATTACTGATCCTGAGTTACCTCCTGTATTATACTCCAGAGCTGCACTCACTATTCTGCTGGTGCAGTCACTGTGTACATACATTACATTACTGATCCTGAGTTACATCCTGTATTATACTCCAGAGCTGCACTCACTATTCTGCTGGTGCAGTCACTGTGTACATACATTACATTACTGATCCTGAGTTACATCCTGTATTATACTCCAGAGCTGCACTCACTATTCTGCTGGTGCAGTCACTGTGTACATACATTACATTACTGATCCTGAGTTACATCCTGTATTATACTCCAGAGCTGCACTCACTATTCTGCTGGTGGAGTCACTGTGTACATACATTACATTACTGATCCTGAGTTACCTCCTGTATTATACTCCAGAGCTGCACTCACTATTCTGCTGGTGCAGTCACTGTGTACATACATTACATTACTGATCCTGAGTTACATCGGGTATTATACTCCAGAGCTGCACTCACTATTCTGCTGGTGCAGTCACTGTGTACATACATTACATCACTGATCCTGAGTTACATCCTGTATTATACTCCAGAGCTGCACTCACTATTCTGCTGGTGCAGTCACTGTGTACATACATTACATTACTGATCCTGAGTTACATCCTGTATTATACTCCAGAGCTGCACTCACTATTCTGCTGGTGGAGTCACTGTGTACATACATTACATTACTGATCCTGAGTTACCTCCTGTATTATACTCCAGAGCTGCACTCACTATTCTGCTGGTGCAGTCACTCTGTACATACATTACATTACTGATCCTGAGTTACATCCTGTATTATACTCCAGAGCTGCACTCACTATTCTGCTGGTGCAGTCACTGTGTACATACATTACATTACTGATCCTGAGTTACCTCCTGTATTATACTCCAGAGCTGCACTCACTATTCTGCTGGTGCAGTCACTGTGTACATACATTACATTACATTACTGATCCTGAGTTACATCCTGTATTATACTCCAGAGCTGCACTCACTATTCTGCTGGTGCAGTCACTCTGTACATACATTACATTACATTACTGATCCTGAGTTACATCCTGTATTATACTCCAGAGCTGCACTCACTATTCTGATGGTGCAGTCACTGTGTACATACATTACATTACTGATCCTGAGTTACATCCTGTATTTTACTCCAGAGCTGCACTCACTATTCTGCTGGTGCAGTCACTGTGTACATACATTACATTACTGATCCTGAGTTACATCCTGTATTATACTCCAGAGCTGCACTCACTATTCTGCTGGTGCAGTCACTGTGTACATACATTACATTACTGATCCTGAGTTACATCCTGTATTATACTCCAGAGCTGCACTCACTATTCTGCTGGTGCAGTCACTGTGTACATACATTACATTACTGATCCTGAGTTACCTCCTGTATTATACTCCAGAGCTGCACTCACTATTCTGCTGGTGCAGTCACTGTGTACATACATTACATTACTGATCCTGAGTTACATCCTGTATTATACTCCAGAGCTGCACTCACTATTCTGCTGGTGCAGTCACTGTGTACATACATTACATTCCTGATCATGTGTTACATCCTGTATTATACTCCAGAGCTGCACTCACTATTCTGCTGGTGGAGTCACTGTGTACATACATTACATTACTGATCCTGAGTTACATCCTGTATTATACTCCAGAGCTGCACTCACTATTCTGCTGGTGCAGTCACTGTGTACATACATTACATTACTGATCCTGAGTTACCTCCTGTATTATACTCCAGAGCTGCACTCACTATTCTGCTGGTGCAGTCACTGTGTACATACATTACATTACTGATCCTGAGTTACATCCTGTATTATACTCCAGAGCTGCACTCACTATTCTGCTGGTGCAGTCACTGTGTACATACATTACATTACTGATCATGAGTTACATCCTGTATTATACTCCAGAGCTGCACTCACTATTCTGCTGGTGGAGTCACTGTGTACATACATTACATTACTGATCCTGAGTTACATCCTGTATTATACTCCAGAGCTGCACTCACTATTCTGCTGGTGCAGTCACTGTGTACATACATTACATTACTGATCCTGAGTTACCTCCTGTATTATACTCCAGAGCTGCACTCACTATTCTGCTGGTGCAGTCACTGTGTACATACATTAAATTACTGATCCTGAGTTACATCCTGTATTATACTCCAGAGCTGCACTCACTATTCTGCTGGTGCAGTCACTGTGTACATACATTACATTCCTGATCCTGAGTTACCTCCTGTATTATACTCCAGAGCTGCACTCACTATTCTGCTGGTGCAGTCACTGTGTACATACATTAAATTACTGATCCTGAGTTACATCCTGTATTATACTCCAGAGCTGCACTCACTATTCTGCTGGTGCAGTCACTGTGTACATACATTACATTCCTGATCATGTGTTACATCCTGTATTATATTCCAGAGCTGCACTCACTATTCTGCTGGTGGAGTCACTGTGTACATACATTACATTACTGATCCTGAGTTACATCCTGTATTATACTCCAGAGCTGCACTCACTATTCTGCTGGTGCAGTCACTGTGTACATACATTACATTACTGATCCTGATTTACATCCTGTATTATACTCCAGAGCTGCACTCACTATTCTGCTGGTGCAGTCACTGTGTACATACATTACATTCCTGATCATGTGTTACATCCTGTATTATACTCCAGAGCTGCACTCACTATTCTGCTGGTGGAGTCACTGTGTACATACATTACATTACTGATCCTGAGTTACATCCTGTATTATACTCCAGAGCTGCACTCACTATTCTGCTGGTGCAGTCACTGTGTACATACATTACATTACTGATCCTGAGTTACCTCCTGTATTATACTCCAGAGCTGCACTCACTATTCTGCTGGTGCAGTCACTGTGTACATACATTACATTACTGATCCTGAGTTACATCCTGTATTATACTCCAGAGCTGCACTCACTATTCTGCTGGTGCAGTCACTGTGTACATACATTACATTACTGATCATGAGTTACATCCTGTATTATACTCCAGAGCTGCACTCACTATTCTGCTGGTGGACTCACTGTGTACATACATTACATTACTGATCCTGAGTTACATCCTGTATTATACTCCAGAGCTGCACTCACTATTCTGCTGGTGCAGTCACTGTGTACATACATTATATTACTGATCCTGAGTTACCTCCTGTATTATACTCCAGAGCTGCACTCACTATTCTGCTGGTGCAGTCACTGTGTACATACATTAAATTACTGATCCTGAGTTACATCCTGTATTATACTCCAGAGCTGCACTCACTATTCTGCTGGTGCAGTCACTGTGTACATACATTACATTCCTGATCATGTGTTACATCCTGTATTATACTCCAGAGCTGCACTCACTATTCTGCTGGTGGAGTCACTGTGTACATACATTACATTACTGATCCTGAGTTACATCCTGTATTATACTCCAGAGCTGCACTCACTATTCTGCTGGTGCAGTCACTGTGTACATACATTACATTACTGATCCTGAGTTACCTCCTGTATTATACTCCAGAGCTGCACTCACTATTCTGCTGGTGGAGTCACTGTGTACATACATTACATTACTGATCCTGAGTTACATCCTGTATTATACTCCAGAGCTGCACTCACTATTCTGCTGGTGCAGTCACTGTGTACATACATTACATTACTGATCCTGAGTTACATCCTGTATTATAGTCCAGAGCTGCACTCACTATTCTGCTGGTGCAGTCACTGAGTACATACATTACATTACTGATCCTGAGTTACATCCTGTATTATACTCCAGAGCTGCACTCACTATTCTGCTGGTGGAGTCACTGTGTACATACATTACATTACTGATCCTGAGTTACCTCCTGTATTATACTCCAGAGCTGCACTCACTATTCTGCTGGTGCAGTCACTGTGTACATACATTACATTACTGATCCTGAGTTACATCCTGTATTATACTCCAGAGCTGCACTCACTATTCTGCTGGTGCAGTCACTGTGTACATACATTACATTAATGATCCTGAGTTACCTCCTGTATTATACTCCAGAGCTGCACTCACTATTCTGCTGGTGCAGTCACTCTGTACATACATTACATTACATTACTGATCCTGAGTTACATCCTGTATTATACTCCAGAGCTGCACTCACTATTCTGATGGTGCAGTCACTGTGTACATACATTACATTACTGATCCTGAGTTACATCCTGTATTATACTCCAGAGCTGCACTCACTATTCTGCTGGTGCAGTCACTGTGTACATACATTACATTACTGATCCTGAGTTACATCCTGTATTATACTCCAGAGCTGCACTCACTATTCTGCTGGTGCAGTCACTGTGTACATACATTACATTACTGATCATGAGTTACATCCTGTATTATACTCCAGAGCTGCACTCACTATTCTGCTGGTGCAGTCACTGTGTACATACATTACATTACTGATCATGAGTTACATCCTGTATTATACTCCAGAGCTACACTCACTATTCTGCTGGTGGAGTCACTGTGTACATACATTACATTACTGATCCTGAGTTACATCCTGTATTATACTCCAGAGCTGCACTCACTATTCTGCTGGTGCAGTCACTGTGTACATACATTACATTACTGATCCTGAGTTACCTCCTGTATTATACTCCAGAGCTGCACTCACTATTCTGCTGGTGGAGTCACTGTGTACATACATTACATTACTGATCCTGAGTTACATCCTGTATTATACTCCAGAGCTGCACTCACTATTCTGCTGGTGCAGTCACTGTGTACATACATTACATTACTGATCCTGAGTTACATCCTGTATTATAGTCCAGAGCTGCACTCACTATTCTGCTGGTGCAGTCACTGAGTACATACATTACATTACTGATCCTGAGTTACATCCTGTATTATACTCCAGAGCTGCACTCACTATTCTGCTGGTGGAGTCACTGTGTACATACATTACATTACTGATCCTGAGTTACCTCCTGTATTATACTCCAGAGCTGCACTCACTATTCTGCTGGTGCAGTCACTGTGTACATACATTACATTACTGATCCTGAGTTACATCCTGTATTATACTCCAGAGCTGCACTCACTATTCTGCTGGTGCAGTCACTGTGTACATACATTACATTAATGATCCTGAGTTACCTCCTGTATTATACTCCAGAGCTGCACTCACTATTCTGCTGGTGCAGTCACTGTGTACATACATTACATTACTGATCCTGAGTTACATCCTGTATTATACCCCAGAGCTGCACTCACTATTCTGCTGGTGCAGTCACTGTGTACATACATTACATTACTGATCCTGAGTTACATCCTGTATTATACTCCAGAGCTGCACTCACTATTCTGCTGGTGCAGTCACTGTGTACATACATTACATTAATGATCCTGAGTTACCTCCTGTATTATACTCCAGAGCTGCACTCACTATTCTGCTGGTGCAGTCACTGTGTACATACATTACATTAATGATCCTGAGTTACCTCCTGTATTATACTCCAGAGCTGCACTCACTATTCTGCTGGTGCAGTCACTCTGTACATACATTACATTACATTACTGATCCTGAGTTACATCCTGTATTATACTCCAGAGCTGCACTCACTATTCTGATGGTGCAGTCACTGTGTACATACATTACATTACTGATCCTGAGTTACATCCTGTATTATACTCCAGAGCTGCACTCACTATTCTGCTGGTGCAGTCACTGTGTACATACATTATATTACTGATCCTGAGTTACATCCTGTATTATACTCCAGAGCTGCACTCACTATTCTGCTGGTGCAGTCACTGTGTACATACATTACATTACTGATCATGAGTTACATCCTGTATTATACTCCAGAGCTGCACTCACTATTCTGCTGGTGCAGTCACTGTGTACATACATTACATTACTGATCATGAGTTACATCCTGTATTATACTCCAGAGCTACACTCACTATTCTGCTGGTGGAGTCACTGTGTACATACATTACATTACTGATCCTGAGTTACATCCTGTATTATACTCCAGAGCTGCACTCACTATTCTGCTGGTGCAGTCACTGTGTACATACATTACATTACTGATCCTGAGTTACCTCCTGTATTATACTCCAGAGCTGCACTCACTATTCTGCTGGTGCAGTCACTGTGTACATACATTACATTACTGATCCTGAGTTACATCCTGTATTATACTCCAGAGCTGCACTCACTATTCTGCTAGTGCAGTCACTGTGTACATACATTACATTCCTGATCATGGGTTACATCCTGTATTATACTCCAGAGCTGCACTCACTATTCTGCTGGTGGAGTCACTGTGTACATACATTACATTACTGATCCTGAGTTACATACTGTATTATACTCCAGAGCTGCACTCACTATTCTGCTGGTGCAGTCACTGTGTACATACATTACATTACTGATCCTGAGTTACATCCTGTATTATACTCCAGAGCTGCACTCACTATTCTGCTGGTGCAGTCACTGTGTACATACATTACATTACTGATCCTGAGTTACCTCCTGTATTATACTCCAGAGCTGCACTCACTATTCTGCTGGTGCAGTCACTGTTTACATACATTACATTACTGATCCTGAGTTACATCCTGTATTATACTCCAGAGCTGCACTCACTATTCTGCTGGTGCAGTCACTGTGTACATACATTACATTACTGATCCTGAGTTACATCCTGTATTATACTCCAGATCTGCACTCACTATTCTGCTGGTGCAGTCACTGTGTACATACATTACATTACTGATCCTGAGTTACATCCTGTATTATACTCCAGAGCTGCACTCACTATTCTGCTGGTGGAGTCACTGTGTACATACATTACATTACTGATCCTGAGTTACCTCCTGTATTATACTCCAGAGCTGCACTCACTATTCTGCTGGTGAAGTCACTGTGTACATACATTACATTACTGATCCTGAGTTACATCCTGTATTATACTCCAGAGCTGCACTCACTATTCTGCTGGTGCAGTCACTGTGTACATACATTACATCACTGATCCTGAGTTACATCCTGTATTATACTCCAGAGCTGCACTCACTAATCTGCTGGTGCAGTCACTGTGTACATACATTACATTACTGATCCTGAGTTACATCCTGTATTATACTCCAGAGCTGCACTCACTATTCTGCTGGTGCAGTCACTGTGCACATACATTACATTACTGATCCTGAGTTACATCCTGTATTATACTCCAGAGCTGCACTCACTATTCTGCTGGTGGAGTCACTGTGTATATACATTACATTACTGATCCTGAGTTACCTCCTGTATTATACTCCAGAGCTGCACTCACTATTCTGCTGGTGCAGTCACTGTGTACATACATTACATTACTGATCCTGAGTTACCTCCTGTATTATACTCCAGAGCTGCACTCACTATTCTGCTGGTGCAGTCACTGTGTACATACATTACATTACTGATCCTGAGTTACATCCTGTATTATACCCCAGAGCTGCACTCACTATTCTGCTTGTGCAGTCACTCTGTACATACATTACATTAGATTACTGATCCTGAGTTACATCCTGTATTATACTCCAGAGCTGCACTCACTATTCTGATGGTGCAGTCACTGTGTACATACATTACATTACTGATCCTGAGTTAAATCCTGTATTATACTCCAGAGCTGCACTCACTATTCTGCTGGTGCAGTCACTGTGTACATACATTACATTACTGATTCTGAGTTACATCCTGTATTATACTCCAGAGCTGCACTCACTATTCTGCTGGTGCAGTCACTGTGTACATATATTACATTACTGATCATGAGTTACATCCTGTATTATACTCCAGAGCTGCACTCACTATTCTGCTGGTGGAGTCACTGTGTACATACATTACATTACTGATCCTGAGTTACATCCTGTATTATACTCCAGAGCTGCACTCACTATTCTGCTGGTGCAGTCACTGTGTACATACATTACATTACTGATCCTGAGTTACCTCCTGTATTATTCTCCAGAGCTGCACTCACTATTCTGCTGGTGCAGTCACTGTGTACATACATTACATTACTGATCCTGAGTTACATCCTGTATTATACTCCAGAGCTGCACTCACTATTCTGCTGGTGCAGTCACTGTGTACATACATTACATTCCTGATCATGTGTTACATCCTGTATTATACTCCAGAGCTGCACTCACTATTCTGCTGGTGGAGTCACTGTGTACATACATTACATTACTGATCCTGAGTTACATCCTGTATTATACTCCAGAGCTGCACTCACTATTCTGCTGGTGCAGTCACTGTGTACATACATTACATTACTGATCCTGAGTTACCTCCTGTATTATACTCCAGAGCTGCACTCACTATTCTGCTGGTGCAGTCACTGTGTACATACATTACATTACTGATCCTGAGTTACATCCTGTATTATACTCCAGAGCTGCACTCACTATTCTGCTGGTGCAGTCACTGTGTACATACATTACATTACTGATCCTGAGTTACATCCTGTATTATACTCCAGAGCTGCACTCACTATTCTGCTGGTGCAGTCACTGTGTACATACATTACATTACTGATCATGAGTTACATCCTGTATTATACTCCAGAGCTGCACTCACTATTCTGCTGGTGGAGTCACTGTGTACATACATTACATTACTGATCCTGAGTTACATCCTGTATTATACTCCAGAGCTGCACTCACTATTCTGCTGGTGCAGTCACTGTGTACATACATTACATTACTGATCCTGAGTTACCTCCTGTATTATACTCCAGAGCTGCACTCACTATTCTGCTGGTGCAGTCACTGTGTACATACATTACATTACTGATCCTGAGTTACATCCTGTATTATACTCCAGAGCTGCACTCACTATGCTGCTGGTGCAGTCACTGTGTACATACATTACATTCCTGATCATGTGTTACATCCTGTATTATACTCCAGAGCTGCACTCACTATTCTGCTAGTGGAGTCACTGTGTACATACATTACATTACTGATCCTGAGTTACATCCTGTATTATACTCCAGAGCTGCACTCACTATTCTGCTGGTGCAGTCACTGTGTACATACATTACATTACTGATCCTGAGTTACCTCCTGTATTATACTCCAGAGCTGCACTCACTATTCTGCTGGTGCAGTCACTGTGTACATACATTACATTACTGATCCTGAGTTACATCCTGTATTATACTCCAGAGCTGCACTCACTATTCTGCTGGTGCAGTCACTGTGTACATACATTACATTACTGATCCTGAGTTACATCCTGTATTATACTCCAGAGCTGCACTCACTATTCTGCTGGTGCAGTCACTGTGTACATACATTACATTACTGATCCTGAGTTACATCCTGTATTATACTCCAGAGCTGCACTCACTATTCTGCTGGTGCAGTCACTGTGTATATACATTACATTACTGATCCTGAGTTACCTCCTGTATTATACTCCAGAGCTGCACTCACTATTCTGCTGGTGCAGTCACTGTGTACATACATTACATTACTGATCCTGAGTTACATCCTGTATTATACTCCAGAGCTGCACTCACTATTCTGCTGGTGCAGTCACTGTGTACATACATTACATTACTGATCCTGAGTTACATCCTGTATTATACTCCAGAGCTGCACTCACTATTCTGCTGGTGCAGTCACTGTGTACATACATTACATTACTGATCCTGAGTTACATCTTGTATTATACTCCAGAGCTGCACTCACTATTCTGCTGGTGCAGTCACTGTGTACATACATTACATTACTGATCCTGAGTTACATCCTGTATTATACTCCAGAGCTGCACTCACTATTCTGCTGGTGCAGTCACTGTGTACATACATTACATTACTGATCCTGAGTTACATCCTGTATTATACTCCAGAGCTGCACTCACTATTCTGCTGGTGCAGTCACTGTGTACATACATTACATTCCTGATCATGTGTTACATCCTGTATTATACTCCAGAGCTGCACTCACTATTCTGCTGGTGGAGTCACTGTGTACATACATTACATTACTGATCCTGAGTTACATCCTGTATTATACTCCAGAGCTGCACTCACTATTCTGCTGGTGCAGTCACTGTGTACATACATTACATTACTGATCCTGAGTTACCTCCTGTATTATACTCCAGAGCTGCACTCACTATTCTGCTGGTGCAGTCACTGTGTACATACATTACATTACTGATCCTGAGTTACATCCTGTATTATACTCCAGAGCTGCACTCACTATTCTGCTGGTGCAGTCACTGTGTACATACATTACATTACTGATCCTGAGTTACATCCTGTATTATACTCCAGAGCTGCACTCACTATTCTGCTGGTGCAGTCACTGTGTACATACATTACATTACTGATCCTGAGTTACCTCCTGTATTATACTCCAGAGCTGCCCTCACTATTCTGCTTGTGCAGTCACTGTGTACATACATTGCATTACTGATCCTGAGTTACCTCCTGTATTATACTCCAGAGCTGCACTCACTATTCTGCTGGTGCAGTCACTGTGTACATACATTACATTACTGATCCTGAGTTACATCCTGTATTATACTCCAGAGCTGCACTCACTATTCTGCTGGTGCAGTCACTGTGTACATACATTACATTACTAATCCTGAGTTACCTCCTGTATTATACTCCAGAGCTGCACTCACTATTCTGCTGGTGCAGTCACTGTGTACATACATTACATTACTGATCCTGAGTTACATCCTGTATTATACTCCAGAGCTGCACTCACTATTCTGCTGGTGCAGTCACTGTGTACATACATTACATTACTGATCCTGAGTTACATCCTGTATTATACTCCAGAGCTGCACTCACTATTCTGCTGGTGGAGTCACTGTGTACATACATTACATTACTGATCATGAGTTACCTCCTGTATTATACTCCAGAGCAGCACTCACTATTCTGCTGGTGCAGTCACTGTGTACATACATTACATTACTGATCCTGAGTTACATCCTGTATTATACTCCAGAGCTGCACTCACTATTCTGCTGGTGGAGTCACTGTGTACATACATTACATTACTGATCCTGAGTTACCTCCTGTATTATACTCCAGAGCTGCACTCACTATTCTGCTGGTGCAGTCACTGTGTACATACATTACATTCCTGATCATGTGTTACATCCTGTATTATACTCCAGAGCTGCACTCACTATTCTGCTGGTGGAGTCACTGTGTACATACATTACATTACTGATCCTGAGTTACATTCTGTATTATACTCCAGAGCTGCACTCACTATTCTGCTGGTGCAGTCACTGTGTACATACATTACATTACTGATCATGAGTTACCTCCTGTATTATACTCCAGAGCAGCACTCACTATTCTGCTGGTGCAGTCACTGTGTACATACATTACATTACTGATCCTGAGTTACCTCCTGTATTATACTCCAGAGCTGCACTCACTATTCTGCTGGTGGAGTCACTGTGTACATACATTACATTACTGATCCTGAGTTACATCCTGTATTATACTCCAGAGCTGCACTCACTATTCTGCTGGTGCAGTCACTGTGTACATACATTACATTACTGATCATGAGTTACCTCCTGTATTATACTCCAGAGCAGCACTCACTATTCTGCTGGTGCAGTCACTGTGTACATACATTACATTCCTGATCATGTGTTACATCCTGTATTATACTCCAGAGCTGCACTCACTATTCTGCTGGTGGAGTCACTGTGTACATACATTACATTACTGATCCTGAGTTACATTCTGTATTATACTCCAGAGCTGCACTCACTATTCTGCTGGTGCAGTCACTGTGTACATACATTACATTACTGATCCTGAGTTACATCCTGTATTATACTCCAGAGCTGCACTCACTATTCTGCTGGTGGAGTCACTGTGTACATACATTACATTACTGATCCTGAGTTACATCCTGTATTATACTCCAGAGCTGCACTCACTATTCTGCTGGTGCAGTCACTGTGTACATACATTACATTACTGATCCTGAGTTACCTCCTGTATTATACTCCAGAGCTGCACTCACTATTCTGCTGGTGCAGTCACTGTGTATATACATTACATTACTGATCACGAGATATATCCTATAATAACCTCCAGAGCTGCACTCACTATTCTGCTGGTGCAGTCACTGTGTATATACATTACATTACTGATCCCGAGATATATCCTATAATAACCTCCAGAGCTGCACTCACTATTCTGCTGGTGCAGTCACTGTGTACATACATTACATTACTGATCCTGAGTTACATCCTGTATTATACTCCAGAGCTGCACTCACTATTCTGCTGGTGCAGTCACTGTGTACATACATTACATTACTGATCCTGAGTTGCATCCTGTATTATACTCCAGAGCTGCACTCACTATTCTGCTGGTGCAGTCACTGTGTACATACATTACTGATCCTGAGTTATATCCTGTGTATTATACTCCAGAGCTGCCCTCACTGTTCTTCCACTATTAACTCTTCGCTGTCCCTCCCCTCACATCCGCTGTCTGAAGCCATATTGAAGGTGATGTGAGGACGATGGATTCCGCCTCCTGTCCGTATTGGTGGAGTTGATGCTGTGAATGGTGGCTCCTGTATCACATCTGAGTGATGACAGTGGCTCCCCCTGGAGGACGGGACACATTACTACCCACACAATTCGCCTACAAGAGTGTGGTAATTAAAGTGACGGTGTCCAGTCCTCTCATCATGGCATGAAGTTCTGCAGTTTCTGATATACTTTTTGTTCCAATCGTTTTCATGATCCCGCTTGCTGTCAGTGAGTGGAAATGATTACATCTACAAATCACCCGAGGATGAGAACGGTCAGCGGCGGATTGTGCAGATGGGGGACCTGCATCTGTGAGCACATGCTGGGAGTTGTAGTGCAGCCATTGGGCTGTTGTCTGGGTCTGATATGATGAGTCGGGGGTCACCGTCCCATGTGCGGTGCACTGCGCCCGCGTTGCGCTCCAGTTGTCACTTGTTGCTGGATTTGAGTATCTGACATCCAGTCTTCAGCTGCAGACAAGGAAAGCTCTGAACACAGGAACAGCGGCACCGCCAAGCCCCCGCCGAGCCCCCTTCAAGGCCCCTCCATCCCCCCACCAAGCTCCCGCCAGCCCCCGCCAAGCCCCCATCAAGCCCCCGCCAAGCCCCTGGCCAAGCCTTTGCCAAGCCCCCCACCAAGCCCCTGCCAAGCCCCCGCCAGCCCACGCCAAGCCCCTGCCAAGCCCCCGCGAGCCCCCCCGCCAAGCCCCCACCAAGCCCCTGCCAGCCGCCTGCCAAGCTCCCGCCAGCCCACGCCAAGCCCCCGCCAAGCCCTGCCAAGCCCCCGCGAGCCCCCCCGCCAAGCCCCCATCAAGCCCCCGCCAAGCCCCCGGCCAAGCCTTTGCCAAGCCCCCCACCAAGCCCCTGCCAAGCCCCCGCCAGCCCACGCCAAGCCCCCGCCAAGCCCCCGCGAGCCCCCCCGCCAAGCCCCCGCCAAGCCCCACCAGCCCACGCCAAGCCCCTGCCAAGCCCCCGCGAGCCCCCCCGCCAAGCCTTTGCCAAGCCCCCACCAAGCCCCCCACCAAGCCCCCCCGCCAAGCCCCTGCCAAGCCGCCGCTAAGCCCCTGCCAGCCCCCCCACCAAGCCCCTGCCAATCCCCCGCCAGCCCCCTGCCAAGACCCTGCCAAGCCCCCCGCCAAGTTCCCCCACCATGCCCCTGCCAGCCCCCGTCGAGCCCCCTCCAAACCCGGTGTCAACAGCCGCCTTATGCTCCGCGTCTGACAGTGTTTCCAGTCTTAAGGAATGACAACATTCAGAGAAATGTGAACTACAAGTCCCAGCAGTGTCTGCCAAGGCAGATTTGGTTAATGTGGACAATTGTTGTTTTTGGAACTACAACTCTCAGCATCTCCTGCAAGGAATAATGTGATGTGAGTTGTGGCGTCACCTGCAGTTTGTGAATCCAATGCAAAATCTCTAACAGGGCCCCCGACTATCACAAGTCCTTATGGAATGGGTCTTCTCTTTTGGGCCCCCTCGGGGGCACCTGAAACCCCCGCACCCACCACAGTGGCTCCTGGAGGGGAGACTGGAGCTGACATGGTCCTCTCTATAGACATGATGATGTAAGGGGCAAATGTGAAGGAAGGAGCTTGTGTCCACAGCAGCACAGAGTATTTCAGGAGAGGAGTGCGCTGATCTTGTCCAATGACATAAATTGAGCTACACGATGAAAGGAGCAGGCACGACAGCAGCACAGAGTATTTCAGGAGAGGAGTGCGCTGATCTTGTCCAATGACATAAATTGAGCTACACGATGAAAGGAGCAGGCACGACAGCAGCACAGAGTATTTCAGGAGAGGAGGGTGCTGATCTTTGGGTAGGTTATAAACTTGCAGCTGTTGGTCAAAACTATCTCTCCCGACTCCCCCCCATAAATAGACTTAGAGTAACATAGTGGTAGGAGCAGGGTCTTCCCAGCAGCACAGAGTATTTCAGGAGAGATGTTTGCTGCTTTTGCTAGAAATTATAGACTTAGATAACATAGTGGAAGAAGCAGGGTATAAAAGTGACAGGATTAGAGAAGCAAGAAGCAGACCCCCAGCAGCACAGAGTATGTCAGCAGATGAATGTGCTGATATTGTGGCTGCTCACGGATAGATAGGTACATAATGGATGGAGCGGGGTCCTTTCAGCAGCACAGAGTACTTCAGCAGAGCCTTGTACTGATGCTGTGGGGGCAGGGATCTGTGATACATCACACCAGTTTATAGAGAGCAGATGTCGGATCCTGGCAGGTAGGGGGCACAGCGCCCGGCTCAGAGGCTTTGGCTGATGCCCACAAGCAGGAACATTCCTGTGGACTCTGCCATGTGGAAACTCCTGGCTCTGCGCTGAGGAATGCTCTGCGCTGAGGAATGCTCTGCGGCGCAGGGTATTACACGACATGTTGGCGTTTCTGCTGCCGCTTGATGGTTGATTTCCAATCACTATGGGCACAGTGAGGGCAGCTCTGCATGCACAGCCGGTGATGCCCTAGGGACCCCGCATAACCCTAAACCAGCAAACCGGGCAGCACAGTGGCTCAGTGGTTAGTACATGGTGGCTCAGTGGTTAGCACATGGTGGCTCAGTGGTTAGCACTGCAGTCTTGCAGCGCTGGGGTCCTGGGTTCAAATCCCACCAAGGACAACATCAGCAAGGAGTTTGTATGTTCTCCCTATGGGTTTCCTCCCACACTCCAAAGACTGATAGGGAATGTAGATTGTGAGCCCTGATGGGGACAGCAATGATAATGTCTGTAAAGCGCTATGAAATTAATGGTGCTATATAAGTGAGATAAATAAAATGTGCCCCAGGGTGCAGGCACTCCCCATTTTGATCCCCTTTATAGTGCAGTGATTATAGGACCATGTAAGATAATAGGGGGAGACCCCCAGATATCACCGGCCACCTCCGTCTGTTCTGCAGCCCCTGTTGTGCCCACCCTTCTCTCAGGGCTTTTCTAGCATTTCCCCACCTTGTAGCGATGTAACTTTGTGTCAGTCCTGATACAACCTGAGAGCTACACTGATACATTGTAACAAACGCTCAGGGCAGGAGATATCAGTGCTCCTATTTACCTCCATGATTGATTGCTACAATGTATCAGTCTGGAGTCCACAATGTTCTCCTCCCAGAGGACACAACTGTTACAAATCTTCAGCTGTGAGAAATATTAGGTCAGGACAGGTTCTCAGCGCTGGATGTAGATATGATCGTTTCCATTCCCACAAACATCTTAGAAATGTATGAGGAACTGAAATACAAATTAAACTACAAAGTTGCAAAACTTTTTCAATTGGTGATTCAACTTCCTTTACTCTGGTTAAGGGGAATATGTCATCAGGTTTTGCTACGTAATCTGAGAGCAGCTGGATGTAGGGGCAGAGACACTGATTCCATGTGTCACTTACTGGGCTGCTTGCTGCAGTTTCAATACAATCAGTGCTTTATCAGCAGGAGATTATCATTACAGGACTAGGTGTCTTGTACCTCCTAGTCCATCCACACCCCAGCACTGATTAGCAGATCTGCAGCAAAGAAAACTGTGACTCTATCACAACTGCTGCCCCAGGAAACTAAGTGACACATTACTGGAATCAGGGTCTCAGCCCCTACATCATGCTGCTCTCAGGGTTTACATAGAAAAAAAAACTGCAGATTCCCTTTAATACTTGGTTACTTTATTATCTGACCACCTCACACTAATCCCCTTCATTCATAATGTGCAGAAAAATGAAGACGACGCGCGCTCTGAGAAAACACAGGGTACCCACCAAAACCAGAAAATCTCAGATATATCTGGTGTGGCATGAAAAGTGAGAAGTGGGAATGTGACATTGTGCAGACTGCGCGGTGCGGAGCAGAGATCCCGAGCTCGTCAGGAACCAGGGAATTATGTCAGGGTATACGGCTGGCGACGCTCCCCGAGACCCCCAGACCCCAGAAATGCCCTTCATCCTCCCACTACAGAACATGGACATAAAGCAAGACAGCGGCCGACAGTCCTCATACATAGGACCCCGTGCCACTCACTGTCTGCTACAGGTGGACTGCCAGCTCGTGGGGGAAACTACAACTCCCAGCATGCCCACACTTCCACTGCCTGTCTCAATCACAGTTCACTAATGTCATAAGTAGATATGTGCAAAAGGTGGTCCGCAAAGCAACAACCTGCACCCCCAAACCGTGCTACAGGACACCTGCACCCTGGCACTTTGGGATGAAAGGTGCAGGGTTCCCTAACCCCCTGTAGGACAACACAGATGCAGGTGCTGTGTATATTAATAGGGTCTTCCGATTGGCCACATGGGTCTTTAGGTTCCCTCAATAGGGACTAGATGTAAATGCTGCCTCCGCCCTCCGCACCCTTGTAATTAGCAGAACTCGCAGGATGATCCCTCTGTATTACACCCCAGTTTTTTATCCAAGCAAATAAGAGGAGCACTGTGCTTATCCACATTCACAGCAGCCATAATATCTGCCTACATGAACTGTCTGCACTTACTTGAAATTATTGTATGTACAAAGAACTGGAGCGTAAAACAATGGAGCGTATAGAAAATGGAGGGTAAAGCAATGGAGCATAAAGCAATGGAGCGTAAAACAATGGAGCGCAAAACAATGGAGTGTAAAACAATGGAGTGTAAAACAATGGAGTGTAAAACAATGGAGCGCAAAACAATGGAGTGTAAAACAATGGAGCACAAATAAAGGGTAAAGCAGTGGAGCGTAAAGAGGGTAAAACAATTGAGTGTAAATCAATGCAGCATAAAACAAAGGAGTGTAAAGCAATGGAGCGTAAAACAATGGAGCGTAAAACAATGGAGTGTAAAGAAATGGAGTGTAAAACAATGGAGCGCAAAACAATGGAGTGTAAAACAATGGAGTGTAAAACAATGGAGCGCAAAACAATGGAGCGTAAAACAATGGAGCGCAAAACAATGGAGTGTAAAACAATGGAGCGCAAAACAATGGAGTGTAAAACAATGGAGCACAAATAAAGGGTAAAGCAGTGGAGCGTAAAGAGGGTAAAACAATTGAGTGTAAATCAATGCAGCGTAAAACAAAGGAGTGTAAAGCAATGGAGCGTAAAACAATGGAGTGTAAAGAAATGGAGTGTAAAGCAATGGAGCATAAAGGAATGTAGTGTAAAGCAATGCAGCGTAAAGCAATGGAGCATAAAACAATGGAGCATAAAACAATGGAGTGTAAAAATTGGAGCGTAAAGCAATGGAGCGTAAAACAATGGAGCGTAAAGCAATGGAGTGTAAATCAATGGAGCGTAAAGTAATGGAGCGTAAAACAATGAAGCGTAAAACAATGGAGCGTAAATCAATGGAGTGTAAAGCAATGCAGCGTAAAACAATGGAGTGTAAAGCAATGGAGAGTAGAGCAGTGGAGTGTAAAGCAATGGCGCATAAAGCAATGGAGCTCAAAACAATGGAGCGTAAAACAATGGAGTGTAAAGCAATGGCGCATAAAGCAATGGAGCGCAAAACAATGGAGCGTAAAAAAATGCAGCGTAAAGCAATGGAGTGTACAATAATGGAGCGCAAGGCAATGGAGCGTAAAACAATGCAGCGTAAAACAATGGAGCGTAAATCAATGGAGCGTAAAAAAATGCAGCGTACAACAATGGAGTGTAAAGCAATGGAGCGCAAAACAATGGAGTGTAAAACAATGGAGCGTAAAAAAATGCAGTGTAAAGCAATGGAGTGTACAATAATGGAGCGCAAGGCAATGGAGCGTAAAACAATGCAGCGTACAACAATGGAGTGTAAAGCAATGCAGCGTAAACCAATGGAGTGTACAATAATGGAGCGTAAAGCAATGGAGCGTAAAACAATGGAGCATAAAAAATGGAGAGTAAAACAATGGAGCATAAAAAATAGAGAGTAAAACAATGCAGCGTTAGGCTATGTTCACATTGTGTTTTGCTGCGTATTTTGCAGCAGATATTTATGCACATTTTCATCTGCGTCTAGCAGTACCAACAAAGTCTATGAGAAAACAGAATTCCCTGTTCACACTTGTTACTTTTTGTTTGCTTGCATATTTGAAAAATACAGCATGTCACTTCTTTCAGGGTTTTTGCAGCGTTTTTTCACCCATAGGAAGTAATCGGTGGTAAAAAAAAAAATCCTGCAAATACGCACCAAAAAACGCACCTGGGTTTTTGATGGCAAAATAGAATGAGAATCTTTTTTTTTCACAGAACTTTATGTACATGCCTAAATGGAGACAGAAGGACAGTGAAAAAAAAGCTGAAACAACGCAGCAAAAAATGCAAGAAAACCTGCTTTTTTGACGCAGCTGTTTTCCTGCCAGAGAAAAGTTGTCAGCAGATTAAGGCTATGTGCACACGTAGCAGATTTACATGCGTTTTTTCTGCCAGAGAGAAGCGTTTTTTCAGCGTTTTCGCATGCGTTTTTTCAAGCAGTTTTCCAAGCGATTTTTAGCATCACTTGGAAAGTGCTTGACAATTTGGTCACACAATATAAATCCATGCAACCGGCAACCGGCATGGATTTATATAGTGTGACCAACTTAGATGCTTTAAATGCAGCATCTATGGTAAAAAAAAAGAATTAAAAAGTTAAAAATAAAAAACCTGTATACTCACCTCTCCGGCGGCCCCCGGTCTGCTCTCTGGTCTCCTCCGGTCTGCTCCTGGCAGCGTCCTCTCTCCTCGGCGTCCCGCGGCGTACTGTCAGGACCTGCGGTGACGTAATTTAGTCAGTTGAAGGTCACACGACCATCACCTGACCGCCGACGTCAGCGGTCCTGTGACCATCAGGTGACTAAATGACGTCTCCGCAGGTCCTGACAGTACGCCGCGGGACGCCGAGGAGAGAGGACGCGGCCGGGAGCAGACCGGGGACCGCCGGAGAGGTGAATATACAGGTTTTGTTTATTTGTAACTTTTTTATTTCTTTTTTTCACCGCGTGGGAGTTGTAGTCTCCTCTTCATCCCGGATACCGCACGCACCGCGATTACGCTGCAAATTTGCGGCCATTGAATTTAATTGAAACGCAGCAAATCCACATATACCTGCGGGTTTGCTGCGTTTCAATGTTCCTCAATGGCCGCGAATTTGCAGCGTAATCGCGGTAGAAATGGTCTTGCTGCGTTTTGCAACGCAATGCGAATTCGGCGCGCAAATTAGTGCATCATGTGCACAGCACGTCCGAATTCACATTGCTTTGAATGGCAGACGGTTTTACAAGCGTTTTCACGCCGCAAAAACGCCGCAAACACACTACGTAGGCACATGGCCTTACAGCAAATTTAGCTGCAGAAAAAAACAGAACGTGTGTGAACATAGCCTAAAACAATGGAGTGTAAATAAATGCAGCGTATTGCTCTCCTTACTCCTCCATATGAGACTGACACTTCAACTAAAAGAATCTGTACAATCTATCCAGACCTAGGAGCTCCCTCTGCTGGAGAAAGCAGCAACTGGCTAGTTTATTCCTACAGTGCCCCCCAGAGGGCATAAATAATATAGAAGTCAGTACACCCTCATTACGAAAGTGAGAGCTGTCCCCGGGGTCAGCGACCAAGAGTCCGACCATCAGAATGACATATGGGGTTAAATCTCTGAAAGCCAAAGAGATAGTTAGGGTCTAATTTCTGCTTCCTTCATATTTCCCTCAATATTATTCAGTATTACACCCAGTATATAGGACAGGAGGAGTGGTACTGTGCAGTGTATATATACAGGAGGAGTGGTACTGTGCAGTGTATATACAGTCATATGAAAAAGTTTGGGCACCCCTATTAATCTTAAGCTTAATGTTTTATAAAATTTGGTGTTTTTGCAGCAGCTATTTCAGTTTGATCTATGTAATAACTGTTGGACACAGTAATGTTTCTGCCTTGAAATGAGGTTTATTGTACTAACAGAAAATGTGCAATCTGCATTCAAACAAAATGTGACAGGTGCATAAGTATGGGCACCTCACCAGAAAAGTGACATTAATATTTAGTAGATCCTCCTTTTGCCTCTAGTCGCTTCCTGTAGCTTTTAATGAGTTCCTGGATCCTGGATGAAGGTATTTTTGACCATTCCTCTTTACAAAACAATTCCAGTTCAGTTAAGTTTGATGGTCGCCGAGCATGGACAGCCCTCTTCAAATGATCCCACAGATGTTCAATGATATTCAGGTCTGGGGACTGGGATGGCCATTCCAGAACATTGTAATTGTTCCTCTGCATGAATGCCTGAGTAGATTTGGAGCGGTGTTTTGGATCATTGTCTTGCTGAAAGATCCATCCACTGCGTAACTTCAACTTTCTCACTGATTCTTGAACATTATTGCCAAGAATCTGCTGATACTGAGTGGAATCCATGCGTCCCTCAACTTTAACAAGATTCCCAGTGCCGGCATTGACCACACAGCCCCAAAGCATGATGGAACCTCCACCAAATTTTACTGTGGGTAGCAAGTGTTTTTCTTGGAATGCTGTGTTTTTTTGCCACCATGCATAACGCCTTTTTGTATGACCAAACAACTCAATCTTGGTTTCATCAGTCCACAGGACCTTCTTCCAAAAAGAATTAGGCTTCTTCAAATGTGCTTTTGCATACCTCAGCCGACTCTGTTTGTGGCGTGCTTGCAGAAACGGCTTCTTTCGCATCACTCTCCCATACAGCTTCTCCTTGTGCAAAGTGCGTTGTATAGTTGACCGATGCACAGTGACACCATCTGCAGCAAGTTGATGCTGCAGCTCTCTGGAGGTGGTCTGAGGATTGTCCTTGACTGATCTCACCATTCTTCTTCTCTGCCTTTCTGATGTTTTTCTTGTCCTGACACTTCTGGCCTTAACAAGAACTGTCCCTATGTTCTTCCATTTCCTTACTATGTTCCTCACAGTGGAAACTGACAGGTTAAATCTCTGAGACAGCTTTTTGTATCCTTCCACTGAACAACTATGTTGAATAATCTTTGTTTTCAGATCATTTGACAGTTGTTTTGAGGAGCCCATGATGCCACTCTTCAGAGGAGATTCAAACAGGAGAACAACTTGCAAGTGGCCACTTTAAGTAGCTTTTCTCATGATTGCATACACCTGGCTATAAAGTTCAAAGCTCAATGAGGTTACAAAACCAAAAAAAGTGCTTTAGTAAGTCAGTAAAAAGTAGGCAGGAGTATTTAAAACAAGAAAATGATAAGGGTGCCCATACTTATGCACCTGTCAAATTTTGTTTGAATGCAGATTGCACATTTTCTGTTAGCACAATAAACCTCATTTCAAGGCAGAAACATTACTGTGTCCAACAGTTATTACATAGATCAAACTGAAATAGCTGTTGCAAAAACACCAATTTTTATAAAACATTAAGCTTAAGATTAATAGGGGTGCCCAAACTTTTTCATATGACTGTATATAGGACAGGAGGAGTGGTACTGTGCAGTGTATATATATATATATATAGAACAGGAGGAGTGGTACTGTGCAGTGTATATATACAGGAGGAGTGGTACTGTGCAGTGTATATATACAGGACAGGAGGAGTGGTACTGTGCAGTGTATATATACAGGACAGGAGGAGTGGTACTGTGTAGTGTATATATATAGGACAGGAGAAGTGGTACTGTGCAGTGTATATATACAGGAGGAGTGGTACTGTGCAGTGTATATATACAGGACAGGAGGAGTGGTACTGTGCAGTGTATATATACAGAACAGGAGGAGTGGTACTGTGCAGTGTATATATACAGGAGGAGTGGTACTGTGCAGTGTATATATACAGGAGGAGTGGTACTGTGCAGTGTATATATACAGGAGGAGTGGTACTGTGCAGTGTATATATACAGGAGGAGTGGTACTGTGCAGTGTATATATACAGGACAGGAGGAGTGGTACTGTGCAGTGTATATATACAGGACAGGAGGAGTGGTACCGTGCAGTGTATATATACAGGACAGGAGGAGTGGTACTCTGCAGTGTATACATACAGGACAGGAGGAGTGGTACTGTGCAGTGTATATATACAGGACAGGAGGAGTGGTACCGTGCAGTGTATATATACAGGACAGGAGGAGGGAGTGGTACTGTGCAGTGTATATATACAGGACAGGAGGAGTGGTACCGTGCAGTGTATATATACAGGACAGGAGGAGTGGTACTGTGCAGTATATATATACAGGACAGAAGGAGTGGTACCGTGCAGTGTATATATACAGGACAGGAGGAGTGGTACTGTGCAGTGTATATATACAGGACAGGAGGAGTGGTACCGTGCAGTGTATACATACAGGACAGGAGGAGTGGTGCTGTGCAGTGTATATATACAGGACAGGAGGAGTGGTACTGTGCAGTGTATATATACAGGACAGGAGGAGTGGTACCGTGCAGTGTATATATACAGGACAGGAGGAGTGGTACCGTGCAGTGTATATATACAGGAGGAGTGGTACTGTGCAGTGTATATATACAGGACAGGAGGAGTGGTACCGTGCAGTGTATATATACAGGACAGGAGGAGTGGTACTCTGCAGTGTATACACACAGGACAGGAGGAGTGGTACTGTGCCGTGTATATATACAGGGCAGGAGGAGTGGTGCTGTGCAGTGTATATACACAGGACAGGAGGAGTGGTACTGTGCAGTGTATATATACAGGACAGGAGGAGTGGTACTGTGCAGTGTATATACACAGGACAGGAGGAGTGGCGCTGAGAGTAGCACCTGCCTCCTGAGCTCAAGCACTTCCAGGAGGAGGGTCGTCGTCTGCCTCTCTTCTCCCCAGGGAGAGGCAGGCCTACTGGGAGGCCGGCATGGCTTCCCAGCCTCCTATCCCCCGGTCTATGCCGGCGGGGGAAAAGGAGCCTCAACAACCGGCCCAGGAGGGAGTGAGGAGATCGGGAAGGGTGAGGAAGAATACATCCACCTGCTCCAACCCCGAGACTGTTCACCGGCAGCCCAGAGAGGGAGACCGGGGCACCCCAGGCCCCAGGAACAAGAGCCCAGCAAGATCCTGGGGTGAGATGAGCTCCAGCGAGTCCACAAGTTCCTTCTCCTCCCGAGTGGTCGCCACGTTGCGAGAGTACGAGGACGCCGGCAAAGCACTAACCCAGCTGAAAGAGGAGCTGAGGGAGGCCCGGGTCCTGAACACCCGGGCGTCCAACAAGGAAAGACCCGCGACCTCCCAGAGGTTTAAAGCCCTCAGAGACGAGGTGGTCAGGTTAGTGCTCCTCCGGGAGGGGATTGAGAAAAGCGCAGGTCCCTTCCTGGAGAGGTTTAAGAACCAGCGGCGGTTCTCAGAAATGAAGGGGTTAAACACCTCAGGAGAACCGCCAGCCGGCGTCCTTAGTGAAGAGGAGGAGGAGGATGAAGAGGTGACTGGAGTCTCAGGTGCTGGAGCCAGTGAGGGGCAGAGCTGGAGCTCAAGTGGTCTCCCTGCAGGGCAGAGGACTCCCACAGCAGAGGCTGGAGTGTCGGGGGAGGAGGAGGAAGGAGGACTGCTGAGGGAGATCCGACTGCTGGAGTCTCCAGTGGACCTGACGCGGTTTTCCTTCGGTGAGGACAAACCAGTGGAGGAGAAAAAAAAGAAGAAGAAGAAGACCGGAGGAGCTGCACAGGAGGTGGTGAGTTACAAGTATGTACCAATGACTGATGTTGCGCCTGCCACCTTCTGTTTAAACCCCACCAAACCTAAAGGCACGGGCTCTGCAGTGGGCTCGAGGCAGAGGCAAGGTGGGGAGAGGAGGAGGACGTCCGGCGATGCTGCCATCTGTGCGGGGAACAGTGCAGGGGGCGAGGCTGTGGAGGTACTCACAGCGCCGGACATAGGGAGTTCTGTGGAGTTTCCCACCCTGCCCTCTGCGGCTAAGCCGGTTATCACCGGGGCTGGGGGGGCAGGAAAGGATGTGAAAAACACATCTGCAAAGAACACTGGGCACACTGCTGCGACAGGAGGGCAGTGTGCCCCAGCGCCCAAAAAGGACACTAAGACCCCAAAGTCTGTGGGTGCAGGGCGGGCAGAGGTGCCGAGAAAACAGTCTGGCCAGAACAAGGACCAAAATGCTGCAGTAGGGGGGCGGGGCGCTCCAGGAGACGACCTGCAGAAAGCCAGCAGCAACCAAAGGGAAACGGGTGTGGTGCTGCAGGGAAAAGAGTCTCTGGAGGTGCTCCCCTCCCCCGGCCCAGCAGGTGTGAGTGCAGAGACACCAGACACAAGGGAGGAAGGAATGGAGGTGACTGTGGAAGGTGCAGAGAACAGCAGAGGTAATGGGGTGACAAGTAAAGGGAATGGAAATAGTGGTGCAGTGAATGATGGGAGTAATGGTGGAGCAGATGGTGAGAGTAATGGTGGAGCAGATGATGAGAGTAGTAGGAATGGTGGAATTAGTGGTACAGTGAATGATGATGCAGCAAATGGTGGGGGTAGTGGTGCAGTGAATGATGATGTAGCAAATGGTGGGGGTAGTGGTGGAATGAATGCTGGGAGTTGTGGTGTAGCAAATGTTGGGGGTAGTGGTGTAATGAATGATGGGAGTAATGGTCCTGCGAATGGTGTGAGTAGTAGTGGAGTGAACAATGGGAGTAATGGTCCTGCGAATGGTGTGAATAGTACTGGAGTGAATGGTGGGAGCAGCACTGGTGTTGGTGGGGGGGAAGTATGCGCTGGTCCCGCTGCCCCTCCAGCATTGGCGGGGGCTTCAGCCCAAAGCTATTCAGGAGCTGTCAGTGCTGGGGGTAGTAGTGCGCCCTCATCTGGTGGCCCTGGGGATGGTGACTTGCAACAGCAGCTCCTGGATGCCCTGAGGAGAGGGGAGAGCTCCATCACTGTAGAGGGGAGGGAGGTTGATCTGTCTTTCTGGATAGAGAGACATGGTCTTTCAGCCTTCCGAGATAGAGGGGCAGAGACTGTCTGGTCTCTGCCGACAACGGGGCAGAGGAGTAACCGTAGGAACGTGGTCCGTCTCCAGTGGGTAAGCAAGGATTCCTGTCCTGATAGGTCGAAGGTGGTTGAGCTCCTGCTGGGGATGGGCTTTGCGGCATATGACATCTTTGCCTTGATCCATCCCTACGGGACCTCCTACTTCGATGTCAGCTTCGTGAGACCGGAGGGCCTTGAGCTTTTCTGGTCTCGCCATGAGCTGGCTCGGAGTCGCCCCGAATGGCATGGTCTCTTTCCCCTGGCAATAACTCGCCAAGATTCAGTCAGGAAAGTGACCGTTTTGACTAGTAACGAGTCGCTTTCCTGTATGGACATTACCACCTGGGTGAGTCGATACGGAGAGGTCACCAATATTCCCGAAAAGAATCTGGATGACCATGGTATCTGGTCAGGGGCCTGGACCTTCATGGTGAGATTGAAGGTTTCGGGAAACACTGTTACCCATATCCCCTCCTCAACCTTTTTGGGGAGGGATAGGATCTTGATTTTCTACCGGGGGCAGCCTAAGGTCTGTCACAGGTGCGGTAGTCCCACACACTTCAGTGCGCAGTGTACCACCCAGAAATGCGCACTGTGTGGGGACCTTGGTCATCTTGCTGCTGCCTGTCGCAGGATTAGGTGTAACTTGTGTGGTGACCTCGGTCACCCGTTCAGTCGCTGTCCGCGTTCCTTTGCCAATGCGGTCCTGAAAGCGGCGAGTGCGGGACAGGCGAAAGCTGGAACTAATCTTGCCGGTGAAGGGACCAGTAGGGGCGGGGGAGGCAGGGATCCGGTGAGGAGCAAGCTGCCGCCATCCACCATCAGGCGGCAGGAGAAGCGCCGTGGGGACAGGGGGCAGGGAGTAATGTCCCTAAACTCTGACCCAGGTACTTCACTTGCAGCTGAGGATCCTAAAGACAGTGAATTGAGCGAGGAAGTCAAGAGACTTGAAAGGGAAGAGCGAGAGGACGCCACGTCTTCCCAGGAACCCTCTTCTGGTGACAGTCTAGATGAGGGAGAGGGGGAGTGGTCACAGAAAAAGAAAAAGGGTAACAGAAAAACGGCCAGAGGTAGGAGGGGGACCAGGTCTCGAGCTGCCTCTTTGGAGTGCGACCCCTCTGACTCTCTGGCCGTGATCCAAGCGCCATTGGAGGGTTCAGCCGCCCCCCCTCTGGTGGATCTCTCCAACCGGTTCGGGGCTCTCCAGGACCTCCCTCTGGAGGGGGGAAGTGGGGACCCGGGGCCGGAGGTTGCGGACAAGGTGGTTGGGGCTCAGGAGATGGCTGGGTCTTCCTCTCGGGGGGCAAATATAAAGCCCTCTGGGGGGACGACTAACCCAGGACCACCAGACGAGGGCAAGAATGTATGTAAGGAGAGAATGGACGAGTCTGTTTGTCTTAAGCGCACTAAAAACCCGTCATTATAGGAGGAAGAGGTTGGGACTGTCAGTGGTGGGAAGAAAAAGGCTATCTAATTCAATCAATCATGATGGCGGCACCCACCCCGTTGACGCTGGCAACTATTAATGTTTGCAGCATAAAGTCAGATGCGGCAAGGTACACGGCCTTTCATTTTCTCGGCCAACTTGACGCCGACATTTTGTTTTTGCAGGAGACCAGGTTGACCGATATATCAACCTTGCATAAAGCAAGGCGGGAGTGGAGGCATGGGCCCTCCTACTGGTCTCTTGCGGCCGAGCCGTATAGCGGGGTGGCGGTCCTTTTTAAGACCGCAGCGGTTGAATGCAGACGAGTGATCGAATTAGAAATGGGGAGATGCTTGATCCTAGATGTCTCCATGGGGGGGCAAGAGCTTCGGCTCATTAACATCTATGGTTCCCAGTCCAAGTGGGACCGCAAATGTCTCTTCCTGAAGATCAAACCTTTTTTATTTTCGAGTCGGCAGGTGGTCTTCGGAGGGGATTTCAACAATGTCACGAGATCCTGTGATAGAGGAGGTTCCGGAGACCGGCTGGCTTATGACTGCGTCGCGTTAAACAGGATAGTGAGTGAGGCTCGCCTGGTGGATGTCCACATCCGGCACAACCCGGGCGACACGGGATTCACCTTTTTTAGAGGTAGTCAGTGCAGGTCTAGGCTAGACAGGTTTTATTTGAAGGAGGAGGCCGTCTCTTCACCGTTGTCGGTTGTGGAGGTGGAGTTCTCCGATCACTGTTTGATTATGTTTTCTCTGAACGTTACAGAGATTCCTCGGATGGGAAGAGGCTATTGGAAGCTGAATTCGTCACTCCTTGAGGAAGAAGCTGTGAGACGGTCTTTTGAGGAATTCTTTCAGAGCCAGGTACCATTGCTGGGCCTAAGTAACACTAAGTCAGAGTGGTGGGAGATGTTCAAACATCGGGTGGCGAGATTCTTCCGGCAGCTCTCGAACCTCAGAAGCCTGAACAGGGATCGCCTGTATCAGAGCCTGAGGAGGAAACTCGAGCATCTTGTCTCGACTGGAGGTAGCCGCGAGGAGATCTCCAGAGTGAAGTCCTTGCTGAAGAGCTGTCAGTACGATAGGCACGCATCTTTCGTTTTCGAGAGGGACTACGGGAAGTACTGCTCACCCGACCCTTACAGAAACTGTAAGATGTCAGTGAATAGTAAGATAGTGACGGGGCTGGTGGACAGTACGGGGTCCCTGAGAAGGTCCAGATCAGGGATCTTGGAGGTCATCAGTTCCCACTACTCGCACCTCTTGGGAAGGAGGGAGCTTGATCGTGACGGGATGTCGGCTTTCCTGGCTGAATCCGTTTCTGAGCCAGGGGCTGACCTCTCGCTGGGCGATTTGGCAGAAGTGATCAAAGAAGAGGAAGTGAGACTGGCGATCGATGGGCTTAGGCCCAAAAAGTCGCCAGGTCCGGATGGCTTAACATCCGAGTTCTTTAGGACCTTTAGGGACTCTTTGGTCCCCCTCTTGACTCAGGTGTTTAACGAGTGACTCTCCTCGGGCACTCTGCCGAGATCATTAAGGAGGTCAGCTTTGATCATTTTGTCAAAGGGTAAGGATCCGTCACGCATTGAGAACTGGCGTCCCATAGCGCTTCTCAATGTGGACAGGAAGATTTTGGCTAAGATACTTTTCAATAGGCTGGTGAAGTTTGCACCCCGGCTCCTTTCGGAGGTTCAGCACTGTTGCGTTCCTGGCCGTAGCACTTTTAGTGCTGTTCTAGGTGTCCGAGAGGCCGTGGAGCAAGGCAGGGCGGGCCTCTGGAAGGGGTTCTTGCTGACCCTGGATCAGGCAAAAGCCTTTGATCGTGTTAACCACGAGTACCTCTGGTCCACTCTTTTGAGGTATGGTCTGCCTGGAGGGTTTGTGGACTGGCTTAAGACCTTGTATGCAGGGGCTGAGACTTTCCCTCTGGTGAATGGGTGGATTGGACGACCTTTCGGGGTAGGATCCGGTGTCCGTCAGGGCTGTCCTCTTAGCCCTTTGCTTTACGCGTTTGCGATCGATCCCTTCCTCAGAAGGATCGATTGTGGACCGTTGGCGGGAGTGCGGATGGGCGGGGCGGCGCCGGAGGCTATGCTGAGGGTGGTGGCCTACGCGGACGATGTCACAGTCTTTGTTTCTTCGCAAGAGGAGGCAGTGGTGGTGATGTCAGAAGTAGAACGCTTCTCGGAGGCATCCGGGTCCAAGGTCAACCAGGATAAGTGTGAGAGTCTCTGGCTGGGAGGCGGAGATCCCGGGTTTGATCTTCCGGACACCCTCCCCGAACCCCAAGAACATGCCAAAGTCCTGGGCATCGAATTCGGCCAGGGTGATTACCCCACGAAAAACTGGGAAGGCAGAATCAAAGGTGTCACCCAAAGAGTGGACCAATGGAGGGGTTGGTCTTTGACCCTGAGGGAAAGGGTTGGCCTGTGCAAAGCTTTCCTGCTCCCCTTGCTAATCTACCTGGGCAGCGTCTGTGTCTTGCCAGAGCCTCTCTGGACACGGGTCTACAGTCTGTTCTTCCAGATGTTATGGGGGAACAGACTGAACCTAGTCAAGGGGGAGGTCACTTACCGCACGAGGAGACTAGGAGGTTTGAATATGGTGAACCCCGTGGTGTTCCTAGTGAACACCTTCTTGAAAGTGAACGTTGCAAACCTCTGGAAAGAGAGGGCTCCTCCGTGGGTATTCTCCTGCAAGGGATGGTTTCAGCCTTTCTTCCAGGAATGGGAGACAGGGGGAAGATTGAAGGATCTTCGCACACCACACGGGCATCTCCCGGCTTATGTTACCCCGGTTCTGAAAATGATCCGCCGGTGGGGTCTGGGAATGTGGGAGGTGAGGTCCCTCCCGAGGAAACTCCTCGATATGAGGGTCTTGCTTTCTCATTTTCAGAGTCCATTGGCCCTCAAAGACTGCCCAAGTCGGGATCTGGAGGTTGGGTTGAGTTTGTTAAATTCTAGCAGGATCCCCGAGAAGTACTGGGACTTGACTTGGCGCTGCTTCCATGGTAAGCTGTATGTGAGGGACAATTTGAAGTTCAGGAGCTCCGAGGACAGGAATTGCCCCCGTGAGGCTTGTGCTAACGTGCTGGAAAGCATGGAGCACTTCCTGCTTCATTGTCCCTTTAATACAGAGGTGTACAACAGGGTGGGGGCTTCCATTGGTTGGCCGCGGCTGGCTACTCTGTCCTACGCCGGGTGGGCCTATGGAGCGTTCGGAGACCTTGGGAGAAGGGACCGAGACACTTTATTCATAGTCAGCGCAGTGGTGAGGTATTTCACGTGGAACGCACGAGTTTTAGTCTCGACGCAGAGTAAAATCCTCCATGTAGATGAAGTCTGTAGGAACATCCTAGGTGACCTGGTGAAGGTACGTTCTCTGGAGTATGAAAGACTGGGTGCCCGGAGGGCGGCCCGTCTCTGGAGGGGCTTTTCCTTCAGGGTGCCTTAGTCCGGTAGTACTCCTACACCCTGGTGGTGGGCTGATGTCTTTTCACCCTAGATTTTTGTTTTGTATTTCTGTCTCCTGGATAGAAGGTTTGCCGGCATCGAACTTGAGCCTTGGATGGTGAGTGTGTAGGTTGTGTTCTGTATATATTGTATATAATGTATAATAGGGGTTTTTAGTTAGGTTGGGTGGGGGATTTGGGGGAGTTCTTCATCAGCGGTGATAAGAGGACTGATCTGGCCTGGTCCAGGCCCCGCCTGGGGAAAAACTTTGGGGCCTGATCCTAGCTCGGAGTAATCCTGAACTTTGTGGCCAGAGCTGGATCAGGGGTGGCGGGATAGTTAGTGTAGGTCTGTGTTTTATATATATATTAAAAAATTACAAAAAAAAAAAAAAAAAAAAAAAAAAAAGGTTTAAAATTGTCCATGTCACTATTGTATATGTTGTTATTTTTGGTTTTCTGTGGTGTGAATGAGGTGCGGTAAGGGGGTGACTAAGGTCAGGCAGTGGGACCAGTAGGTTAGTGTTAGTGTCCGGTTGTATATACGTTATATTAGGTTTAGTGTTTTATTGTATATAATCTTGTATATAGGACGGTGTTTTATGTGTATATAGGACGGTGTGAGCGTTGTGTGGGATTGTATATAGTAGTATGAATGAAGCTGGGCCGGGGGTCTTATAGGTTTTATAATAGTTATTTCCTGTATATATATATATATTCCTGGGGGGATTTATTTTGTTTCTATTTTCTGTGATTTGTCGTCTTGTTTTGTTCTTATGTTCGGTGTCCTGTAATGTATTATTGTTCTGTCATGTACTGTATATATACAGGAGGAGTGGTACTGTGCAGTGTATATATACAGGACAGGAGGAGTGGTGCTGTGCAGTGTATATATACAGGACAGGAGGAGTGGTACTGTGCAGTGTATATATACAGGACAGGAGGAGTGGTGCTGTGCAGTGTATACATACAGGACAGGAGGAGTGGTACCGTGCAGTGTATATATACAGGACAGGAGGAGTGGTACTGTGCAGTGTATATATACAGGACAGGAGGAGTGGTGCTGTGCAGTGTATATATACAGGACAGGAGGAGTGGTACTGTGCAGTGTATATATACAGGACAGGAGGAGTGGTACTGTGCAGTGTATATATACAGGACAGGAGGAGTGGTACTGTGCAGTGTATATATACAGGACAGGAGGAGTGGTACCGTGCAGTGTATATATACAGGACAGGAGGAGTGGTGCTGTACAGTGTATATATACAGGACAGGAGGAGTGGTACTGTGCAGTGTATATATACAGGACAGGAGGAGTGGTACTGTGCAGTGTATATATACAGGAGGAGTGGTACTGTGCAGTGTATATATACAGGACAGGAGGAGTGGTACCGTGCAGTGTATATATACAGGACAGGAGGAGTGGTACTGTGCAGTGTATATATACAGGACAGGAGGAGTGGTACTGTGCAGTGTATATATACAGGACAGGAGGAGTGGTACTGTGCAGTGTATACATACAGGACAGGAGGAGTGGTACCGTGCAGTGTATATATACAGGACAGGAGGAGTGGTACTGTGCAGTGTATATATACAGGACAGGAGGAGTGGTGCTGTGCAGTGTATATATACAGGACAGGAGGAGTGGTACTGTGCAGTGTATACATACAGGACAGGAGGAGTGGTACCGTGCAGTGTATATATACAGGACAGGAGGAGTGGTACTGTGCAGTGTATATATACAGGACAGGAGGAGTGGTACCGTGCAGTGTATATATACAGGACAGGAGGAGTGGTGCTGTACAGTGTATATATACAGGACAGGAGGAGTGGTACTGTGCAGTGTATATATATAGGACAGGAGGAGTGGTACTGTGCAGTGTATATATACAGGACAGGAGGAGTGGTACTGTGCAGTGTATATATACAGGACAGGAGGAGTGGTACTGTGCAGTGTATATATACAGGACAGGAGGAGTGGTACTGTGCAGTGTATATATACAGGACAGGAGCAGTGGTACCGTGCAGTGTATATATACAGGACAGGAGGAGTGGTACCGTGCAGTGTATATATACAGGACAGGAGGAGTGGTACCGTGCAGTGTATATATACAGGACAGGAGGAGTGGTACTGTGCAGTGTATATATACAGGAGGAGCGGTACTGTGCAGTGTATATATATAGGAGGAGTGGTACTGTGCAGTGTATATATACAGGACAGGAGGAGTGGTACTGTGCAGTGTATATATACAGGACAGGAGGAGTGGTACCGTGCAGTGTATATATACAGGAGGAGTGGTACTGTGCAGTGTATATATACAGGACAGGAGGAGTGGTACTGTGCAGTGTATATATACAGGACAGGAGGAGTGGTACTGTGCAGTGTATATATACAGGACAGGAGGAGTGGTACTGTGCAGTGTATATATACAGGACAGGAGGAGTGGAACTGTGCAGTGTATATATACAGGACAGGAGGAGTGGTGCTGTACAGTGTATATATACAGGACAGGAGGAGTGGTACTGTGCAGTGTATATATACAGGACAGGAGGAGTGGTACTGTGCAGTGTATATATATAGGACAGGAGGAGTGGTACTGTGCAGTGTATATATACAGGACAGGAGGAGTGGTACCGTGCAGTGTATATATACAGGACAGGAGGAGTGGTACCGTGCAGTGTATACATACAGGACAGGAGGAGTGGTGCTGTGCAGTGTATATATACAGGACAGGAGGAGTGGTACTGTGCAGTGTATATATATAGGACAGGAGGAGTGGTACTGTGCAGTGTATATATACAGGAGGAGTGGTACTGTGCAGTGTATATATACAGGACAGGAGGAGTGGTACTGTGCAGTGTATATATACAGGACAGGAGGAGTGGTACTGTGCAGTGTATATATATAGGACAGGAGGAGTGGTACTGTGCAGTGTATATATACAGGAGGAGTGGTACTGTGCAGTGTATATATACAGGACAGGAGGAGTGGTACTGTGCAGTGTATATATACCGGACAGGAGGAGTGGTAATGTGCAGTGTGTATATACAGGACAGGAGGAGTGGTACTGTGCAGTGTATATATACAGGACAGGAGGAGTGGTACTGTGCAGTGTATATATACAGAACAGGAGGAGTGGTGCTGAGAGTAGCAGCTGTCTGTGGAGCTCAAGCACTTCCAGGAGGAGGGTCGTCGTCTGCCTCTCTTCTCCCCAGGGAGAGGCAGGCCTACTGGGAGGCCGGCATGGCTTCCCAGCCTCCTATCCCCCGGTCTATGCCGGCGGGGGAGAAGGAGCCTCAACAACCGGCCCAGGAGGGAGTGAGGAGATCGGGAAGGGTGAGGAAGAATACATCCACCTGCTCCAACCCCGAGACTGTTCACCGCCAGCCCAGAGAGGGAGACCGGGGCACCCCAGGCCCCAGGAACAAGAGCCCAGCAAGATCCTGGGGGGAGATGAGCTCCAGCGAGTCCACAAGTTCCTTCTCCTCCCGAGTGGTCGCCACGTTGCGAGAGTACGAGGACGCCGGCAAAGCACTAACCCAGCTGAAAGAGGAGCTGAGGGAGGCCCGGGTCCTGAACACCCGGGCGTCCAACAAGGAGAGACCTGCGACCTCCCAGAGGGTTAAAGCCCTCAGAGACGAGGTGGTCAGGTTAGTGCTCCTCCGGGAGGGGATTGAGAAAAGCGCAGGTCCCTTCCTGGAGAGGTTTAAGAACCAGCGGCGGTTCTCAGAAATGAAGGGGTTAAACACCTCAGGAGACCCGCCAGCCGGCGTCCTTAGTGAAGAGGAGGAGGAGGATGAAGAGGTAACTGGAGTCTCAGTTGCTGGAGCCAGTGAGGGGCAGAGCCGGAGCTCAAGTGGTCTCCCTGCAGGGCAGAGGACTCCCACAGCAGAGGCTGGAGTGTCGGGGGAGGAGGAGGAAGGAGGACTGCTGAGGGAGATCCGACTGCTGGAGTCTCCAGTGGACCTGACGCGGTTTTCCTTTGGTGAGGACAAACCAGTGGAGGAAACAGGGAAGAGGAAGAAGAAGAAGACCGGAGGAGCTGCACAGGAGGTGGTGAGTTACAAGTATGTACCAATGTCTGATGTTGCGCCTGCCACCTTCTGTTTAAACCCCACCAAACCTAAAGGCACGGGCTCTGCAGTGGGCTCGAGGCAGAGGCAAGGTGGGGAGAGGAGGCGGACGTCCGGCGATGCTGCCATCTGTGCGGGGAACAGTGCAGGGGGCGAGGCTGTGGAGGTACTCACAGCGCCGGACATAGGGAGTTCTGTGGAGTTTCCCACCCTGCCCTCTGCGGCTAAGCCGGTTATCACCGGGGCTGGGGGGGCAGGGAAGGATGTGAAAAACACATCAGCAAAGAACACTGGGCACACTGCTGCGACAGGGGGGCAGTGTGCCCCAGCGCCCAAAAAGGACACTAAGACCCCAAAGTCTGTGGGTGCAGGGCGGGCAGAGGTGCCGAGAAAACAGTCTGGCCAGAACAAGGACCAAAATGCTGCAGTAGGGGGGCGGGGCGCTCCAGCAGACGACCTGCAGAAAGCCAGCAGCAACCAAAGGGAAACGGGTGTGGTGCTGCAGGGAAAGGAGTCTCTGGGAGTGCTCCCCTCCCCCGGCCCAGCAGGTGTGAGTGCAGAGACACCAGACACAAGGGAGGAAGGAATGGAGGTGACTGTGGAAGGTGCAGAGAACAGCAGAGGTAATGGGGTGACAAGTAAAGAGAATAGAAATAGTGGTGTAGTGAATGATGGGAGTAATGGTGGAGCAGATGGTGAGAGTAATGGTGGAGCAGATGATGAGAGTAGTAGGAATGGTGGAATTAGTGGTACAGTGAATGATGATGCAGCAAATGGTGGGGGTAGTGGTGCAGTGAATGATGATGTAGCAAATGGTGGGGGTAGTGGTGGAATGAATGCTGGGAGTTGTGGGAATGGTGGGAGTTGTGGTGTAGCAAATGTTGGGGGTAGTGGTGTAATGAATGGTGGGAGTAATGGTCCTGCGAATGGTGTGAGTAGTAGTGGAGTGAACGATGGGAGTAATGGTCCTGCGAATGGTGTGAATAGTACTGGAGTGAATGGTGGGAGCAGCACTGGTGTTGGTGGGGGGGAAGTAGGTGCTGGTCCCGCTGCCCCCCCAGCATTGGCGGGGGCTTCAGCCCAAAGCTATTCAGAAGCTGTCAGTGCTGGGGGTAGTAGTGCGCCCTCGTCTGGTGGCCCTGGGGATGGTGACTTGCAACAGCAGCTCCTGGACGCCCTGAGGAGAGGGGAGAGCTCCATCACTGTAGAGGGGAGGGAGGTTGATCTGTCTTTCTGGATAGAGAGACATGGTGTTTCAGCCTTCCGAGATAGAGGGGCAGAGACTGTCTGGTCTCTGCCGACAACGGGGCAGAGGAGTAACCGTAGGAACGTGGTCCGTCTCCAGTGGGTAAGCAAGGATGCCTGTCCTGATAGGTCGAAGGTGGTTGAGCTCCTGCTGGGGATGGGCTTTGCGGCATATGACATCTTTGCCTTGATCCATCCCTATGGGACCTCCTACTTCGATGTCAGCTTCGTGAGACCGGAGGGCCTTGAGCTTTTCTGGTCTCGCCATGAGCTGGCTCGGAGTCGCCCCGAATGGCATGGTCTCTTTCCCCTGGCAATAACTCGCCAAGATTCAGTCAGGAAAGTGACCGTTCTGACTAGTAACGAGTCGCTTTCCTGTATGGACATTACCACCTGGGTGAGTCGATACGGAGAGGTCACCAATATTCCCGAAAAGAATCTGGATGACCATGGTATCTGGTCAGGGGCCTGGACCTTCATGGTGAGATTGAAGGTTTCGGGAAACACTGTTACCCATATCCCCTCCTCAACCTTTTTGGGGAGGGATAGGATCTTGATTTTCTACCAGGGGCAGCCTAAGGTCTGTCACAGGTGCGGTAGCCCCACACACTTCAGTGCGCAGTGTACCACCCAGAAATGCGCACTGTGTGGGGACCTCGGTCATCTTGCTGCTGCCTGTCGCAGGATTAGGTGTAACTTGTGTGGTGACCTCGGTCACCCGTTCAGTCGCTGTCCGCGTTCCTTCGCCAATGCGGTCCTGAAAGCGGCGAGTGTGGGACAGGCGCAAGCCGGGACTAATCTTGCCGGTGAAGGGACCAGTAGGGGCGGGGGAGGCAGGGATCCGGTGAGGAGCAAGCTGCCGCCATCCACCATCAGGCGGCAGGAGAAGCGCCGTGGGGACAGGGGACAGGGAGTAATGTCCCTAAACTCTGACCCAGGTACTTCACTTGCAGCTGAGGATCCTAAAGACAGTGAATTGAGCGAGGAAGTCAAGAGACTTGAAAGGGAAGAGCGAGAGGACGCCATGTCTTCCCAGGAACCCTCTTCTGGTGACAGTCTAGATGAGGGAGAGGGGGAGTGGTCACAGAAAAAGAAAAAGGGTAACAGGAAAACGGCCAGAGGTAGGAGGGGGACCAGGTCTCGAGCTGCCTCTTTGGAGTGCGACCCCTCTGACTCTCTGGCCATGATCCAAGCGCCATTGGAGGGTTCAGCCGCCCCCCCTCTGGTGGATCTCTCCAACCGGTTCGGGGCTCTCCAGGACCTCCCTCTGGAGGGGGGAAGTGGGGACCCGGGGCCGGAGGTTGCGGACAAGGTCGTTGGGGCTCAGGAGATGGCTGGGTCTTCCTCTCGGGGGGCAAATACAAAGCCCTCTGGGGGGATGACTAACCCAGGACCACCAGACGAGGGCAAGAATCTATGTAAGGAGAGAATGGATGAATCTGTTTGTCTTAAGCGCACTAAAAACCCGTCATTATCAGAGGAAGAGGTTGGGACTGTCAGTGGTGGGAAGAAAAAGGCTATCTAATTCAATCAATCATGATGGCGGCACCCACCCCGTTGACGCTGGCAACTATTAATGTTTGCAGCATAAAGTCAGATGCGGCAAGGTACACGGCCTTTCATTTTCTCGGCCAACTTGACGCCGACATTTTGTTTTTGCAGGAGACCAGGTTGACCGATATATCAACCTTGCATAAAGCAAGGCGGGAGTGGAGGCATGGGCCCTCCTACTGGTCTCTTGCGGCCGAGCCGTATAGCGGGGTGGCGGTCCTTTTTAAGACCGCAGCGGTTGAATGCAGACGAGTGATCGAATTAGAAATGGGGAGATGCTTGATCCTAGATGTCTCCATGGGGGGACAAGAGCTTCGGCTCATTAACATCTATGGTTCCCAGTCCAAGTGGGACCGCAAATGTCTCTTCCTGAAGATCAAACCTTTTTTATTTTCGAGTCGGCAGGTGGTCTTCGGAGGGGATTTCAACAATGTCACGAGATCCTGTGATAGAGGAGGTTCCGGAGACCGGCTGGCTTATGACTGCGTCGCGTTAAACAGGATAGTGAGTGAGGCTCGCCTGGTGGATGTCCACATCCGGCACAACCCGGGCGACACGGGATTCACCTTTTTTAGAGGTAGTCAGTGCAGGTCTAGGCTAGATAGGTTTTATTTGAAGGAGGAGGCCGTCTCTTCGCCGTTGTCGGTTGTGGAGGTGGAGTTCTCCGATCACTGTTTGATTATGTTTTCTCTCAACGTTACAGAGACTCCTCGGATGGGAAGAGGCTATTGGAAGCTGAATTCATCACTCCTTGAGGAAGAAGCTGTGAGACGGTCTTTTGAGGAATTCTTTCAGAGCCAGGTACCATTGCTGGGCCTAAGTAACACTAAGTCGGAGTGGTGGGAGATGTTCAAACATCGGGTGGCGAGATTCTTCCGGCAGCTCTCGAACCTCAGAAGCCTGAACAGGGATCGCCTGTATCAGAGCCTGAGGAGGAAACTCGAGCATCTTGTCTCGACTGGAGGTAGCCGCGAGGAGATCTCCAGAGTGAAGTCCTTGCTGAAGAGGTGTCAGTACGATAGGCACGCATCTTTGGTTTTCGAGAGGGACTACGGGAAGTACTGCTCGCCCGACCCTTACAGAAACTGTAAGATGTCAGTGAATAGTAAGATAGTGACGGGGCTGGTGGACAGTACGGGGTCCCTGAGAAGGTCCAGATCAGGGATCTTGGAGGTTGTCAGTTCCTACTACTCGCACCTCTTGGGAAGGAGGGAGCTTGATCGTGACGGGATATCGGCTTTCCTGGCTGAATCTGTTCCTGAGCCAGGGGCTGACCTCTCGCTGGGCGATTTGGCAGAAGTGATCAAAGAAGAGGAAGTGAGACTGGCGATCGATGGGCTTAGGCCCAAAAAGTCGCCAGGTCCGGATGGCTTAACATCCGAGTTCTTTAGGACCTTTAGGGTCTCTTTGGTCCCCCTCTTGACTCAGGTGTTTAACGAGTGTCTCTCCTCGGGCACTCTGCCGAGATCATTAAGGAGGTCAGCTTTGATCATTTTGTCAAAGGGTAAGGATCCGTCACGCATTGAGAACTGGCGTCCCATAGCACTTCTCAATGTGGACAGGAAGATTTTGGCTAAGATACTTTTCAACAGGCTGGTGAAGTTTGCACCCCGGCTCCTTTCGGAGGTTCAGCACTGTTGCGTTCCTGGCCGTAGCACTTTTAGTGCTGTTCTAGGTGTCCGAGAGGCCGTGGAGCAAGGCAGGGCGGGCCTCTGGAAGGGGTTCTTGCTGACCCTGGATCAGGCAAAAGCCTTTGATCGGGTTAACCACGAGTACCTCTGGTCCACTCTTTTGAGGTATGGTCTGCCTGGAGGGTTTGTGGACTGGCTTAAGACCTTGTATGCAGGGGCTGAGACTTTCCCTCTGGTGAATGGGTGGATTGGACGACCTTTTGGGGTAGGATCCGGTGTCCGTCAGGGCTGTCCTCTTAGCCCTTTGCTTTACGCGTTTGCGATCGATCCCTTCCTCAGAAGGATCGATTGTAGACCGTTGGCGGGGGTGCGGATGGGCGGGGCGGCGCCGGATACTATCCTGAGGGTGGTGGCCTACGCGGACGATGTCACCGTCTTTGTTTCTTCGCAAGAGGAGGCAGCAGCGGTGATGTCAGAAGTGGAGCGCTACTCGGAGGCATCCGGGTCCAAGGTCAGCCAGGATAAGTGTGAGAGTCTCTGGCTGGGAGGCGGAGATCCCGGGTTTGATCTTCCGGACACCCTCCCCGAACCCCAAGAACATGCCAAAGTCCTGGGCATCGAATTCGGCCAGGGTGATTACCCCACGAAAAACTGGGAAGGCAGAATCAAAGGTGTCGCCCAAAGAGTGGACCAATGGAGGGGTTGGTCTTTGACCCTGAGGGAAAGGGTTGGCCTGTGCAAAGCTTTCCTGCTCCCCTTGCTAATCTACCTGGGCAGCGTCTGTGTCTTGCCAGAGCCTCTCTGGACACGGGTCTACAGTCTGTTCTTCCAGATGTTATGGGGGAACAGACTGAACCTAGTCAAGCGGGAGGTCACTTACCGCACGAGGAGACTAGGGGGTTTGAATATGGTGAACCCCGTGGTGTTCCTAGTGAACACTTTCTTGAAGGTGAACGTGGCAAACCTCTGGAAAGAGAGGGCTCCTCCGTGGGTATTCTCCTGCAAGGGATGGTTTCAGCCTTTCTTCCAGGAATGGGAGACAGGGGGAAGATTGAAGGATCTTCGCACACCACACGGGCATCTCCCGGCTTATGTTACCCCGGTTCTGAAAATGATCCGCCGGTGGGGTCTGGGAATGTGGGAGGTGAGGTCCCTCCCGAGGAAACTCCTCGATATGAGGGTCTTGCTTTCTCATTTTCAGAGTCCATTGGCCCTCAAAGACTGCCCAAGTCGGGATCTGGAGGTTGGGTTGAGTTTGTTAAATTCTACCAGGATCCCCGAGAAGTACTGGGACTTGACTTGGCGCTGCTTCCATGGTAAGCTGTATGTGAGGGACAATTTGAAGTACAGAAGCTCCGAGGACAGGAATTGCCCCCGTGAGGCTTGTGCTAACGTGCTGGAAAGTATGGAGCACTTCCTGCTTCATTGTCCCTTTAATACAGAGGTGTACAACAGGGTGGGGGCTTCCATTGGTTGGCCGCGGCTGGCTACTCTGTCCTACGCCGGGTGGGCCTATGGAGCGTTCGGAGACCTTGGGAGAAGGGACCGAGACACTTTACTCATAGTCAGCGCAGTGGTCAGGTATTTCACGTGGAACGTACGAGTTTTAGTCTCGACGCAGAGTAAAATCCTCCATGTAGATGAAGTCTGTAGGAACATCCTAGGTGACCTGGTGAAGGTACGTTCTCTGGAGCATGAAAGACTGGGTGCCCGGAGGGCGGCCCGTCTCTGGAGGGGCTTTTCCTTCAGGGTGCCTTAGTCCGGTAGTACTCCTATATCCTGGTGGTGGGCTGATGTCTTTTCACCCTAGATTTTTGTTTTGTATTTCTGTCTCCTGAATAGAAGGTTTGCCGGCATCGAACTTGAGCCTTGGATGGTGAGTGTGTAGGTTGTGTTCTGTATATATTGTATATAATGTATAATAGGGGGTTTTAGTTAGGTTGGGTGGGGGATTTGGGGGGGTTTTCATCGGCGGTGATAAGAGGACTGATCTGGCCTGGTCCAGGCCCCGCCTGGGGAAAAACTTTGGGGCCTGATCCTAGCTCGGAGTAATCCTGAACTTTGTGGCCAGAGCTAGATCAGGGGTGGCGGGATAGTTAGTGTAGGGCTGTGTTTTATGTATATATATTAAAAATTACAAAAAAAATATAAAATATAAAAAAAAAAAAAAAAAAAAAAAAAATTGTTCATGTCACTATTGTATATATTGTTATTTTTGTTTTTCTGTGGTGTGAATGAGGTGCGGTAAGGAGGTGACTAAGGTCAGGCAGTGGGACCAGTAGGTTAGTGTTAGTTCCCGGTTGTATATACGTTATATTAGGTTTAGTGTTTTATTGTATATAATCTTGTATATAGGACGGTGTTTTATGTGTATATAGGACGGTGTGAGCGTTGTGTGGGATTGTATATAGTAGTATGAATGAAGCTGGGCCGGGGGTTTTATAGGTTTTATAATATTTATTTCCTGTATATATATATATTCCTGCGGTGATTTATTTTGTTTCTATTTTCTGTGATTTGTCGTCTTGTTTTGTTCTTATGTTCGGTGTCCTGTAATGTATTATTGTTCTGTCATGTACTGTATATATACAGGAGGAGTGGTACTGTACAGTGTATATACAGGACAGGAGGAGTGGTACTGTGCAGTGTATATATACAGGACAGGAGGAGTGGTGCTGTACAGTGTATATACAGGACAGGAGGAGTGGTACTGTGCAGTGTATATATACAGGACAGGAGGAGTGGTACTGTGCAGTGTATATACAGGACAGGAGGAGTGGTGCTGTGCAGTGTATATATACAGGACAGGAGGAGTGGTACTGTGCAGTGTATATATACAGGACAGGAGGAGTGGTACTGTGCAGTGTATATATACAGGACAGGAGGAGTGGTACCGTGAAGTGTATATATACAGGACAGGAGGAGTGGTACTGTGCAGTGTATATATACAGGACAGGAGGAGTGGTACCGTGCAGTGTATATATACAGGACAGGAGGAGTGGTGCTGTGCAGTGTATATATACAGGACAGGAGGAGTGGTACTGTGCAGTGTATATATACAGGACAGGAGGAGTGGTACTGTGCAGTGTATATACAGGACAGGAGGAGTGGTGCTGTGCAGTGTATATATACAGGACAGGAGGAGTGGTACTGTGCAGTGTATATATACAGGACAGGAGGAGTGGTACCGTGAAGTGTATATATACAGGACAGGAGGAGTGGTGCTGTGCAGTGTATATATACAGGACAGGAGGAGTGGTGCTGTACAGTGTATATATACAGGACAGGAGGAGTGGTACTGTGCAGTGTATATATACAGGACAGGAGGAGTGGTACTGTGCAGTGTATATATACAGGACAGGAGGAGTGGTACCGTGCAGTGTATATATACAGGACAGGAGGAGTGGTGCTGTGCAGTGTATATATACAGGACAGGAGGAGTGGTACTGTGCAGTGTATATATACAGGACAGGAGGAGTGGTACTGTGCAGTGTATATATACAGGACAGGAGGAGTGGTACTGTGCAGTGTATATATACAGGACAGGAGGAGTGGTACTGTGCAGTGTATATATACAGGACAGGAGGAGTGGTACCGTGCAGTGTATATATACAGGACAGGAGGAGTGGTGCTGTGCAGTGTATATATACAGGACAGGAGGAGTGGTACTGTGCAGTGTATATATACAGGACAGGAGGAGTGGTAATGTGCAGTGTATATATACAGGACAGGAGGAGTGGTACTGTGCAGTGTATATATACAGCATAGAAGGAGTGGTACCGTACAGTGTATATATACAGGAGGAGTGGTACCGTGCAGTGTATATATACAGGACAGGAGGAGTGGTACTGTGCAGTGTATATATACAGGACAGGAGGAGTGGTACTGTGCAGTGTATATATACAGGACAGGAGGAGTGGTACTGTGCAGTGTATATATACAGGACAGGAGAATTGGTACTGTGCAGTGTATATATAGAGGAGAAGTGGTACTGTGCGGTGTATATATACAGGACAGGAGAAGTGGTACCGTGCAGTGTATATATACAGGACAGGAGGAGTGGTACCGTGCAGTGTATATATACAGGACAGGAGGAGTGGCACCGTGCAGTGTATATATACAGGAGAAGTGGTACTGTGCAGTGTATATATACAGGAGGAGTGGTACTGTGCGGTGTATATATACAGGACAGGAGGAGTGGTACTGTGCAGTGTATATATACAGGAGGAGTGGTACTGTGCAGTGTATATATACAGGAGGAGTGGTACTGTGCGGTGTATATATACAGGACAGGAGGAGTGGTACTGTGCAGTGTATATATACAGGAGGAGTGGTACTGTGCAGTGTATATATACAGGAGGAGTGGTACTGTGCAGTGTATATATACAGGAGGAGTGGTACTGTGCAGTGTATATATACAGGACAGGAGGAGTGGTACTGTGCAGTGTATATATACAGGAGAGGAGGAGTGGTACCGTGCAGTGTATATATACAGGACAGGAGGAGTGGTACTGTGCAGGGTATATATACAGGAGGAGTGGTACTGTGCAGTATATATATGCAGGACAGGAGGAGTGGTACTGTGCAGTGTATGTATACAGGACAGGAGGAGTGGTACCGTACAGTGTATATATACAGGACAGGAGGAGTGGTACTGTGCAGTGTATATATAGAGGACAGGAGGAGTGGTACCGTGCAGTGTATATATACAGGACAGGAGGAGTGGTACTGTGCAGTGTATATATACAGGAGGAGTGGTACTGTGCAGTGTATATATACAGGACAGGAGGAGTGGTACTGTGCAATGTATATATACAGGACAGGAGGAGTGGTACTGTGCAGTGTATATATATAGGACAGGAGGAGTGGTACTGTGCAGTGTATATATACAGGACAGGAGGAGTGGTACCGTGCAGTGTATATATACAGGACAGGAGGAGTGGTACCGTGCAGTGTATACATACAGGACAGGAGGAGTGGTGCTGTGCAGTGTATATATACAGGACAGGAGGAGTGGTACTGTGCAGTGTATATATACAGGACAGGAGGAGTGGTACCGTGCAGTGTATATATACAGGACAGGAGGAGTGGTACCGTGCAGTGTATATATACAGGACAGGAGGAGTGGTACCGTGCAGTGTATATATACAGGACAGGAGGAGTGGTACTGTGTAGTGTATATATACAGGAGGAGTGGTACTGTGCAGTGTATATATACAGGACAGGAGGAGTGGTACCGTGCAGTGTATATATACAGGACAGGAGGAGTGGTACCGTGCAGTGTATATATACAGGACAGGAGGAGTGGTACTCTGCAGTGTATATATACAGGAGGAGTGGTACTGTGCAGTGTATATATACAGGACAGGAGGAGTGGTACCGTGCAGTGTATATATACAGGACAGGAGGAGTGGTACTGTGCAGTGTATATATACAGGACAGGAGGAGTTGTACTGTGCAGTGTATATATACAGGACAGGAGGAGTGGTACTGTGCAGTGTATATATACAGGACAGGAGGAGTGGTACCGTGCAGTGTATATATACAGGACAGGAGGAGTGGTACTGTGCAGTGTATATATACAGGACAGGAGGAGTGGTACCGTGCAGTGTATATATACAGGACAGGAGGAGTGGTACTCTGCAGTGTATATATACAGGAGGAGTGGTACTGTGCAGTGTATATATACAGGACAGGAGGAGTGGTACCGTGCAGTGTATATATACAGGACAGGAGGAGTGGTACTGTGCAGTGTATATATACAGGACAGGAGGAGTGGTACTGTGCAGTGTATATATACAGGACAGGAGGAGTGGTACTGTGCAGTGTATATATATAGGACAGGAGGAGTGGTACTGTGCAGTGTATATATACAGGACAGGAGGAGTGGTACCGTGCAGTGTATATATACAGGACAGGAGGAGTGGTACTGTGCAGTGTATATATACAGGACAGGGGGAGTGGTACCGTGCAGTGTATATATACAGGACAGGAGGAGTGGTACTCTGCAGTGTATATATACAGGAGGAGTGGTACTGTGCAGTGTATATATACAGGACAGGAGGAGTGGTACCGTGCAGTGTATATATACAGGACAGGAGGAGTGGTACTGTGCAGTGTATATATACAGGACAGGAGGAGTGGTACTGTGCAGTGTATATATACAGGACAGGAGGAGTGGTACTGTGCAGTGTATATATATAGGACAGGAGGAGTGGTATTGTGCAGTGTATATATACAGGACAGGAGGAGTGGTACCGTGCAGTGTATATATACAGGACAGGAGGAGTGGTACCGTGCAGTGTATACATACAGGACAGGAGGAGTGGTACTGTGCAGTGTATATATACAGGACAGGAGGAGTGGTGCTGTGCAGTGTATATATACAGGACAGGAGGAGTGGTGCTGTGCAGTGTATATATACAGGACAGGAGGAGTGGTACTGTGCAGTGTATATATACAGGACAGGAGGAGTGGTGCTGTGCAGTGTATATATAAAGGACAGGAGGAGTGGTGCTGTGCAATGTATATATACAGGACAGGAGGAGTGGTACCGTGCAGTGTATATATACAGGACAGGAGGAGTGGTACTGTGTAGTGTATATATACAGGAGGAGTGGTACTGTGCAGTGTATATATACAGGACAGGAGGAGTGGTACTGTGCAGTGTATATATACAGGACAGGAGGAGTGGTACCGTGCAGTGTATATATACAGGACAGGAGGAGTGGTACTGTGCAGTGTATATATACAGGACAGGAGGAGTGGTACTGTGCAGTGTATATATACAGGACAGGAGGAGTGGTACTGTGCAGTGTATATATACAGGACAGGAGGAGTGGTACCGTGCAGTGTATATATACAGGACAGGAGGAGTGGTACCGTGCAGTGTATATATACAGGACAGGAGGAGTGGTACTCTGCAGTGTATATATACAGGAGGAGTGGTACTGTGCAGTGTATATATACAGGACAGGAGGAGTGGTACCGTGCAGTGTATATATACAGGACAGGAGGAGTGGTACTGTGCAGTGTATATATACAGGAGGAGTGGTACTCTGCAGTGTATATATACAGGAGGAGTGGTACTGTGCAGTGTATATATACAGGACAGGAGGAGTGGTACTGTGCAGTTTATATATACAGGACAGGAGGAGTGGTACTGTGCAGTGTATATATACAGGACAGGAGGAGTGATACTGTGCAGTGTATATATACAGGAGGAGTGGTACTCTGCAGTGTATATATACAGGAGAAGTGGTACTGTGCAGTGTATATATACAGGAGGAGTGATACTGTGCGGTGTATATATACAGGACAGGAGGAGTGGTACTGTGCAGTGTATATATACAGGAGGAGTGGTACTCTGCAGTGTATATATACAGGAGGAGTGGTACTGTGCAGTGTATATATACAGGAGGAGTGGTACTGTGCAGTGTATATATACAGGACAGGAGGAGTGGTACTGTGCAGTGTATATATACAGGAGAGGAGGAGTGGTACCGTGCAGTGTATATATACAGGACAGGAGGAGTGGTACTGTGCAGGGTATATATACAGGAGGAGTGGTACTGTGCAGTATATATATACAGGACAGGAGGAGTGGTACTGTGCAGTGTATATATACAGGACAGGAGGAGTGGTACCGTACAGTGTATATATACAGGACAGGAGGAGTGGTACTGTGCAGTGTATATATAGAGGACAGGAGGAGTGGTGCTGTACAGTGTATATATACAGGACAGGAGGAGTGGTACTGTGCAGTGTATATATACAGGACAGGAGGAGTGGTACTGTGCAGTGTATATATATAGGACAGGAGGAGTGGTACTGTGCAGTGTATATATACAGGACAGGAGGAGTGGTACCGTGCAGTGTATATATACAGGACAGGAGGAGTGGTACCGTGCAGTGTATACATACAGGACAGGAGGAGTGGTGCTGTGCAGTGTATATATACAGGACAGGAGGAGTGGTGCTGTGCAGTGTATATATACAGAACAGGAGGAGTGGTACCGTGCAGTGTATATATACAGGACAGAAGGAGTGGTACCGTGCAGTGTATATATACAGGACAGGAGGAGTGGTACTGTGTAGTGTATATATACAGGAGGAGTGGTACTGTGCAGTGTATATATACAGGACAGGAGGAGTGGTACTGTGCAGTGTATATATACAGGACAGGAGGAGTGGTACCGTGCAGTGTATATATACAGGACAGGAGGAGTGGTACTGTGCAGTGTATATATACAGGACAGGAGGAGTGGTACTGTGCAGTGTATATATACAGGACAGGAGGAGTGGTACTGTGCAGTGTATATATACAGGACAGGAGGAGTGGTACCGTGCAGTGTATATATACAGGACAGGAGGAGTGGTACCGTGCAGTGTATATATACAGGACAGGAGGAGTGGTACTCTGCAGTGTATATATACAGGAGGAGTGGTACTGTGCAGTGTATATATACATGACAGGAGGAGTGGTACCGTGCAGTGTATATATACAGGACAGGAGGAGTGGTACTGTGCAGTGTATATATACAGGACAGGAGGAGTGGTACTGTGCAGTGTATATATACAGGACAGGAGGAGTGGTACTGTGCAGTGTATATATATAGGACAGGAGGAGTGGTACTGTGCAGTGTATATATACAGGACAGGAGGAGTGGTACCGTGCAGTGTATATATACAGGACAGGAGGAGTGGTACCGTGCAGTGTATACATACAGGACAGGAGGAGTGGTGCTGTGCAGTGTATATATACAGGACAGGAGGAGTGGTGCTGTGCAGTGTATATATACAGGACAGGAGGAGTGGTGCTGTGCAATGTATATATACAGGACAGGAGGAGTGGTACCGTGCAGTGTATATATACAGGACAGGAGGAGTGGTACTGTGTAGTGTATATATACAGGAGGAGTGGTACTGTGCAGTGTGTATATACAGGACAGGAGGAGTGGTACTGTGCAGTGTATATATACAGGACAGGAGGAGTGGTACCGTGCAGTGTATATATACAGGACAGGAGGAGTGGTACTGTGCAGTGTATATATACAGGACAGGAGGAGTGGTACTGTGCAGTGTATATATACAGGACAGGAGGAGTGGTACTGTGCAGTGTATATATACAGGACAGGAGGAGTGGTACCGTGCAGTGTATATATACAGGACAGGAGGAGTGGTACCGTGCAGTGTATATATACAGGACAGGAGGAGTGGTACTCTGCAGTGTATATATACAGGAGGAGTGGTACTGTGCAGTGTATATATACAGGACAGGAGGAGTGGTACTGTGCAGTGTATATATACAGGACAGGAGGAGTGGTACTGTGCAGTGTATATATACAGGACAGGAGGAGTGGTACTGTGCAGTTTATATATACAGGACAGGAGGAGTGGTACTGTGCAGTGTATATATACAGGACAGGAGGAGTGGTACTGTGCAGTGTATATATACAGGACAGGAGGAGTGGTACTGTGCAGTTTATATATACAGGACAGGAGGAGTGGTACTGTGCAGTGTATATATACAGGACAGGAGGAGTGGTACCGTGCAGTGTATATATACAGGACAGGAGGAGTGGTGCTGTGCAGTGTATATATACAGGACAGGAGGAGTGGTACTGTGCAGTGTATATATACAGGACAGGAGGAGTGGTACTGTGCAGTGTATATATACAGGACAGGAGGAGTGGTACCGTGCAGTGTATATATACAGGACAGGAGGAGTGGTACTCTGAAGTGTATATATACAGGAGGAGTGGTTCTGTGCAGTGTATATATACAGGACAGGAGAAGTGGTACTGTGCAGTGTATATATACAGCATAGAAGGAGTGGTACCGTACAGTGTATATATACAGGACAGGAGGAGTGGTACTGTGCAGTGTATATATACAGGACAGGAGGAGTGGTATTGTGCAGTGTATATATACAGGACAGGAGGAGTGGTGCTGTGCAGTGTATATATACAGGACAGGAGGAGTGGTACTGTGCAGTGTATATATACAGGACAGGAGGAGTGGTACTGTGCAGTGTATATATACAGGACAGGAGGAGTGGTACTGTGCAGTGTATATATACAGGACAGGAGGAGTGGTGCTGTGCAGTGTATATATACAGGACAGGAGGAGTGGTGCTGTGCAGTGTATATATACAGGACAGGAGGAGTGGTACCGTGCAGTGTATATATACAGGACAGGAGGAGTGGTACCGTGCAGTGTATATATACAGGACAGGAGGAGTGGTACTGTGCAGTGTATATATACAGGACAGGAGGAGTGGTACTGTGCAGTGTATATATACAGGACAGGAGCAGTGGTGCTGTGCAGTGTATATATACAGGACAGGAGGAGTGGTACTGTGCAGTGTATATATACAGAACAGGAGGAGTGGTACTGTGCAGTGTATATATACAGGACAGGAGGAGTGGTACTGTGCAGTGTATATATACAGGACAGGAGGAGTGGTACTGTGCAGTGTATATATACAGGACAGGAGGAGTGGTGCTGTGCAGTGTATATATACAGGACAGGAGGAGTGGTACTGTGCAGTGTATATATACAGGACAGGAGGAGTGGTACTGTGCAGTGTATATATACATGAGAAGTGGTACTGTGCGGTGTATATATACAGGACAGGAGGAGTGGTACTGTGCAGTGTATATATACAGGAGAAGTGGTACTGTGCAGTGTATATATACAGGACAGGAGGAGTGGTACTGTGCAGTGTATATATACAGGACAGGAGGAGTGGTACCGTGCAGTGTATATATACAGGACAGGAGGAGTGGTACTGTGCAGTGTATATATACATGAGAAGTGGTACTGTGCAGTGTATATATACAGGACAGGAGGAGTGGCACTGTGCAGTGTATATATACAGGACAGGAGAAGTGGTGCTGTGCAGTGTATATATACAGGACAGGAGAAGTGGTGCTGTGCAGTGTATATATACAGGACAGGAGGAGTGGTACCGTGCAGTGTATATATACAGGACAGGAGGAGTGGTAATGTGCAGTGTATATATACAGGACAGGAGGAGTGGTACTGTGCAGTGTATATATACAGGACAGGAGGAGTGGTACTTTGCAGCGTGTATATACAGGACTGGAGGAGTGTTACTGTGCAGTGTATATATACCGGACAGGAGGAGTGGTAATGTGCAGTGTGTATATACAGGACAGGAGGAGTGGTACTGTGCAGTGTGTATATACAGGACTGGAGGAGTGTTACTGTGCAGTGTATATATACCGGACAGGAGGAGTGGTAATGTGCAGTGTGTATATACAGGACAGGAGGAGTGGTACTGTGCAGTGTATATATACAGGACAGGAGGAGTGGTACTGTGCAGTGTATATATACAGAACAGGAGGAGTGGTGCTGAGAGTAGCAGCTGTCTGTGGAGCTCAAGCACTTCCAGGAGGAGGGTTGTCGTCTGCCTCTCTTCTCCCCAGGGAGAGGCAGGCTTACTGGGAGGCCGGCATGGCTTCCCAGCCTCCTATCCCCCGGTCTATGCCGGCAGGGGAGAAGGAGCCTCAACAACCGGCCCAGGAGGGAGTGAGGAGATCGGGAAGGGTGAGGAAGAATACATCCACCTGCTCCAACCCCGAGACTGTTCACCGGCAGCCCAGAGAGGGAGACCGGGGCACCCCAGGCCCCAGGAACAAGAGCCCAGCAAGATCCTGGGGGGAGATGAGCTCCAGCGAGTCCACAAGTTCCTTCTCCTCCCGAGTGGTCGCCACGTTGCGAGAGTACGAGGACGCCGGCAAAGCACTAACCCAGCTGAAAGAGGAGCTGAGGGAGGCCCGGGTCCTGAACACCCGGGCGTCCAACAAGGAGAGACCCGCGACCTCCCAGAGGGTTAAAGCCCTCAGAGACGAGGTGGTCAGGTTAGTGCTCCTCCGGGAGGGGATTGAGAAAAGCGCAGGTCCCTTCCTGGAGAGGTTTAAGAACCAGCGGCGGTTCTCAGAAATGAAGGGGTTAAACACCTCAGGAGAACCGCCAGCCGGCGTCCTTAGTGAAGAGGAGGAGGAGGATGAAGAGGTGACTGGAGTCTCAGTTGCTGGAGCCAGTGAGGGGCAGAGCCGGAGCTCAAGTGGTCTCCCTGCAGGGCAGAGGACTCCCACAGCAGAGGCTGGAGTGTCGGGGGAGGAGGAGGAAGGAGGACTGCTGAGGGAGATCCGACTGCTGGAGTCTCCAGTGGACCTGACGCGGTTTTCCTTCGGTGAGGACAAACCAGTGGAGGAGACAGGGAAGAGGAAGAAGAAGAAGACCGGAGGAGCTGCACAGGAGGTGGTGAGTTACAAGTATGTACCAATGTCTGATGTTGCGCCTGCCACCTTCTGTTTAAACCCCACCAAACCTAAAGGCACGGGCTCTGCAGTGGGCTCGAGGCAGAGGCAAGGTGGGGAGAGGAGGAGGACGTCCGGCGATGCTGCCATCTGTGCGGCGAACAGTGCAGGGGGCGAGGCTGTGGAGGTACTCACAGCGCCGGACATAGGGAGTTCTGTGGAGTTTCCCACCCTGCCCTCTGCGGCTAAGCCGGTTATCACCGGGGCTGGGGGGGCAGGGAAGGATGTGAAAAACACATCAGCAAAGAACACTGGGCACACTGCTGCGACAGGGGGGCAGTGTGCCCCAGCGCCCAAAAAGGACACTAAGACCCCAAAGTCTGTGGGTGCAGGGCGGGCAGAGGTGCCGAGAAAACAGTCTGGCCAGAACAAGGACCAAAATGCTGCAGTAGGGGGGCGGGGCGCTCCAGCAGACGACCTGCAGAAAGCCAGCAGCAACCAAAGGGAAACGGGTGTGGTGCTGCAGGGAAAGGAGTCTCTGGAAGTGCTCCCCTCCCCCGGCCCAGCAGGTGTGAGTGCAGAGACACCAGACACAAGGGAGGAAGGAATGGAGGTGACTGTGGAAGGTGCAGAGAACAGCAGAGGTAATGGGGTGACAAGTAAAGAGAATAGAAATAGTGGTGTAGTGAATGATGGGAGTAATGGTGGAGCAGATGGTGAGAGTAATGGTGGAGCAGATGATGAGAGTAGTAGGAATGGTGGAATTAGTGGTACAGTGAATGATGATGCAGCAAATGGTGGGGGTAGTGGTGGAATGAATGCTGGGAGTTGTGGGAATGGTGGGAGTTGTGGTGTAGCAAATGTTGGGGGTAGTGGTGTAATGAATGGTGGGAGTAATGGTCCTGCGAATGGTGTGAGTAGTAGTGGAGTGAACGATGGGAGTAATGGTCCTGCGAATGGTGTGAATAGTACTGGAGTGAATGGTGGGAGCAGCACTGGTGTTGGTGTGGGGGAAGTAGGTGCTGGTCCCGCTGCCCCCCCAGCATTGGCGGGGGCTTCAGCCCAAAGCTATTCAGAAGCGGTCAGTGCTGGGGGTAGTAGTGCGCCCTCGTCTGGTGGCCCTGGGGATGGTGACTTGCAACAGCAGCTCCTCGAAGCCCTGAGGAGAGGGGAGAGCTCCATCACTGTAGAGGGGAGGGAGGTTGATCTGTCTTTCTGGATAGAGAGACATGGTCTTTCAGCCTTCCGAGATAGAGGGGCAGAGACTGTCTGGTCTCTGCCGACAACGGGGCAGAGGAGTAACCGTAGGAACGTGGTCCGTCTCCAGTGGGTAAGCAAGGATGCCTGTCCTGATAGGTCGAAGGTGGTTGAGCTCCTGCTGGGGATGGGCTTTGCGGCATATGACATCTTTGCCTTGATCCATCCCTATGGGACCTCCTACTTCGATGTCAGCTTCGTGAGACCGGAGGGCCTTGAGCTTTTCTGGTCTCGCCATGAGCTGGCTCGGAGTCGCCCCGAATGGCATGGTCTCTTTCCCCTGGCAATAACTCGCCAAGATTCAGTCAGGAAAGTGACCGTTTTGACTAGTAACGAGTCGCTTTCCTGTATGGACATTACCACCTGGGTGAGTAGATACGGAGAGGTCACCAATATTCCTGAAAAGAATCTGGATGACCATGGTATCTGGTCAGGGGCCTGGACCTTCATGGTGAGATTGAAGGTTTCGGGAAACACTGTTACCCATATCCCCTCCTCAACCTTTTTGGGGAGGGATAGGATCTTGATTTTCTACCGGGGGCAGCCTAAGGTCTGTCACAGGTGCGGTAGCCCCACACACTTCAGTGCGCAGTGTACCACCCAGAAATGCGCACTGTGTGGGGACCTCGGTCATCTTGCTGCTGCCTGTCGCAGGATTAGGTGTAACTTGTGTGGTGACCTCGGTCACCCGTTCAGTCGCTGTCCGCGTTCCTTCGCCAATGCGGTCCTGAAAGCGGCGAGTGTGGGACAGGCGCAAGCCGGGACTAATCTTGCCGGTGAAGGGACCAGTAGGGGCGGGGGAGGCAGGGATCCGGTGAGGAGCAAGCTGCCGCCATCCACCATCAGGCGGCAGGAGAAGCGCCGTGGGGACAGGGGGCAGGGAGTAATGTCCCTAAACTCTGACCCAGGTACTTCACTTGCAGCTGAGGATCCTAAAGACAGTGAATTGAGCGAGGAAGTCAAGAGACTTGAAAGGGAAGAGCGAGAGGACGCCACGTCTTCCCAGGAACCCTCTTCTGGTGACAGTCTAGATGAGGGAGAGGGGGAGTGGTCACAGAAAAAGAAAAAGGGTAACAGGAAAACGGCCAGAGGTAGGAGGGGGACCAGGTCTCGAGCTGCCTCTTTGGAGTGCGACCCCTCTGACTCTCTGGCCATGATCCAAGCACCATTGGAGGGTTCAGCCGCCCCCCCTCTGGTGGATCTCTCCAACCGGTTCGGGGCTCTCCAGGACCTCCCTCTGGAGGGGGGAAGTGGGGACCCGGGGCCGGAGGTTGCGGACAAGGTGGTTGGGGCTCAGGAGATGGCTGGGTCTTCCTCTCGGGGGGCAAATACAAAGCCCTCTGGGGGGATGACTAACCCAGGACCACCAGACGAGGGCAAGAATCTATGTAAGGAGAGAATGGATAAATCTGTTTGTCTTAAGCGCACTAAAAACCCGTCATTATCAGAGGAAGAGGTTGGGACTGTCAGTGGTGGGAAGAAAAAGGCTATCTAATTCAATCAATCATGATGGCGGCACCCACCCCGTTGACGCTGGCAACTATTAATGTTTGCAGCATAAAGTCAGATGCCTCAAGGTACACGGCCTTTCATTTTCTCGGCCAACTTGACGCCAACATTTTGTTTTTGCAGGAGACCAGGTTGACCGATATATCAACCTTGCATAAAGCAAGGCGGGAGTGGAGGCATGGGCCCTCCTACTGGTCTCTTGCGGCCGAGCCGTATAGCGGGGTGGCGGTCCTTTTTAAGACCGCAGCGGTTGAATGCAGACGAGTGATCGAATTAGAAATGGGGAGATGCTTGATCCTAGATGTCTCCATGGGGGGACAAGAGCTTCGGCTCATTAACATCTATGGTTCCCAGTCCAAGTGGGACCGCAAATGTCTCTTCCTGAAGATCAAACCTTTTTTATTTTCGAGTCGGCAGGTGGTCTTCGGAGGGGATTTCAACAATGTCACGAGATCCTGTGATAGAGGAGGTTCCGGAGACCGGCTGGCTTATGACTGCGTCGCGTTAAACAGGATAGTGAGTGAGGCTCGCCTGGTGGATGTCCACATCCGGCACAACCCGGGCGACACGGGATTCACCTTTTTTAGAGGTAGTCAGTGCAGGTCTAGGCTAGATAGGTTTTATTTGAAGGAGGAGGCCGTCTCTTCGCCGTTGTCGGTTGTGGAGGTGGAGTTCTCCGATCACTGTTTGATTATGTTTTCTCTCAACGTTACAGAGACTCCTCGGATGGGAAGAGGCTATTGGAAGCTGAATTCATCACTCCTTGAGGAAGAAGCTGTAAGACGGTCTTTTGAGGAATTCTTTCAGAGCCAGGTACCATTGCTGGGCCTAAGTAACACTAAGTCGGAGTGGTGGGAGATGTTCAAACATCGGGTGGCGAGATTCTTCCGGCAGCTCTCGAACCTCAGAAGCCTGAACAGGGATCGCCTGTATCAGAGCCTGAGGAGGAAACTCGAGCATCTTGTCTCGACTGGAGGTAGCCGCGAGGAGATCTCCAGAGTGAAGTCCTTGCTGAAGAGGTGTCAGTACGATAGGCACGCATCTTTGGTTTTCGAGAGGGACTACGGGAAGTACTGCTCGCCCGACCCTTACAGAAACTGTAAGATGTCAGTGAATAGTAAGATAGTGACGGGGCTGGTGGACAGTACGGGGTCCCTGAGAAGGTCCAGATCAGGGATCTTGGAGGTTGTCAGTTCCTACTACTCGCACCTCTTGGGAAGGAGGGAGCTTGATCGTGACGGGATGTCGGCTTTCCTGGCTGAATCTGTTCCTGAGCCAGGGGCTGACCTCTCGCTGGGCGATTTGGCAGAAGCGATCAAAGAAGAGGAAGTGAGACTGGCGATCGATGGGCTTAGGCCCAAAAAGTCGCCAGGTCCGGATGGCTTAACATCCGAGTTCTTTAGGACCTTTAGGGACTCTTTGGTCCCCCTCTTGACTCAGGTGTTTAACGAGTGTCTCTCCTCGGGCACTCTGCCAAGATCATTAAGGAGGTCAGCTTTGATCATTTTGTCAAAGGGTAAGGATCCGTCACGCATTGAGAACTGGCGTCCCATAGCACTTCTCAATGTGGACAGGAAGATTTTGGCTAAGATACTTTTCAACAGGCTGGTGAAGTTTGCACCCCGGCTCCTTTCGGAGGTTCAGCACTGTTGCGTTCCTGGCCGTAGCACTTTTAGTGCTGTTCTAGGTGTCCGAGAGGCCGTGGAGCAAGGCAGGGCGGGCCTCTGGAAGGGGTTCTTGCTGACCCTGGATCAGGCAAAAGCCTTTGATCGGGTTAACCACGAGTACCTCTGGTCCACTCTTTTGAGGTATGGTCTGCCTGGAGGGTTTGTGGACTGGCTTAAGACCTTGTATGCAGGGGCTGAGACTTTCCCTCTGGTGAATGGGTGGATTGGACGACCTTTTGGGGTAGGATCCGGTGTCCGTCAGGGCTGTCCTCTTAGCCCTTTGCTTTACGCGTTTGCGATCGATCCTTTCCTCAGAGGGATCGATTGTAGACCGTTGGCGGGGGTGCGGATGGGCGGGGCGGCGCCGGAGACTATCCTGAGGGTGGTGGCCTACGCGGACGATGTCACCGTCTTTGTTTCTTCGCAAGAGGAGGCAGCAGCGGTGATGTCAGAAGTGGAGTGCTACTCGGAGGCATCCGGGTCCAAGGTCAGCCAGGATAAGTGTGAGAGTCTCTGGCTGGGAGGCGGAGATCCCGGGTTTGATCTTCCGGACACCCTCCCCGAACCCCAAGAACATGCCAAAGTCCTGGGCATCGAATTCGGCCAGGGTGATTACCCCACGAAAAACTGGGAAGGCAGAATCAAAGGTGTCGCCCAAAGAGTGGACCAATGGAGGGGTTGGTCTTTGACCCTGAGGGAAAGGGTTGGCCTGTGCAAAGCTTTCCTGCTCCCCTTGCTAATCTACCTGGGCAGCGTCTGTGTCTTGCCAGAGCCTCTCTGGACACGGGTCTACAGTCTGTTCTTCCAGATGTTATGGGGGAACAGACTGAACCTAGTCAAGCGGGAGGTCACTTACCGCACGAGGAGACTAGGGGGTTTGAATATGGTGAACCCCGTGGTGTTCCTAGTGAACACTTTCTTGAAGGTGAACGTGGCAAACCTCTGGAAAGAGAGGGCTCCTCCGTGGGTATTCTCCTGCAAGGGATGGTTTCAGCCTTTCTTCCAGGAATGGGAGACAGGGGGAAGATTGAAGGATCTTCACACACCACACGGGCATCTCCCGGCTTATGTTACCCCGGTTCTGAAAATGATCCGCCGGTGGGGTCTGGGAATGTGGGAGGTGAGGTCCCTCCCGAGGAAACTCCTCGATATGAGGGTCTTGCTTTCTCATTTTCAGAGTCCATTGGCCCTCAAAGACTGCCCAAGTCGGGATCTGGAGGTTGGGTTGAGTTTGTTAAATTCTACCAGGATCCCCGAGAAGTACTGGGACTTGACTTGGCGCTGCTTCCATGGTAAGCTGTATATGAGGGACAATTTGAAGTACAGGAGCTCCGAGGACAGGAATTGCCCCCGTGAGGCTTGTGCTAACGTGCTGGAAAGCATGGAGCACTTCCTGCTTCATTGTCCCTTTAATACAGAGGTGTACAACAGGGTGGGGGCTTCCATTGGTTGGCCGCGGCTGGCTACTCTGTCCTACGCCGGGTGGGCCTATGGAGCGTTCGGAGACCTTGGGAGAAGGGACCGAGACACTTTATTCATAGTCAGCGCAGTGGTCAGGTATTTCACGTGGAACGCACGAGTTTTAGTCTCGACGCAGAGTAAAATCCTCCATGTAGATGAAGTCTGTAGGAACATCCTAGGTGACCTGGTGAAGGTACGTTCTCTGGAGTATGAAAGACTGGGTGCCCGGAGGGCGGCCCGTCTCTAGAGGGGCTTTTCCTTCAAGGTGCCTTAGTCCGGTAGTACTCCTGTATCCTGGTGGTGGGCTGATGTCTTTCCACCCTAGATTTTTGTTTTGTATTTCTGTCTCCTGAATAGAAGGTTTGCCGGCATCGAACTTGAGCCTTGGATGGTGAGTGTGTAGGTTGTGTTCTGTATATATTGTATATAATGTATAATAGGGGGTTTTAGTTAGGTTGGGTGGGGGATTTGGGGGAGTTCTTCATCAGCGGTGATAAGAGGACTGATCTGGCCTGGTCCAGGCCCCGCCTGGGGAAAAACTTTGGGGCCTGATCCTAGCTCGGAGTAATCCTGAACTTTGTGGCCAGAGCTGGATCAGGGGTGGCGGGATAGTTAGTGTAGGGCTGTGTTTTATATATATATTAAAAAATTACAAAAAAAAAAAAAAAAAAAAAAGGTTTAAAATTGTTCATGTCACTATTGTATATGTTGTTATTTTTGGTTTTCTGTGGTGTGAATGAGGTGCGGTAAGGGGGTGACTAAGGTCCGGCAGTGGGACCAGTAGGTTAGTGTTAGTGTCCGGTTGTATATACGTTATATTAGGTTTAGTGTTTTATTGTATATAGGACGGTGTTTTATGTGTATATAGGACGGTGTGAGCGTTGTGTGGGATTGTATATAGTAGTATGGATGAAGCTGGGCCGGGGGTTCTATAGGTTTTATATTTATTTCTTGTATATGTATATATTCCTGGGGGGATTTATTTTCTGTGATTTGTCGTCTTGTTTTGTTCTTATGTTCGGTGTCCTGTAATGTATTATTGTTCTGTCATGTACTGTATATACAGGAGGAGTGGTGCTGTGCAGTGTATATATACAGGACAGGAGGAGTGGTACTGTGCAGTGTATATATACAGGACAGGAGGAGTGGTACTGTGCAGTGTATATATACAGGACAGGAGGAGTGGTGCTGTGCAGTGTATATATACAGGACAGGAGGAGTGGTACTGTGCAGTGTATATATACAGGACAGGAGGAGTGGTACCGTGCAGTGTATACATACAGGACAGGAGGAGTGGTGCTGTGCAGTGTATATATACAGGACAGGAGGAGTGGTACCGTGCAGTGTATATATACAGGACAGGAGGAGGGGTACCGTGCAGTGTATACATACAGGACAGGAGGAGTGGTACTGTGCAGTGTATATATACAGGACAGGAGGAGTGGTGCTGTGCAGTGTATATATACAGGACAGGAGGAGTGGTACTGTGCAGTGTATATATACAGGACAGGAGGAGTGGTACCGTGCAGTGTATACATACAGGACAGGAGGAGTGGTGCTGTGCAGTGTATATATACAGGACAGGAGGAGTGGTACCGTGCAGTGTATATATACAGGACAGGAGGAGGGGTACCGTGCAGTGTATACATACAGGACAGGAGGAGTGGTGCTGTGCAGTGTATATATACAGGACAGGAGGAGTGGTACCGTGCAGTGTATATATACAGGACAGGAGGAGGGGTACCGTGCAGTGTATACATACAGGACAGGAGGAGTGGTGCTGAGCAGTGTATATATACAGGACAGGAGGGGTGGTACTGTGCAGTATATATATACAGGAGGGGTGGTACTGTGCAGTGTATATATACAGGACAGGAGGAGTGGTACCGTGCAGTGTATACATACAGGACAGGAGGAGTGGTGCTGAGCAGTGTATATATACAGGACAGGAGGAGTGGTACCGTGCAGTGTATACATACAGGACAGGAGGAGTGGTGCTGTGCAGTGTATATATACAGGACAGGAGGAGTGGTACTGTGCAGTGTATATATACAGGACAGGAGGAGCGGTACTGTGCAGTGTATATATACAGGACAGGAGGAGTGGTACCGTGCAGTGTATATATACAGGACAGGAGGAGTGGTACTATGCAGTGTATATATACAGGACAGGAGGAGCGGTACTGTGCAGTGTATATATACAGGAGGAGTGGTACTGTGCAGTGTATATATACAGGACAGGAGGAGTGGTACTGTGCAGTGTATATATACAGGACAGGAGGAGCGGTACTGTGCAGTGTATATATACAGGACAGGAGGAGTGGTACCGTGCAGTGTATATATACAGGACAGGAGGAGTGGTACTATGCAGTGTATATATACAGGACAGGAGGAGTGCTACTGTGCAGTGTATATATACAGGAGGAGTGGTACTATGCAGTGTATATATACAGGACAGGAGGAGCGGTACTGTGCAGTGTATATATACAGGACAGGAGGAGTGGTACCGTGCAGTGTATATATACAGGACAGGAGGAGTGGTACCGTGCAGTGTATACATACAGGACAGGAGGAGTGGTGCTGAGCAGTGTATATATACAGGACAGGAGGAGTGGTACTATGCAGTGTATATATACAGGACAGGAGGAGTGGTACTATGCAGTGTATATATACAGGACAGGAGGAGTGGTACTATGCAGTGTATATATACAGGACAGGAGGAGTGGTACTGTGCAGTGTATATATACAGGACAGGAGGAGTGGTACTGTGCAGTGTATATATACAGGACAGGAGCAGTAGTACTGTGCAGTGTATATATACAGGACAGGAGGAGTGGTACCGTGCAGTGTATATATACAGGACAGGGGGAGTGGTACTGTGCAGTGCATATATACAGGACAGGAGAAGTGGCACTGTGCAGTGTATATATACAGGACAGGAGGAGTGGTACCGTGCAGTGTATATATACAGGACAGGAGGAGTGGTACTGTGCAGTGTATATATACAGGACAGGAGGAGTGGTACTGTGCAGTGTATATATAAAGGACAGGAGGAGTGGTACCGTGCAGTGTATATATACAGGACAGGAGGAGTGGTACCGTGCAGTGTATATATACAGGACAGGAGGAGGGGTACTGTGCAGTGTATATATACAGGACAGGAGGAGGGGTACTGTGCAGTGTATATATACAGGAGGAGTGGTACTGTGCAGTGTATATATACAGGACAGGAGGAGTGGTACTGTGCAGTGTATATATACAGGACAGGAGGAGTGGTACTGTGCAGTGTATATATACAGGGCAGGAGGAGTGGTACTGTGCAGTGTATATATACAGGACAGGAGGAGTGGTACTGTGCAGTGTATATATACAGGACAGGAGGAGTGGTACTGTGCAGTGTATATATACAGGACAGGAGGAGTGGTACTGTGCAGTGTATATATACAGGACAGGAGGAGTGGTACTGTGCAGTGTATATATACAGGACAGGAGGAGTGGTACTGTGCAGTGTATATACAGGACAGGAGGAGTGGTACTGTGCAATGTATACACACAGGACAGGAGGAGTGGCGCTGAGAGTAGCACCTGCCTCCTGAGCTCAAGCACTTCCAGGAGGAGGGTCGTCATCTGCCTCTCTTCTCCCCAGGGAGAGGCAGGCCTACTGGGAGGCCGGCATGGCTTCCCAGCCTCCTATCCCCCGGTCTATGCCGGCAGGGGAGAAGGAGCCTCAACAACCGGCCCAGGAGGGAGTGAGGAGATCGGGAAGGGTGAGGAAGAATACATCCACCTGCTCCAACCCCGAGACTGTTCACCGCCCGCCCAGAGAGGGAGACCGGGGCACCCCAGGCCCCAGGAACAAGAGCCCAGCAAGATCCTGGGGGGAGATGAGCTCCAGCGAGTCCACAAGTTCCTTCTCCTCCCGAGTGGTCGCCACGTTGCGAGAGTACGAGGACGCCGGCAAAGCACTAACCCAGCTGAAAGAGGAGCTGAGGGAGGCCCGGGTCCTGAACACCCGGGCGTCCAACAAGGAAAGACCCGCGACCTCCCAGAGGTTTAAAGCCCTCAGAGACGAGGTGGTCAGGTTAGTGCTCCTCCGGGAGGGGATTGAGAAAAGCGCAGGTCCCTTCCTGGAGAGGTTTAAGAACCAGCGGCGGTTCTCAGAAATGAAGGGGTTAAACACCTCAGGAGAACCGCCAGCCGGCGTCCTTAGTGAAGAGGAGGAGGAGGATGAAGAGGTGACTGGAGTCTCAGTTGCTGGAGCCAGTGAGGGGCAGAGCCGGAGCTCAAGTGGTCTCCCTGCAGGGCAAAGGACTCCGACAGCAGAGGCTGGAGTGTCGGGGGAGGAGGAGGAAGGAGGACTGCTGAGGGAGATCCGACTGCTGGAGTCTCCAGTGGACCTGACGCGGTTTTCCTTCGGTGAGGACAAACCAGTGGAGGAGACCAAGAGGAGGAAGAGGAAGACCGGAGGAGCTGCACAGGAGGTGGTGAGTTACAAGTATGTACCAATGACTGATGTTGCGCCTGCCACCTTCTGTTTAAATCCCACCAAACCTAAAGGCACGGGCTCTGCAGTGGGCTCGAGGCAGAGGCAAGGTGGGGAGAGGAGGAGGACGTCCGGCGATGCTGCCATCTGTGCGGGGAACAGTGCAGCGGGCGAGGCTGTGGAGGTACTCACAGCGCCGGACATAGGAAGCTCTGTGGAGTTTCCCACCCTGCCCTCTGCGGCTAAGCCGGTTATCACCGGGGCTGGGGGGGCAGGGAAGGATGTGAAAAACACATCTGCAAAGAACACTGGGCACACTGCTGCGACAGGGGGGCAGTGTGCCCCAGCGCCCAAAAAGGACACTAAGACCCCAAAGTCTGTGGGTGCAGGGCGGGCAGAGGTGCCGAGAAAACAGTCTGGCCAGAACAAGGACCAAAATGCTGCAGTAGGGGGGCGGGGCGCTCCAGGAGACGACCTGCAGAAAGCCAGCAGCAACCAAAGGGAAACGGGTGTGGTGCTGCAGGGAAAAGAGTCTCTGGGAGTGCTCCCCTCCCCCGGCCCAGCAGGTGTGAGTGCAGAGACACCAGACACAAGGGAGGAAGGAATGGAGGTGACTGTGGAAGGTGCAGAGAACAGCAGAGGTAATGGGGTGACAAGTAAAGGGAATGGAAGTAGTGGTGCAATGAATGATGGGAGTAATGGTGGAGCAGATGATGGGAGTAATGGTGGAGCAGATGGTGAGAGTAGTAGGAATGGTGGAAGTAGTGGTACAGTGAATGATGATGCAGCAAATGGTGGGGGTAGTGGTGCAGTGAATGATGATGCAGCAAATGGTGGGGGTAGTGGTGGAATGAATGCTGGGAGTTGTGGTGTAGCAAATGTTGGGGGTAGTGGTGTAATGAATGGTGGGAGTAATGGTCCTGCGAATGGTGTGAATAGTACTGGAGTGAATGGTGGGAGCAGCACTGGTGTTGGTGGGGGGAAGTAGGCGCTGGTCCCGCTGCCCCCCCAGCATTGGCGGGGGCTTCAGCCCAAAGCTATTCAGGAGCTGTCAGTGCTGGGGGTAGTAGTGCGCCCTCGTCTGGTGGCCCTGGGGATGGTGACTTGCAACATCAGCTCCTGGACACCCTGAGGAGAGGGGAGAGCTCCATCACTGTAGAGGGGAGGGAGGTTGATCTGTCTTTCTGGATAGAGAGACATGGTCTTTCAGCCTTCCGAGATAGAGGGGCAGAGACTGTCTGGTCTCTGCCGACAACGGGGCAGAGGAGTAACCGTAGGAACGTGGTCCGTCTCCAGTGGGTAAGCAAGGATGCCTGTCCTGATAGGTCGAAGGTGGTTGAGCTCCTGCTGGGGATGGGCTTTGCGGCATATGACATCTTTGCCTTGATCCATCCCTACGGGACCTCCTACTTCGATGTCAGCTTCGTGAGACCGGAGGGCCTTGAGCTTTTCTGGTCTCGCCATGAGCTGGCTCGGAGTCGCCCCGAATGGCATGGTCTCTTTCCCCTGGCAATAACCCGCCAAGATTCAGTCAGGAAAGTGACCGTTTTGACTAGTAACGAGTCGCTTTCCTGTATGGACATTACCACCTGGGTGAGTTGATACGGAGAGGTCACCAATATTCCCGAAAATAATCTGGATGACCATGGTATCTGGTCAGGGGCCTGGACCTTCATGGTGAAATTGAAGGTTTCGGGAAACACTGTTACCCATATCCCCTCCTCAACCTTTTTGGGGAGGGATAGGATCTTGATTTTCTACCGGGGGCAGCCTAAGGTCTGTCACAGGTGCGGTAGCCCCACACACTTCAGTGCGCAGTGTACCACCCAGAAATGCGCACTGTGTGGGGACCTCGGTCATCTTGGTGCTGCCTGTCGCAGGATTAGGTGTTACTTGTGTGGTGACCTCGGTCACCCGTTCAGTCGCTGTCCGCGTTCCTTCGCCAATGCGGTCCTGAAAGCGGCGAGTGCGGGACAGGCGAAAGCTGGAACTAATCTTGCCGGTGAAGGGACCAGTAGGGGCGGGGGAGGCAGGGATCCGGTGAGGAGCAAGCTGCCGCCATCCACCATCAGGCGGCAGGAGAAGCGCCGTGGGGACAGGGGGCAGGGAGTAATGTCCCTAAACTCTGACCCAGGTACTTCACTTGCAGCTGAGGATCCTAAAGACAGTGAATTGAGCGAGGAAGTCAAGAGACTTGAAAGGGAAGAGCGAGAGGACGCCACGTCTTCCCAGGAACCCTCTTCTGGTGACAGTCTAGATGAGGGAGAGGGGGGTGGTCACAGAAAAAGAAAAAGGGTAACAGAAAAACGGCCAGAGGTAGGAGGGGGACCAGTTCTCGAGCTGCCTCTTTGGAGTGCGACCCCTCTGACTCTCTGGCCGTGTTCCAAGCGCCATTGGAGGGTTCAGCCGCCCCCCCTCTGGTGGATCTCTCCAACCGGTTCGGGGCTCTCCAGGACCTCCCTCTGGAGGGGGGAAGTGGGGACCCGGGGCCGGAGGTTGCGGACAAGGTGGTTGGGGCTCAGGAGATGGCTGGGTCTTCCTCTCGGGGGGCAAATACAAAGCCCTCTGGGGGGACGACTAACCCAGGACCACCAGACGAGGGCAAGAATGTATGTAAGGAGAGAATGGACGAGTCTGTTTGTCTTAAGCGCACTAAAAACCCGTCATTATCAGAGGAAGAGGTTGGGTCTGTCAGTGGTGGGAAGAAAAAGGCTATCTAATTCAATCAATCATGATGGCGGCACCCACCCCGTTGACGCTGGCAACTATTAATGTTTGCAGCATAAAGTCAGATGCCTCAAGGTACACGGCCTTTCATTTTCTCGGCCAACTTGACGCCGACATTTTGTTTTTGCAGGAGACCAGGTTGACCGATATATCAACCTTGCATAAAGCAAGGCGGGAGTGGAGGCATGGGCCCTCCTACTGGTCTCTTGCGGCCGAGCCGTATAGCGGGGTGGCGGTCCTTTTTAAGACCGCAGCGGTTGAATGCAGACGAGTGATCGAATTAGAAATGGGGAGATGCTTGTGACGCGCCCCTGGGCCTGTGTCTCGCTGCGTTGCGCACGCGGGAGCTTACCCGGAGCCGGATCTCTTGAGGGTTGTAGTCTCGTGGCGGCGACCCGGTCCGTGCCCAGGGAGTCAAACTGAGCGGCGATGTATCGGCGGTAGATGTTGTACGACTACGCCACCCGTTGAATGCAGCTATGGAGCTGCCGCCGCAGGACAGTCCGCTGAGGCCGGTGGATGGATGGTGCAGCGTAGATGGTATAACCCCCAACGGGAGGGGTATGGCCTCAGGGCAGCAGATGTGGATGATGGGGGTAGCAGGAACCACTCGGAGACGGTGCGGTGTAATTCAGGGTCTTTACTGGTAACAACGATAGACCCTCCCGGAGTACTTGCTAGTGAACGGGGCCTGGTCAGTCCTTGAGCAGATGGGATCTCCCCTGGCCAGGCGGAGCTGTAGGCCTCCCAAACTGACTGTACTCTTCTGGCTACCTTGCTAGAAGCGGATATAAGTAGCCCACGTCCCTGAGTGTACCGTGTGGTGCTCACCCGTATGGCCGGTGACTCGGGGCCTTCTAATGGCTTCCGCTCCACGATGGCGGTGCTGGTCCCACGCGTGTGACCGTGCCTTCGGGTTTCTGGGCCAGAGGACCTGAAATCCCCTGCCGGTCGGCTTCTGCTGCTGGGTAAGAGTTAGTCCCCACAGCCTCGGACGCCGGGTCCGGTAAGAAAGCTTCTCAGTCAGGGCGAGCTCTGCAGCTGCCAGCCCCTGACTTGTAGTAGTATTGCTCCCACTGAGCTTCTGCTGTTTCTTCCTGTGACTGTCTCTTGTCTCTACTCTCCTTGACTGACTAACCCTGCCTCAGCCCAGGGTTTATACAGGGGAAGTTCTTCCCCTCCCAAGACTGGGCAGGAGGTGTGGCATGCACAGGATCCCTGACCAAAGGACCTCCCACCTGCTCTCAGACATAACATTACATTACTGTGGAAAACCAGACCCCTGGGGTGCCACATTCCCCCCTAGTGAAATTTAGTACTCCGGGACTAAACATATTTTTGTAACATAACAAAGTATAAACAATAACATTACAATAAGGAAACACATAAAGCTGGTCACGGCGTGTCCGTAACCGGGTGCAGTCTTTGAAGAAAGCAAGGTGTCCATTTCACCAAAACAGGGAGACGTAACCAGGTAGGGGTCTGTCCTACCCCGAGTCCTTAACAGTCTCTAGTCCATCCTGGGTTACGCTCCAACTATGTACAAGGATTCCCGGTAAATCCACCAAGGATTCCTAAAAATAACTGGAAACACAAAATTATACACAAGCAACAATACACAGATAAACATAAATAAAACAATTTATACACTTCAAATCCTCCAGCGTGCGGGTAACTGGCCTCTAGTGGCCCTAGTGGACCTACGGAGCTGACTGTCTAGCCCTGAACTACAGGGTGTAGGAGCTGTCAAGGGTAAACTGGGCAGCTGTCTACCGGCTCTTTGTCTCACTAGGGGTACGGCAGGCTCACTATAAGCAGAGGGTTGATCCTCCTGTTCTGCTTGTGTGGAGTCTTCTGCCTCCTGGACCGGCTGTTCTTCCAGCTCTACCTGTTGCTCCGTAGGTGCTTGGGATGCTGGTTGGAGGAAGGTGAGTACGGGTACCACAACTGCACCATTGACTTGAGTCCAAGACCGAGGGAAGTCCCCGAGCACAGTACTAACCATATCTTCCCTTTCCTCTACGGGTCGATGGTCTTCTTGTTCCTCTTCAGGGTTCCTCAGTTGTTCGGGACACTTCTTCAGGTGGTCCCGGGATACAATGGCTGTGGTTTCCCCTCCGTCTTTACTGATGGTACAAACCTTCGGGTTCTCGTGGCTTGAGGGCAGTACGGTGTACGGGTCCTTCTCCCACTGGTCATCCAACTTGTGGAGCCGTCTCTTCCTCTTCAAGACCTGCTCTCCGGGTACCAGGGGAACAGCGGGAGCATACTGGTTGTAAGTTTTCTCTTGTCTTTCCCTAGCCTGACAGAGACTTCGCTCCACGCTCTCCTGTACTCTCCGGTACTGCTGCTGCCTCTCTGTGTCCCAGTCTGTTTCTGGTGAAGTGTCCTCGGGTGTCAGGACTCCCATTTCCAGGTCAACAGGTAACTTACCAGGTCTTGCCCTCATTAGGTAAGCCGGGGTACAGTTGGTGGAACCTACCGGGAAGTGGTTGTATAGGTCCACCAGATCGGGCAACTTCTCAGGCCACAGACTGCGTTCTTCCAGGGGCAACGTTTTTAGAAGATCCATTACCACCTGGTTCATTTTCTCACAAAGTCCATTAGTTTGCGGATGGTAGGGTGTCGTCCTTATCTTCCGGCAGCCATACAGATTGCAGAATTCCTGGAAGACCTCCGCTTCAAAGGCAGGTCCCTGGTCCGTCAGCACTTGGTCCGGGTACCCGTGTGGACGGCAAAAGTGCTGCTGGAAGGCTCTAGCTGCTGTTTGAGCCGTTAAGTCCTTGACGGGGACGACAACCAGAAACCGGGAGTAATGATCCACGATGGTTAACGCGTAGACGTAGCCACTTCTGCTTGGGGTCAGTTTTACATGATCCAAGGCTACCAGTTCCAACGGTTGCCGGGTGACGATGGACTGCAGGGGAGTCTTCTGGCTGGCACGGTCCTTCCTTCTCAGGTTGCACGGGCCACAGTCTCTGCACCACTTCTCGATGGTTCCCCTCATGCCTACCCAGTGGAACCGCTCGCGCAGCAGGAACTCCAGCTTCTTCCACCCGAAGTGTCCAGCTCCGTCGTGGTATGCCTCCATCACCATGGCTGCGTCTCTTCGTGGCACCACTACTTGCCAGAGTAATTCATGCGTCCGGGAGTTAACCATTCTGCGGCACAACTTCCCTTTGTAAAGGAACAGTCGACTCTTCTCTGCCCATAGTTGTTTGGCTTCCTCCGGAGCGTCTGGTTCAAGGCGAGCCTCCGGCCGAGTCAGCATCTCCTTCACCAGTCGGACGGCAGGGTCGCTGTCTTGCGTTTCCGCCCAGTTGTAGTGGGGTAAGGGGTTCAACGTAGCAGCCTGCTTACTCCTTACCCGGTGGGAATACTGGATAGTCCCATGACGGTGGAACGCAGGGAGTTCAACTTCTTCCAGTCCCTCCGGATCTTCTCCTCCGTCCGGCAGGTTGGGCATCCTGGACAGGGCGTCCGCGTTGGTATTGGAGCGTCCTGCCCGGTATTTGATTGTGAACTCGTAGTTGGACAGACGGGCCATCCACCTCTGCTCCAGGGCACCGAGTCTTGCCGTGTCCAGGTGTGTCAACGGGTTGTTATCCGTGTACACGGTGAACCGGGAAGAAGCGAGGTAATGCTTAAAGCGCTCGGTGACTGCCCATACTACGGCCAGGAACTCTAACTTAAATGAGCTGTAATTCTCGGGGTTCCTTTCGGTGGGTCGCAGTTTTCGGCTGGCGTAGGCGATTACTCGTTCCTTCCCCTGCTGGATCTGGGACAGTACGGCTCCTAGCCCGATGTTACTGGCGTCGGTGTAGAGGATAAAGGGCTGGCTATAATCCGGGTACGCCAGGATTTCGTCCCCCGTGAGGGCCATCTTCAGCTGGCGGAAGGACTCTTCTTCCAGCTCCTCCCATTTGAAGGGCGGCTTCTGGTTCTTGGCCTTCCGGGACTGGCCTATCAGGAGGTCCTGCATAGGTGCTGCCTTTTTGGTGAAACCGGGAATAAACCTTCGGTAGTAGCCTACCAACCCGAGGAACTGCCGCACTTCTTTTACGCTGGAGGGGCTTGGCCATTCCTTAATTGCGGTGATCTTATCAGGGTCGGGAGCCACTCCGTCAGCGCTCACCACGTGTCCCAGGTACTGCACCTTTGGTTTCAGGAGGTGACACTTGGAGGGTTTCACCTTTAGGCCGTAACTTGCCAGAGCTTCGAACACTTCCGCCAGGTGTTTCAGGTGGTCCTCATACGTCTTGGAATATACGATGACATCGTCCAGGTACAACAGGACCGTCTCGAAGTTTCTGTGGCCCAGACAACACTCCATTAGTCGTTGGAAGGTTCCCGGTGCGTTGCAGAGTCCGAACGGCATGCAGGTGAACTCGCTAAGTCCCATCGGGGTGGTGAATGCGGTCTTCTCCCGGTCCGCCTCTGCTACAGGAACCTGCCAGTACCCGCTAGTGAGATCCAAGGTAGAGAAGAAGTTAGCAGATCTTAAAGCAGCCAATGACTCCTCTATCCTTGGTAAGGGGTACGCATCCTTGTGTGTGATACGGTTGATTTTCCGGTAATCTACACACATCCTCATGGTGTTGTCTTTTTTTCTGACTAAGACTAGTGGAGCTGCCCAGGGGCTACAGCTATCCCTGATCACCCCAGCCTCCTTCATGTCTCTAAGCATCCCCTTGGCGTGTTGGTAGTGTGCAGGGGGTACGGGTCGATACCTCTCTTTTATGGGAGGATGGTCTCCCGTGGGGATGTGGTGTTCTACCCCCTTGACTCGCCCGAAGTCTAACGGGTGTTTACTAAACACTCTCTCGTACTCTTGAACCACCCGATAGACTCCCTGTTTCTGATGTGAGGGAGTGGAGTCAGTACCCAAATGTAGTTGCTGACACCAGTCCTCCTTTGTTTTCTTAGAGCCGTTACCTTCCTCCGGGTGAGATGGAGGCAAGGGTTCCACAGATTGTATAGCATTTTGGTTAATGGTATATAATTTGGCTAGCGTGGCATACCGGGGCAGGTACACTTCCCTCTTCCCGATATTGATTATGCGAACGGGCACCCTCCCATGGCGTACAATAACCACCCCCCGTGCTGTCAAGATGGTGGGCCTACTGTCTGAGTAAACTGGTTCTACCATTGCCTGGTAATCTCTACCTCTCAGACCAATAGCTGCCCGGCACCAAATCATCATTTCACTTTTTGGGGGCATGGCAATAGGAAAAGGGTCACACATTCTTACGCTACCAATCTCACCGCCGGAGAGTTCCACCTGTTGCCGTCGCATCAGTGCCCGGATCTCTTTCTGGAGCACCCGCTGCTCGCCGGAGCTGGCGTTCTTGGCAACCTGCTGTAAAAGGAAAATCACCTCTGCAAGACAATTTTCAATTACATTAGTTCCTAGAGTTATTTTTGGGTGACTCTCATGTTTGTCAATATCTACAATGATCAGTCCCTGTGCTGCCAGTTCGACTCTACCGATTTTGATGGTCACCTCTTTAAATCCGATCTGTGGCACGGGCTGGCCATTGCTGGCGATGATACTCAAGTCGTCGTCAGGGTAGCGGGTGATATCCGAGTCATTCCAGTACTGCTTAAAGAGCACGTACGGGATGGTGGTGACCTGTGACCCGGTGTCCAGTAGGGCACTCATGGGAATGCCATCCAGTACCACAGGCAAGACTGGACGTCCTCCCACATATTTGTCGCGCCAGTTCGATGGGCCTGGTGATCTTTTTCCTGGGGGTTGGCCCTCTACCCCAGGTTGTGCCCGTTTAAAGAACAGTACCTTGCCATATGTCCGGGTTGATTGCAGCGGCGGCAGATGGGTCGTCCGTCCTCGCTGTATCGGTCACTGGGTCTTCCTCTGGCCGGTGGGGTCCTCCTTGGTCGACGCCACGGGATGTCCTCCGGTCCGGATGCCAGCTGGATCTTCCCTGGAGTGGAAACCTGTAAAGACTGCACAGTTCGGGTTAGCGCAGCAACGCTCTTAGCTAGTTCTTGGACCTGATGGTGTAGGTCTGGAGCCGGGTCATTGTCCAAAGCCTGCGCATCAGCTCCCACAGGCCCTGCCGACAAGGGCGCCGCCTCCTGGTGGTAAGTGGTAGTGGGGCGCCTGTGGGTCACAACGCCACCTGGTGCCGGTTCTCGGAGCACCCGGATGGCTCTGTCCTTGAACTGTGCAAAGCCCAGATGGGGATCCTGTAAGGCCATCGCCCGCAACTGGGTTCGGTGGGCATTACAATATAGTCCCTCTATAAATTGTTCGGTCAACAGCCTGTCCTCGTTTCCCACTCCATCAGGGTCGGTCTGCTTAATGGCCCTCAGGGCCTCTTGTAGGTTTAGTGCATAGTCCCTTATACTCTCATGCGCTCGCTGCTTGCACCCGTAGAATCTAAGCTTAATCTCGGCTGAGGTGCGGGTATCAAAGGTATCCTTCAGCCGGGTTAGTATCCCTGCGACAGTCTTCCTCCCAGGTGGCCAGGATTTTACTTCCCTTTTGGCTGCCCCGGTTAGTTGGGCCACCAGGATGCTCACTTTTTGCTCTTCTGTGAGGGGGTACACCTGGAAGAGGCTATCCAGCTTTTCTCTAAAGTCATGCAGGGTATGTGACTCCCCTGAGTACTGGGGTAGCCAAGCTGCTCCCGGGATATAGGGCATGGTGAAGGGCATAACTGCAGCAGCGGTAGCGCTGGCGGGGGTTGAGGCAGTGAAGCTCTCCTCCGTATCCGACATCTTCCTCCCCCCTAGTGGACCGTGGCCTACCTTGCGATGATCCTGTTCCGTAGGCCGCGGCTCCGCAGTGGATCGTCAGGGTTGAGGACCTTCCGTCGCGCTCCTGTGACGTCGGCGTCTGCTGGGCTCCTTCCAGGACCTTACGCAACGTCTGGACGTGAGGCGGGGCTTCAGTTCTCGCGGGCTTTTCGGAGTCCACGCCCCTCTTCTTCCCGCGCGGCGTCCTCAAGATGGCGTCCAACGGCGGGAAAACTCCACGGATGGCGGGAAGAAGGCTAAAGATGGCGCCGGATGGCGGGAATCTTCACAGATGGCGGGAAGAAGGCTGAAAATGGCGCCGGATGGCGGGAATCTTCACCGATGGCGGGAAAACTTCACGGATGGTAAGTTTTAAAAGTCTCTTTTTCAGGCACGCAGTACCCGGTGGTTGCGGGCACGAAATCCTGCCGACTACGCCAAAATTGACGCGCCCCTGGGCCTGTGTCGCGCTGCGTTGCGCACGCGGGAGCTTACCCGGAGCCGGATCTCTTGAGGGTTGTAGTCTCGTGGCGGCGACCCGGTCCGTGCCCAGGGAGTCAAACTGAGCGGCGATGTATCGGCGGTAGATGTTGTACGACTACGCCACCCGTTGAATGCAGCTATGGAGCTGCCGCCGCAGGACAGTCCGCTGAGGCCGGTGGATGGATGGTGCAGCGTAGATGGTATAACCCCCAACGGGAGGGGTATGGCCTCAGGGCAGCAGATGTGGATGATGGGGGTAGCAGGAACCACTCGGAGACGGTGCGGTGTAATTCAGGGTCTTTACTGGTAACAACGATAGACCCTCCCGGAGTACTTGCTAGTGAACGGGGCCTGGTCAGTCCTTGAGCAGATGGGATCTCCCCTGGCCAGGCGGAGCTGTAGGCCTCCCAAACTGACTGTACTCTTCTGGCTACCTTGCTAGAAGCGGATATCAGGAGCCCACGTCCCTGAGTGTACCGTGTGGTGCTCACCCGTATGGCCGGTGACTCGGGGCCTTCTAATGGCTTCCGCTCCACGATGGCGGTGCTGGTCCCACGCGTGTGACCGTGCCTTCGGGTTTCTGGGCCAGAGGACCTGAAATCCCCTGCCGGTCGGCTTCTGCTGCTGGGTAAGAGTTAGTCCCCACAGCCTCGGACGCCGGGTCCGGTAAGAAAGCTTCTCAGTCAGGGCGAGCTCTGCAGCTGCCAGCCCCTGACTTGTAGTAGTATTGCTCCCACTGAGCTTCTGCTGTTTCTTCCTGTGACTGTCTCTTGTCTCTACTCTCCTTGACTGACTAACCCTGCCTCAGCCCAGGGTTTATACAGGGGAAGTTCTTCCCCTCCCAAGACTGGGCAGGAGGTGTGGCATGCACAGGATCCCTGACCAAAGGACCTCCCACCTGCTCTCAGACATAACATTACATTACTGTGGAAAACCAGACCCCTGGGGTGCCACATTTGATCCTAGATGTCTCCATGGGGGGACAAGAGCTTCGGCTCATTAACATCTATGGTTCCCAGTTCAAGTGGGACCGCAAATGTCTCTTCCTGAAGATCAAACCTTTTTTATTTTCGAGTCGGCAGGTGGTCTTCGGAGGGGATTTCAACAATGTCACGAGATCCTGTGATAGAGGAGGTTCCGGAGACCGGCTGGCTTATGACTGCGTCGCGTTAAACAGGATAGTGAGTGAGGCTCGCCTGGTGGATGTCCACATCCGGCACAACCCGGGCGACACGGGATTCACCTTTTTTAGAGGTAGTCAGTGTAGGTCTAGGCTAGATAGGTTTTATTTGAAGGAGGAGGCCGTCTCTTCACCGTTGTCGGTTGTGGAGGTGGAGTTCTCCGATCACTGTTTGATTATGTTTTGTCTGAACGTTACAGAGACTCCTCGGATGGGAAGAGGCTATTGGAAGCTGAATTCGTCACTCCTTGAGGAAGAAGCTGTAAGACGGTCTTTTGAGGAATTCTTTCAGAGCCAGGTACCATTGCTGGGCCTAAGTAACACTAAGTCAGAGTGGTGGGAGATGTTCAAACATCGGGTGGCGAGATTCTTCCGCCAGCTCTCGAACCTCCGAAGCCTGAACAGGGATCGCCTGTATCAGAGCCTGAGGAGGAAACTCGAGCATCTTGTCTCGACTGGAGGTAGCCGCGAGGAGATCTCCAGAGTGAAGTCCTTGCTGAAGAGGTGTCAGTACGATAGGCATGCATCTTTGGTTTTCGAGAGGGACTACGGGAAGTACTGCTCGCCCGACCCTTACAGAAACTGTAAGATGTCAGTGAATAGTAAGATAGTGACGGGGCTGGTGGACAGTACGGGGTCCCTGAGAAGGTCCAGATCAGGGATCTTGGAGGTCGTCAGTTCCTACTACTCGCACCTCTTGGGAAGGAGGGAGCTTGATCGTGACGGGATGTCGGCTTTCCTGGCTGAATCTGTTCCTGAGCCAGGGGCTGACCTCTCGCTGGGCGATTTGGCAGAAGCGATCAAAGAAGAGGAAGTGAGACTGGCGATCGATGGGCTTAGGCCCAAAAAGTCGCCAGGTCCGGATGGCTTAACATCCGAGTTCTTTAGGACCTTTAGGGACTCTTTGGTCCCCCTCTTGACTCAGGTGTTTAACGAGTGTCTCTCCTCGGGCACTCTGCCGAGATCATTAAGGAGGTCAGCTTTGATCATTTTGTCAAAGGGTAAGGATCCGTCACGCATTGAGAACTGGCGTCCCATAGCACTTCTCAATGTGGACAGGAAGATTTTGGCTAAGATACTTTTCAACAGGCTGGTGAAGTTTGCACCCCGGCTCCTTTCGGAGGTTCAGCACTGTTGCGTTCCTGGCCGTAGCACTTTTAGTGCTGTTCTAGGTGTCCGAGAGGCCGTGGAGCAAGGCAGGGCGGGCCTCTGGAAGGGGTTCTTGCTGACCCTGGATCAGGCAAAAGCCTTTGATCGGGTTAACCACGAGTACCTCTGGTCCACTCTTTTGAGGTATGGTCTGCCTGGAGGGTTTGTGGACTGGCTTAAGACCTTGTATGCAGGGGCTGAGACTTTCCCTCTGGTGAATGGGTGGATTGGACGACCTTTTGGGGTAGGATCCGGTGTCCGTCAGGGCTGTCCTCTTAGCCCTTTGCTTTACGCGTTTGCGATCGATCCCTTCCTCAGAGGGATCGATTGTAGACCGTTGGCGGGGGTGCGGATGGGCGGGGCGGCGCCGGAGACTATCCTGAGGGTGGTGGCCTACGCGGACGATGTCACCGTCTTTGTTTCTTCGCAAGAGGAGGCAGCAGCGGTGATGTCAGAAGTGGAGCGCTACTCGGAGGCATCCGGGTCCAAGGTCAGCTAGGATAAGTGTGAGAGTCTCTGGCTGGGAGGCGGAGATCCCGGGTTTGATCTTCCGGACACCCTCCCCGAACCCCAAGAACATGCCAAAGTCCTGGGCATCGAATTCGGCCAGGGTGATTACCCCACGAAAAACTGGGAAGGCAGAATCAAAGGTGTCGCCCAAAGAGTGGACCAATGGAGGGGTTGGTCTTTGACCCTGAGGGAAAGGGTTGGCCTGTGCAAAGCTTTCCTGCTCCCCTTGCTGATCTACCTGGGCAGCGTCTGTGTCTTGCCAGAGCCTCTCTGGACACGGGTCTACAGTCTGTTCTTCCAGATGTTATGGGGGAACAGACTGAACCTAGTCAAGCGGGAGGTCACTTACCGCACGAGGAGACTAGGGGGTTTGAATATGGTGAACCCCGTGGTGTTCCTAGTGAACACTTTCTTGAAGGTGAACGTGGCAAACCTCTGGAAAGAGAGGGCTCCTCCGTGGGTATTCTCCTGCAAGGGATGGTTTCAGCCTTTCTTCCAGGAATGGGAGACAGGGGGAAGATTGAAGGATCTCCGCACACCACACGGGCATCTCCCGGCTTATGTTACCCCGGTTCTGAAAATGATCCGCCGGTGGGGTCTGGGAATGTGGGAGGTGAGGTCCCTCCCGAGGAAACTCCTCGATATGAGGGTCTTGCTTTCTCATTTTCAGAGTCCATTGGCCCTCAAAGACTGCCCAAGTCGGGATCTGGAGGTTGGGTTGAGTTTGTTAAATTCTACCAGGATCCCCGAGAAGTACTGGGACTTGACTTGGCGCTGCTTCCATGGTAAGCTGTATGTGAGGGACAATTTGAAGTACAGGAGCTCCGAGGACAGGAATTGCCCCCGTGAGGCTTGTGCTAACGTGCTGGAAAGCATGGAGCACTTCCTGCTTCATTGTCCCTTTAATACAGAGGTGTACAACAGGGTGGGGGCTTCCATTGGTTGGCCGCGGCTGGCTACTCTGTCCTACGCCGGGTGGGCCTATGGAGCGTTCGGAGACCTTGGGAGAAGGGACCGAGACACTTTATTCATAGTCAGCGCAGTGGTGAGGTATTTCACGTGGAACGCACGAGTTTTAGTCTCGACGCAGAGTAAAATCCTCCATGTAGATGAAGTCTGTAGGAACATCCTAGGTGACCTGGTGAAGGTACGTTCTCTGGAGTATGAAGGACTGGGTGCCCGGAGGGCGGCCCGTCTCTGGAGGGGCTTTTCCTTCAGGGTGCCTTAGTCTGGTAGTACTCCTATATCCTGGTGGTGGACCGATGTCTTTTCACCCTAGATTTTTGTTTTGTATTTCTGTCTCCTGGATAGAAGGTTTGCCGGCATCGAACTTGAGCCTTGGATGGTGAGTGTGTAGGTTGTGTTCTGTATATATTGTATATAATGTATAATAGGGGGTTTTAGTTAGGTTGGGTGGGGGATTTGGGGGGGTTTTCATCGGCGGTGATAAGAGGACTGATCTGGCCTGGTCCAGGCCCCGCCTGGGGAAAAACTTTGGGGCCTGATCCTAGCTCGGAGTAATCCTGAACTTTGTGGCCAGAGCTAGATCAGGGGTGGCGGGATAGTTAGTGTAGGGCTGTGTTTTATGTATATATATTAAAAATTACAAAAAAAACAGGAGGAGTGGTACTGTGCAGTGTATATATACAAGACAGGAGGAGTGGTACTGTGCAGTGTATATATACAGGACAGGAGGAGTGGTACTGTGCAGTGTATATATACAGGACAGGAGGAGTGGTGCTGTACAGTGTATATATACAGGACAGGAGGAGTGGTACTGTGCAGTGTATATATACAGGACAGGAGGAGTGGTGCTGTACAGTGTATATATATAGGACAGGAGGAGGGGTACTGTGCAGTGTATATATACAGGACAGGAGGAGTGGTACTGTGCAGTGTATATATACAGGAGGAGGGGTACTGTGCAGTGTATATATACAGGACAGGAGGAGTGGTACTGTGCAGTGTATATATACAGGACAGGAGGAGTGGTACTGTGCAGTGTATATATACAGGACAGGAGGAGTGGTACCGTGCAGTGTATATATACAGGACAGGAGGAGTGGTGCTGTGCAGTGTATATATACAGGACAGGAGGAGTGGTACTGTGCAGTGTATATATACAGGACAGGAGGAGTGGTACTGTGCAGTGTATATATAGCTCATCTCCTCTCTGTCCTGATACTTGATAATATTGCAGCTCAGGAAGGTGTCAGGGCTGCACAGGGTTAAACAGATCTGTCAATAGCTGCTGGATCCACTTTGATCACATGATTACTGGACATGTGAACTGATCCTTACTGACAGAATCAGAGATATTGAAAATGGGCAGTAGAACGTTGCAGGCCTTTTTCGTGATACAAACCCTTCTCTGACATTTTTGCTACATTACAGATGTGCTGATCAGAGGCTTAGGAAAGTTGGGTGTCGCCGCTGTTACTTTGGCGACTCTTTAGGACACAATTATTAGGATTTGTGAATTCTCGGGATATAATCCAGCTCTAACATGAAGTTCCATTTATTTAATGAAGTCCTGAAAAAAGCAAAACGGTTAATATTAGCGCTGCTTCATAGGTCATCGAGTGACCCCGCTCCACTTAAAGGGCCCTTGCACTGTTTCTAATTAGCACTGCCCCGGGGGAAGAGTTGATCATTTTTTTGTGGCATTTGCTAATTACCTACACTATCTGAGCTTTCATCGAGTGTGAGCATGTGTGAGGTGTGAATGTGAGGGGCTTGTGCTATTGTAAAGGGGCAGATGCCTGGGGCAACGTTCCCCTTTAAGTGACCCAGACACGTGGTGTATGGGAATGATTGGTGGCGTGGACTGGTAGGGAGACCCCCGGGAGCGGGTAACTGGGAGCAGTCACAGACTGGGGTCACAGAGGGGTGCGGGGTCCACACATCAGACTCCACGCGCCTAGTCATTATTGCATTTGTGCCTATTTTGGGCAGTTTTTCCCTTTTGCCTCTTTTTCTCCCGTCGCCTTCCTGGATTTTTTCATTGAGACGTTTTGTCGCCGATTCATTATTTACGACTTTTTAAAACTTTGCAAAACTTTTCACATTTTCTCCTGTGATGTTTGTGATTATTTAACGGATTGCGCAACTTTTTTACCCTCAAGGAACCAAAAAGGTAAAAAGACATTTAAAAAAAAAAAAAAGAGTATTTTTGATTTTGACCAAAATTCGTGAATCCCCCCCCAACATGCGACATTTTGAAGAATTTGGTGGGAAAATGGCAACGAGCGACACAAGTGAATCCGGACCTTAATCCATGAATTTTATTCCCGCGGTGGCGACAGGTCACGTGACATCCACAATTCCAGCAACTGTCACACTGGAGTTCTACCCGTCAATCAGATGTTTGCACTGGTTTCTAACAGTCTCAGTGTCCTATTAATGATTATGTCCTATTGGCGCCAATCTGGCGTTTTGCTGGGATCAATGTCCGTGGATCTCCAGGGGATTTGTGGAAAATTCCCACTGGTCGACTAGAAAGCTGCAGATTTATGCCATATTTCAGTCTTTTTCCAGTGTCATCTCTGGGTCGGGCAGGAAGATACAATTTTAGTGTTTGCTCGTTGCGTGCAGTCTCAGGCAGGAAAAACTTCCGCTGTCTCCAGTTGTATGAGGAACGCAGCAGTGAGTGACGTCGCTGATCCAGAACGCAGAGCAGAAAAGCATCAACACACAGCCGGCTCCTAGCAACACCAAAGCGCGCGCCCCTGCCGTAACCCCGCCACCGCCTGGGAAAGAAACGCACACGGGAGATTTGGAAGCAATTTTTCCAAAATACAATGGACGCATCGTGAAATTTCCTGTGTGAAGGGGAAAAAAAAAAAAAAAATCTAAATTGACTTCTGCATTGTAGACTTCATTCATGGCGATCGCAGGAGCTGGAGTGACGCGGGCGAGAGCTGGTGCAGAGCTAAGGCAGCTTGATCACTACTCCTCGTTGCTCCCCGCAGCGCTATAGTTCTGGGGGCTGTAGACCAAGAGAATCTGGTAAAGGAATTCCTCATCAATCCTTTTCACACCAGACGTCCTGAAGCTTTTAGTTAAAGAGGTTTTCTCAACATCATAAATAGGTAAAATTGCAAAGTCCTTGTAAAAATGAGCAACTTGTCAACTTTCTATTAAAAATCCTCTCCGTTCTCAAGAAAGGAAACATTTTTTTATTCGTTTACTGCTTGGTTCCAAGGTTACCGACCTCCTCTGCAGTCTATCAGAGGTGGCCAGTCTCCTAGGCAAAGGGAGCAGCGCTTGCAAACTTTTTGCTGTAGAGCTTGTAAGTGCGGTTCTGAAGGTGGCCCCATCGCGGAGCCCACCTACTACACTGCCCCTGCGCTCCTCTAATGCTACCTCTGCTTACAGCAGTGGACACAGCAGAGCAAAGATTCCCCAGTCTGAACTGTCAATCAATCAGTAGCACACTGCCCCCCAACAAGCAGGAAGCTGGGAGGCGGGGAGCAGAGCGCTCCTGAAGATCAATGAGCAAGTCCCAGTTTTATAGTAATGTGCTGCGTTTATAGCATAAAAAAAAATCTTTTTAGTAATTTTTACATCTCTATGACCCCTGATGTTGCTGCTATTCTGTGCAGCTCGGTGCAGGCCCTGGACACTGGGCTGCAGTCTCCTTCCCCTTCTGGCAGCTTAGTATCTTCTTATCTCCCCTGTAGAAGGAGTCTTCTCAGCTACACCGCCATATACTGCAGGGAAGCCGATTTTTTCCTGACAAGAAGCCAGAAATCTAATTCTGTTGTCACAATTTACAAGCTCTCCAGACTGATACATTCTACCTGCACCGATACATTGTTACAAACAATCAATCAAGACGGAAGAGAGTTTTGTGCTTTTGAGGATGTGTCTACATCATAGAGGATTGTTAGGTCCACACCGTGTTCCAAATTATTCTGCAGATTGCATTTAACTGCCATAAAGATGTCATTTTTGATTTTCCCATAACGTCCTGGTGTCTCGGGGTCTTTGGATCACTAACATTAGTCTCAGACCCATGTAATGATTAGTTTCCAGGTGCCCAATTACAGGAGAACTCCTTAAGAAGGACGTTCCACATTATTGCGCAGCCGCAGGATTCAAGCAATATGGGAAAGAAAAAGGATCTCTGCTGCCGAAAAGCGTCACATAGTGCAATGCCTCGGACAAGATATGAAAACTGTGAAGATATTTGTGGCTGATACAGAGCACAGATGGGTTCCTGCCGATGAAGGCATAATGAGGAAGGTTCCTGCTGATAATGGCATATTGAGAAAGGTTCCTGCAGATAAAGTAATAATGAGGAAGGTTCCTGCAGATAAGACATAATGAGGAAGGTTCCTGCAGATAAAGGCAGAATGAGGAAGGTTCCTGCAGATAAAGGCATAATGAGGAAGGTTCCTGCAGATAAGACATAATGAGGAAGGTTCCTGCAGATAAAGGCATAATGAGGAAGGTTCCTGCAGATAAAGGCATAATAAGGAACGTTCCTGCAGATAAAGGCATACTGAGGAAGGTTCCTGCAGATAAAGTCATAATAAGGAACGTTCCTGCAGATAAAGGCATACTGAGGAAGAATTCTGCAGATAAAGGCATAATGAGGAAGCTTTCTGCAGATAAAGACAGAATGAGGAAGGTTCCTGCAGATAAAGGCAGAATGAGGAAGTTTTCTGCAGATAAAGACAGAATGAGGAAGGTTCCTGCCAGTAAAGGCAGAATGAGGAAGGTTCCTGCAGGTAAAGGCATAACGAGGAAGGTTCCTGCAGGTAAAGGCATAATGAGGAAGGTTCCTGAAGACAAAGGCATAATGAGGAAGGTTCCTGCAGGTAAAGGCATAATGAGGAAGGTTCCTGCAGACAAAGGCATAATGAGGAAGGTTCCTGCAGACAAAGGCAGAATGGGGAAGGTTCCTGCAGATAAAGGCAGAATGAGGAAGGTTCCTGTCAGACAAATGCATTGGATTAAGAGAACAGCTTCTAAAATACCATAACAAGCAGCGAACAGGTATGTGAAGCTGCTAAAGCCTCAGGAGTCTATGAACCTTGAGGTGTCTGATCCTCCAGGGCTGCAGTTGTGCATTAACCTACTATTCGGCCGCCCTTAAACAGCGCTCACAACAAGCAGAGATGGCTGCAGAGGTTCCGATATACATGAAGACTCATTGTAAACCAGCCATGTTTACTGATGATGCCGTGCAACCCTGGATGGTCCAGATGGATGGAGTAGTGGATGGTTGGTGGACGGCCACCGTGTCCCAACAAGGCTGCAACGTCAGGTTTGGGTCGGAATCCTGGGGAGAGCTGGTCGCCCCTGTAGGGTCGCTGAAGGTGTGAAAATGACCTCAGCAAAGTATAGAGAGTTTCTCACTTTCTTCCGTGGTACAAAAATAAGAACTGCGCCGTCCGTAGCAAAATCCTCTTCCTGCTGACAATGTCCCATCTCCTGCTGCAGAGAAACCTCCGAGTCATTGGCTGCTATGGGCATAAAGGAGAGAAACTCCTGGTGCGGCCACCACCCTCCCCTGACCTCAGCCCTACTGAGACCCTTCGGAGTGTCCTCAGCAGACGATCTATGAGGGTGGAGGCCGATCACATCAGATCAGCAGCTCTGGGGGCGATTCTGACATCCGGCAAAGAAATTCAAGAAGAAACTTTCCAAAAACTCCCAAGATCAATGGAGGAGAAATCCCAGAAGCTCCGTTGTTACCTGGACCTCGGCCTGTGAGGAGGCTTCTGATGTCAGTGAATGTGACGTCTTAATGCTGGAGATTCCACAAATCACCGTTCTCAGATATTTACAACCTATAAGATGTTCGGACTCTTGTTCTGCAGAAGAATTTGCTGCATTTTGAGTTTTGGGAGATTTAATGTGATTTATCCTCTAAAGGTCGATGATTGGACATTATACGACTCATCTGCATCCAGGAAAATCAGAGGACAATGGCTTTTGTGGAATAATTCGGAACTCGGTATGGATTCTATTGAAACAGACCCTCAGCTGTGGGAAGGACGAGGTCTTTATAGGGGTTTTTAGCCTCTGGATGAAAACAAGAACCATCTCTTTCAATGGAAATAAGAAGCAAAGGACTTAACATATAGAGAAAGTGACACATAAAGCTCCGCATCTATGGCGACTGCAATTCTGATTCCAGGCTGAGAAAAAGAAAAGTTGAAATAATTTGCACCAAATAAATAGGTAAATAGTTGCGCGGCTCTGAGCCGGTGTAGATCGGGGGCCGCACCACGCCGCCTCCCTGAAGCTCGCGACGACTTTTCAGAAATTTGCCAATAAACAGAAAAAGTTGCATTTTTGTGACTTTCTTGCGAGCAGCTTGTGGACTGGTCCTTAGTGAAGCCATTTGTATGAACCTTGTGGGACGTCGGCCCTTTCCTCACCCCCTGTGCGGTTGGGCCGAGGTCAGGCGATGGCGGACACCTACGACCTCCGCGATGACGCACATCTCCCCATTTGGTCCCTGGCAGATTTTCCCAGTAGGATTCGACCGCTGGTCCAGTTGTTTCCCATGTCAGCGGCAGCTATTCGGCTAATTTATGCACCTTACCCGGCAAAATGACCATTCAGAAAAGCACTTGGAGCCTTCAGGCTGGAATGAATTGTTGCGCGCGGACCCCCCACCTCTTCCGCAGCACATTTACATGTCAGGATCATAAGTGGGCTTTTCCTCATCAGAGATCCCCCCCCCAGAACAGAAGGAAACCAAAATAGGAACAGCATCCTGGACATTGTAGCAGAGGACACGCTGCGCTCAGGGGGACCTGGTGAGAGAACGGCTGAAGGTCATGACCGCCGGCGACTGTCAGCGGATGGACAAAAGAGGCAGCGGCCGCGGGTATGATACCGACAGCGACAATTATCAGCGAGAACCAAAGTCAGCCATTAACAGCGCGCGTCCAGTAAAAAGTTTTGCACATTTTTAATAAACTTTTGGGGGATTTTATCTAGACTAGCGATTGATGTGTGCACCTGTCGTCTGCTGCAGCAATGTGCGCTCGTGTCCAGCTCTCACAACACAAACCCTACTCCTGATGACACCCGCAATGTACGGCCACATTTCTGGAGCATAATATGGGACATTTGTGGCCCCCTTAGGACACAGACAGGAGAACATCATATGGGCCCTTTACATCCATCAGAATGCTCAATTCCACCTGCTCTGGAGCTGGATGTGGCCCCTGAATGCCCGGACCCCTGGTTGCACCAATGGTCTGTCGCCTCTGCCGTAGGAGGTAGCACCACTTCACCAAGTCTCACAAACTTAAGAAAAGTGTCAGAGTCAAATGCCTCTTATGATCAGCTTTGCTACGTTTTGGTGTAGGTGGGATTATAATTTCCCCCTTTTATGATTGATTTCCTTAGCATTGCCAAGATCTCTGCTTGCTGTCAGTGGACAGAAACCTGTTTATTCCAGTATATCTCCGATATCGTGGCGTTAACGCTGCGGGTCAGGGCTGGGATGTGACACCGCTATGGACTTGTTGTTATGACCGATGTCAGGGGCTGTGGAGGCTGCAATCACTGAGGGTCATACTGGGACCCCCAATATATGAGAGCTCTATCAGTGGGCACTATAGAGTCCTAATGTCGCTTTATGGCGGGTTCTGACCCTCTATCTACAGACCCTGGCCACAGTACCGCGGCTTATTGATGTCCTTTCCTGCAGACACACTAATTGCAGATCTGGACTCTGGGAAAGCTGGGTGCCCATTCCTCCAGCTGGGTCCAATAGGGTGTACCCCCGCCCATCCTCTTCCATGGGTGGCCTCACTGCCCTGTACATGGGAACGCGCCCGGATTAGGGTCTATGTAGCAGAGTCAGCTCCAGGACTCCTAGCAGCCATGATGCTGCTGCAGGAATTTCCCTCGGAAGCCTGGGAACGGGGGTCCCGCTAACCTCTGACCCTTACAGTACAGGGAACATGTAACAAGGAGCAGGACGTGTCAGGGGAGATTAGTTGGCGCGACCTCCCGACCTCCACAAGCTTCTGCATTTTTCATCTTGTCATTTTGGAGCAACCAGTAAAGATTTAGAGCGGAGACTGCAGAGACGAGGAATGGGGGGCACAGGTGTGCGGGTGGGACCTGCGGCTACGATGGTGGGGTCCGCACAGACCCAGAGATAACGGGCTTATTATCACGGCTTGTCTCTCCGCAGGACGGATCCTATGTGTGATCTGTGCTCCTGTCATACAGGTGTGAATTATGTCAGAGATGCTCTGCAGCCCTGGCGGAGGCGCGCGGCGGATGGACGATGTATTAAAGCGGCGCTATCGCTGGATTTTTATTATTCGCTGTGCTCCTCCTCCAGTCACCGCTGATACGGGAACACTTTTTCTTCTGTCTCCATTTCCAAATTATACCCCCCAGTTAATACATTTATTCTTCATCTAACTGGGCATGTACCTCAGAACTTGCTATGTAATCTGAGAGCAGCATGATGTAGGGGCAGAGACCCTGATTCCAGTGATATGCCGCTTACTGGACTTTGTTTTGTTGTTTCAATGAAATCAGTGTTTTATCAGCAGGAGATTATCATTTCAGGACTAGGTGTCTGTGCCCTCCTAGTTCTACTATGTATAACCCTGCCCCCACCACTAATTGGCAGTTTTTTTTCAGCCTATGCACAGTGTACACAGTCAGGGGTGTGGGTGGAATTATACAGGGCTCAGCATTCTGAGCACTGCTAGATCTGCAGCAGAGAAAACTGGGATTGTATCAAACCTGCAGCAAGTGACACATCGCTGGAATGAGGGTCTCAGCCCCTACATTAAGCTGCTGTCAGATTACATAGCACAAACCTGCTGACAGATTCCCTTTACTGAATTAGACCCATCTTACTCCAGTACAAGTCTAATGAATCGCACCCCATCAATAATCCGCTTGTTACATTTCACTGATGAACACTTCTGCAACTTTCTAACACACTGTTTTATTCTCTAATTCTTATTATTCTTCTCTAATTTTATTCTTAGATTCATCACCATTTTCAGGATCTTTGCTAGCTGTTTATGAATGGGAACATATGCGCCTACATCAGCAGACTAAGGACCTGGCGTAATATATCCCGCAGCAGAGATTTGCTACAGTGTATTTAGCCCATACAGTCCCCAGGGCACAAATCTCTCTCCTGATAATTGTTACAATGTATCAGTGGAGGTAAAGTGTATCAGCGGAGGTAAAGTGTATCAGCGGAGGTAAAGTGTATCAGCGGAGGTAAAGTGTATCAGCGGAGGTAAAGTGTATCAGCGGAGGTAAAGTGTATCAGCGGAGGTAAAGTGTATCAGCGGAGGTAAAGTGTATCAGCGGAGGTAAAGTGTATCAGCGGAGGTAAAGTATATCAGCGGAGGTAAAATGTATCAGCGGAGGTAAAATGTATCTGTCGGCTGAAGACCATTTTCAGGATCTCTGCTTTCTCTCAGTAATGGAAGCATTACTAGGCTATGTTTACACGTTACGTTTCTGCTGCGTTTTTTATGCAAATTTTAAGCTGCATTTTACAGTACCAGCAAAAGCTCAGAGATTTCAGAAATCTCATCCACACACATTGTTTTTTTTTCTTGACTGATTTGGAAAACTGCTGCGTTTTTGCAAACTGCAGCATGTCACGTCTGTCAGCGTTTTTTTTCACCCATAGAAAGCAATGAGTGCAAAAACCGCAGGTATCAGGTTTTGCTGCGGTTTTGGTGCCAAAACCTTGAAGCTATGTGCCCACGATGCAGAAATGCTCCGGATTTTTCCTGAGCGTTTCTGCATCTCCCTGGCAGAAAAAACGCATGCGGATTGTGCATGCGGATTGTGCATGCGGATTGTGCATGCGGATTGTGCATGCGGATTGTACATGCGGATTGTACATGTGTTTTTCCTGCCAGGGACATGCGGATGTGAAGCGTTCTTCACATGCATTTCCGCATGCGGGTTGACAAGCGCTTTCCAAGAGATTTTAGCATCACTGGGAAAGTGCTTGACAACTTGGTCGCACTATATAAATCCATGCAACCGGCATATATAGTGTGACCGAAAGAATGGTTAAGTATAAAAAATAAATCTATACTTACCTTCCGATGGCCCCCGGAGTCTTGATTCCCTCCGTCCTGGCTGCCGGCAGATCGCGGTACACTGCACTGAAGGACCTGCCGACGTCAGCATCGCGTGACCCGTCACATGACTATGACGTCAGCGCAGGTCCTTCAGTCCATCGAGAACTGTCGGCATGCGAGGAGGAGCGCAGCGGGGGCCGCCAGAAGGTAAATATAATATTTCTTTTTTATTTTATTCTTTTTTTCACAGGTTCTATGGTACCCGGGTCCGGAGGAGACTCTCCTCTCATCTACACCCGGGTACCATCCGCACATTGGAACACGTGGATTGCGCATCTACATATACAGTGATGCGTAATCCATGCGGTCTAATGCAAGTCAATGGCAGCGAAAACGCAAAATAATTGGTAGTTCTGCGTTTTTTTTCCGCAATGATAATCCGCAGCGGAAATCTCCGCAGCATATGCACAGCACAGCGGATTATCATTGGGGGACATGGCAGACCTTCTACCAAGCGTTTTTTAAGCGTTTATGCAGCATTTTTGCCGCTGCGGAAACGCTTAAAAAACGCATCGTGGGCACACAGCCTTAGAGATGACCTGTATGGATTTATCTGGAAATTATGGAGCAGAATTTCTGGATGTGATGTGATGGATCCATAAACAGCATCATAATCAGGCTATGACTGGCCCACAGGAGAGCAGGTGAATACTCCGGTGGGCCCCCACACTGCTTGGCACAGCACTATATGCAGATAACAACCGCATAAATCACAACATTTACAGGGGCATCTCACTAAATTAGAATATCATCAAAGAGTTAATTTATTTCAGTTCTTCAATACAAAAAGTGAAACTCATATATTATATAGAGTCATTACACACAGAGGGATCTATTATATAGAGTCATTACACACAGAGGGATCTATTATATAGAGTCATTACACACAGAGGGATCTATTATATAGAGTCATTACACACAGAGTGATCTATTATATAGAGTCATTACACACAGAGGGATCTATTATATAGAGTCATTACACACAGAGGGATCTATTATATAGAGTCATTACACACAGAGCGATCTATTATATAGAGTCATTACACACAGAGGGATCTATTATATAGAGTCACTACACGCAGAGCGATCTATTATATAGAGTCATTACACGCAGAGGGATCTATTATATAGAGTCATTACACGCAGAGGGATCTATTATATAGAGTCATTATACGCAGAGGGGTCTATTATATACAGTCATTACACACAGAGGGATCTATTATATAGAGTCATTACACGCAGAGTGATCTATTCTATAGAGTCATTACACACAGAGCGATCTATTATATACAGTCATTACACACAGAGGGATCTATTATATAGAGTCATTACACACAGAGGGATCTATTATATAGAGTCATTACACACAGAGCGATCTATTATATAGAGTCATTACACACAGAGGGATCTATTATATAGAGTCATTACACAAAGAGCGATCTATTATATAGAGTCATTACACACAGAGGGATCTATTATATAGAGTCATTACACACAGAGCGATCTATTATATAGAGTCATTACACGCAGAGGGATCTATTCTATAGAGTCATTACATGCAGAGCGATCTATTCTATAGAGTCATTACACGCACAGGGATCTATTCTATAGAGTCATTACACGCAGAGGGATCTATTATATAGAGTCATTACACACAGAGGGATCTATTATATAGAGTCATTACACACAGAGCGATCTATTATATAGAGTCATTACACACAGAGGGATCTATTATATAGAGTCATTACACACAGAGGGATCTATTATATAGAGTTATTACACACAGAGGGATCTATTATATAGAGTTATTACACACAGAGGGATCTATTATATAGAGTCATTACACACAGAGCGATCTATTATATAGAGTCATTACACACAGAGGGATCTATTATATAGAGTCATTACACACAGAGCGATCTATTATATAGAGTCATTACACACAGGGATCTATTATATAGAGTCATTACACACAGAGGGATATATTATATAGTCATTACACACAGAGCGATCTATTATATAGAGTCATTACACACAGAGGGATCTATTATATAGAGTCATTACACACAGAGGGATCTATTATATAGAGTCATTACACACAGAGGGATCTATTATATAGAGTCATTACACACAGAGGGATCTATTATATAGAGTCATTACACACAGAGGGATCTATTATATAGAGCCATTACACACAGAGGGATCTATTATATAGAGCCATTACACACAGAGGGATCTATTATATAGAGTCATTACACGCAGAGGGATCTATTATATAGAGTCATTACACGCAGAGGGATCTATTATATAGAGTCATTACACGCAGAGGGATCTATTATATAGAGTCATTACACGCAGAGGGATCTATTATATAGAGTCATTACACGCAGAGGGATCTATTATATAGAGTCATTACACGCAGAGGGATCTATTATATAGAGTCATTACACGCAGAGGGATCTATTATATAGAGTCATTACACGCAGAGGGATCTATTATATAGAGTCATTACACGCAGAGGGATCTATTATATAGAGTCATTACACGCAGAGCGATCTATTATATAGAGTCATTACACACAGAGGGATCTATTATATAGAGTGATTTCACACTGAGGGATCTATTATATAGAGTCATTACATACAGAGGGATGTATTATATAGAGTGATTACATGCAGAGGGATCTATTATTTACAGTGATTACATGCAGAGGGATCTATTATATAGAGTGATTACACGCTGAGGGATCTATTATATAGAGTCATTACACGCAGAGGGATCTATTATATAGAGTCATTACACGCAGAGGGATCTATTATATAGAATCATTACACGCAGAGGGATCTATTATATAGAGTCATTACACACTGAGGGATCTATTATATAGAGTCATTACACGCAGAGCGATCTATTATATAGAGTCATTACACGCAGAGGGATCTATTATATAGAGCCATTACACGCAGAGGGATCTATTATATAGAGTCATTACACGCAGAGGGATCTATTATATAGAGTCATTACACGCAGAGGGATCTATTATATAGAGTCATTACATGCAGAGGGATCTATTATATAGAGTCATTACACGCAGAGGGATCTATTATATAGAGTCATTACACGCAGAGGGATCTATTATATAGAGTCATTACACGCAGAGGGATCTATTATATAGAGTCATTACACGCAGAGCGATCTATTATATAGAGTCATTACACACAGAGGGATCTATTATATAGTCATTACACACTGAGGGATCTATTATATAGAGTGATTTCACACTGAGGGATCTATTATATAGAGTCATTACACGCAGAGGGATCTATTATATAGAGTCATTACACGCAGAGGGATCTATTATATAGAGTCATTACACGCAGAGGGATCTATTATATAGAGTCATTACACGCAGAGGGATCTATTATATAGAGTCATTACACGCAGAGCGATCTATTATATAGAGTCATTACACGCAGAGGGATCTATTATATAGAGTCATTACACGCAGAGGGATCTATTATATAGAGTCATTACACGCAGAGGGATCTATTATATAGAGTCATTACACGCAGAGGGATCTATTATATAGAGTCATTACACGCAGAGGGATCTATTATATAGAGTCATTACACGCAGAGGGATCTATTATATAGAGTCATTACACACAGAGGGATCTATTATATAGAGTGATTTCACACTGAGGGATCTATTACATAGAGTGATTACACGCAGAGGGATCTATTACATAGAGTGATTACACGCAGAGGGATCTATTATATAGAGTGATTACACGCAGAGGGATCTATTATATAGAGTCATTACACGCAGAGGGATCTATTATATAGAGTCATTACACGCAGAGGGATCTATTATATAGAGTCATTACACGCAGAGGGATCTATTATATAGAGTCATTACATGCAGAGGGATCTATGATATAGAGTCATTACACGCAGAGGGATCTATGATATAGAGTCATTACACGCAGAGGGATCTATTGTATAGAGTCATTACACGCAGAGGGATCTATTGTATAGAGTCATTACACGCAGAGGGATCTATTGTATAGAGTCATTACACGCAGAGGGATCTATTGTATAGAGTCATTACACGCAGAGGGATCTATTGTATAGAGTCATTACACGCAGAGGGATCTATTGTATAGAGTCATTACACGCAGAGGGATCTATTGTATAGAGTCATTACACGCCGAGGGATCTATTGTATAGAGTCATTACACGCCGAGGGATCTATTGTATAGAGTCATTACACGCCGAGGGATCTATTGTATAGAGTCATTACACGCCGAGGGATCTATTGTATAGAGTCATTACACGCCGAGGGATCTATTGTATAGAGTCATTACACGCCGAGGGATCTATTGTATAGAGTCATTACACGCAGAGGGATCTATTGTATAGAGTCATTACACGCAGAGGGATCTATTATATAGAGTCATTACACGCAGAGGGATCTATTATATAGAGTCATTACACACAGAGGGATCTATTATATAGAGTCATTACACACAGAGGGATCTATTATATAGAGTGATTTCACACTGAGGGATCTATTACATAGAGTGATTACACGCAGAGGGATCTATTACATAGAGTGATTACACGCAGAGGGATCTATTATATAGAGTGATTACACGCAGAGGGATCTATTATATAGAGTGATTACACGCAGAGGGATCTATTATATAGAGTCATTACACGCAGAGGGATCTATTATATAGAGTCATTACACGCAGAGGGATCTATGATATAGAGTCATTACACGCAGAGGGATCTATGATATAGAGTCATTACACGCAGAGGGATCTATGATATAGAGTCATTACACGCAGAGGGATCTATTGTATAGAGTCATTACACGCAGAGGGATCTATTGTATAGAGTCATTACACGCAGAGGGATCTATTGTATAGAGTCATTACACGCAGAGGGATCTATTGTATAGAGTCATTACACGCAGAGGGATCTATTGTATAGAGTCATTACACGCAGAGGGATCTATTGTATAGAGTCATTACACGCAGAGGGATCTATTGTATAGAGTCATTACACGCCGAGGGATCTATTGTATAGAGTCATTACACGCCGAGGGATCTATTGTATAGAGTCATTACACGCCGAGGGATCTATTGTATAGAGTCATTACACGCCGAGGGATCTATTGTATAGAGTCATTACAGGCCGAAGGATCTATTGTATAGAGTCATTACACGCCGAGGGATCTATTGTATAGAGTCATTACACGCCGAGGGATCTATTGTATAGAGTCATTACACGCAGAGGGATCTATTGTATAGAGTCATTACACGCAGAGGGATCTATTGTATAGAGTCATTACACGCAGAGGGATCTATTGTATAGAGTCATTGCACGCAGAGGGATCTATTATATAGTGTCATTGCACGCAGAGGGATCTATTATATAGAGTCATTGCACGCAGAGGGATCTATTATATAGAGCCATTGCACGCAGAGTGATCTATTATATAGAGTCATTGCACGCAGAGGGATCTATTATATAGAGTCATTACACGCAGAGGGATCTATTATATAGAGTCATTACACGCAGAGGGATCTATTCTATAGAGTCATTACATGCAGAGGTATCTATTCTATAGAGTCGTTACACGCAGAGGGATCTATTCTATAGTCATTACACGCAGAGGGATCTATTATATAGAGTGATTACACGCAGAGGGATCTATTATATAGAGTGATTACACGCAGAGGGATCTATTATATAGAGTGATTACACGCAGAGGGATCTATTATATAGAGTGATTACACGCAGAGGGATCTATTATATAGAGTCATTACACGCAGAGGGATCTATTATATAGAGTCATTACACGCAGAGGGATCTATTATATAGAGTCATTACACGCAGAGCGATCTATTATATAGAGTCATTACACGCAGAGGGATCTATTATATAGAGTCATTACACGCAGAGGGATCTATTATATAGAGTCATTAGACGCAGAGGGATCTATTATATAGAGTCATTACACGCAGAGGGATCTATTATATACAGTCATTACACGCAGAGGGATCTATTATATAGAGTCATTACACACAGAGCGATCTATTATATAGAGTCATTACACACAGAGCGATCTATTATATAGAGTCATTACACACAGAGGGATCTATTATATAGAGTGATTTCACACTGAGGGATCTATTATATAGAGTGATTTAACACTGAGGGATCTATTATATAGAGTGATTACACGCAGAGGGATCTATTATATAGAGTGATTACACGCAGAGGGATCTATTATATAGAGTCATTACACGCTGAGGGATCTATTATATAGAGTCATTACACGCAGAGGGATCTATTATATAGAGTCATTACACGCAGAGGGATCTATTATATAGAGTCATTACACGCAGAGGGATCTATGATATACAGTCATTACACGCAGAGGGATCTATGATATAGAGTCATTACACGCAGAGGGATCTATGATATAGAGTCATTACACGCAGAGGGATCTATTATATAGAGTCATTACACGCTGAGGGATCTATTATATAGAGTCATTACACGCAGAGGGATCTATTATATAGAGTCATTACACGCAGAGGGATCTATTATATAGAGTCATTACAAGCAGAGGGATCTATTGTATAGAGTCATTACACGCAGAGGGATCTATTATATAGAGTCATTACACGCAGAGGGATCTATTGTATAGAGTCATTACACGCAGAGGGATCTATTGTATAGAGTCATTACACGCAGAGGGATCTATTGTATAGAGTCATTACACGCAGAGGGATCTATTGTATAGAGTCATTACACGCAGAGGGATCTATTGTATAGAGTCATTACACGCAGAGGGATCTATTGTAAAGAGTCATTACACGCAGAGGGATCTATTGTATAGAGTCATTACACGCAGAGGGATCTATTGTATAGAGTCATTACACGCCGAGGGATCTATTGTATAGAGTCATTACACGCCGAGGGATCTATTGTATAGAGTCATTACACGCCGAGGGATCTATTGTATAGAGTCATTACACGCCGAAGGATCTATTGTATAGAGTCATTACACGCCGAGGGATCTATTGTATAGAGACATTACACGCCGAGGGATCTATTGTATAGAGTCATTACACGCAGAGGGATCTATTGTATAGAGTCATTGCACGCAGAGGGATCTATTGTATAGAGTCATTGCACGCAGAGGGATCTATTGTATAGAGTCATTGCACGCAGAGGGATCTATTATATAGTGTCATTGCACGCAGAGGGATCTATTATATAGAGTCATTGCACGCAGAGGGATCTATTATATAGAGCCATTGCACGCAGAGTGATCTATTATATAGAGTCATTGCACGCAGAGGGATCTATTATATAGAGTCATTACACGCAGAGGGATCTATTATATATATTCATTACACGCAGAGGGATCTATTATATAGAGTCATTACATGCAGAGGGATCTATTCTATAGAGTCATTACACGCAGAGGGATCTATTCTATAGAGTCATTACACGCAGAGGGATCTATTCTATAGTCAGTACACGCAGAGGGATCTATTATATAGAGTCATTACACGCAGAGGGATCTATTATATAGAGTCATTACACGCAGAGCGATCTATTATATAGAGTCATTACACGCAGAGCGATCTATTATATAGAGTCATTACACGCAGAGGGATCTATTATATAGAGTCATTACACGCAGAGCGATCTATTATATAGAGTCATTACACGCAGAGGGATCTATTATATACAGTCATTACACGCAGAGGGATCTATTCTATAGAGTCATTACACGCAGAGGGATCTATTCTATAGAGTCATCACACGCAGAGGGATCTATTATATAGAGTCATTACACGCAGAGGGATCTATTATATAGAGTCATTACACGCAGAGGGATCTATTATATAGAGTCATTACACGCAGAGGGATCTATTATATAGAGTCATTCCACACAGAGCGATCTATTATATAGAGTCATTACACGCAGAGCGATCTATTATATAGAGTCATTACATGCAGAGGGATCTATTATATAGAGTCATTACACGCAGAGCGATCTATTATATAGAGTCACTACACACAGAGGGATCTATTATATAGAGTCACTACACACAGAGAGATCTATTATATAGAGTCATTACACACAGAGGGATCTATTATATAGAGTCATTACACACAGAGGGATCTATTATATAGAGTCATTACACACAGAGCGATCTATTATATAGAGTCACTACACACAGAGCGATCTATTATATAGAGTCATTACACACAGAGCGATCTATTATATAGAGTCATTACACGCAGAGGGATCTATTATATAGAGTCATTACACGCAGAGGGATCTATTATATAGAGTCATTACACGCAGAGGGATCTATTATATAGAGTCATTACACGCAGAGGGATCTATTATATAGAGTCATTACACGCAGAGGGATCTGTTATATAGAGTCATTACACGCAGAGGGATCTATTATATTATTTTAAAGGAGAAATTAAAGAAAGAAGCAGCAGCAAACAGCACAGCACCCGCCATCTCCTGCCAATAATATCTGAACGTACCCGAAGAGTGGGCCCCAGATGCAATGTAAGTGGGGGGCCCTTGGTGACCAGTCCGACACTGATCACAATAAAGTACTTAGGTTGATCATTGCCACTTGCTCCTCTGCCTCCCCAGCCTCTGCGACTCTGCAACCCCTGTTCTCTGCCCCCCTCAGCCTCTGCTGCTCCTCTGCAGTTCTCTGCCCCTTCAGCCTCTGCTTCTCCTCTGCAGCCCCCCAGCCTCTGTTCCTCTTCTGCAGCTCTCTGCCCCCCCTCAGTCTCTCCTCCTCCTCTGCAGTTCTCTGCCCCCCTCAGCCTCTGCTCCTCCTCTGCAATTCTCTGCCCCCCCTCAGCCTCTGCTCCTCCTCTGCAGCCCCCCAGCGTCTGCTCCTCCTCTGCAGTACTCTGCCCCCTCAGCCTCTGCTCCTCCTCTGCAGTTCTCTGCCCCCCTCAGCCTCTGCTCCTCCTCTGCAATTCTCTGCCCCCCCTCAGCCTCTGCTCCTCCTCTGCAGCCCCCCAGCCTCTGCTCCTCCTCTGCAGTTCTCTGCCCCCCCTCATCCTCTCCTCCTCCTCTGCAGTTCTCTGCTCCCCCTCAGCCTCTGCTCCTCCTCTGCAGTTCTCTGCCCCCCCTCAGCCTCTGCTCCTCCTCTGCAGTTCTCTGCCCCCCTCAGCCTCTGCTGCTCCTCTGCAGTTCTCTGCCCCCTCAGCCTCTGCTCCTCCTCTGCAGCCTCCCAGCCTCTGCTTCTCCTCTGCAGCCCCCCAGCCTCTGCTCCTCTTCTGCAGCTCTCTGCCCCCCCTCAGCCTCTGCTCCTCCTCTGCAGTTCTCTGCCCCCCCTCAGCCTCTGCTCCTCCTCTGCAGTTCTCTGCTCCCTCAGCCTCTGCTCCTCCTCTGCAGTTCTCTGCCCCCCTCAGCCTCTGCTCCTCCTCTGCAGTTCTCTGCCCCCTCAGCCTCTGCTCCTCCTCTGCCGTTCTCTGCCCCCCCTCAGCCTCTGCTCCTCCTCTGCAATTCTCTGCCCCCCCCTCAGCCTCTGCTCCTCCTCTGCAGTTCTCTGCCCCCTCAGCCTCTGCTCCTCATCTTCAGTTATCTGCCCTCCCCCTCAGCCTCTCCTCCTCCTCTGCAGTTCTCTGCCCCCTCAGCCTCTGCTCCTCCTCTGCAGTTCTCTGCCCCCTCAGCCTCTGCTCCTCCTCTGCAGTACTCTTCCCCCTCAGCCTCTGCTCCTGATCTGCCCCCCCTCAGTCTCTGCTCCTCCTCTGCCGTTCTCTGCCCCCCTCAGCCTCTGCTCCTCCTCTGCAGTTCTCTGCCCCCCAGCCTCTGCTCCTCCTCTGCAGTTCTCTGCCCCCCCCAGCCTCTGCTCCTCCTCTGCAGTTCCCTGCCCCCTCAGCCTCTGCTCCTCCTCTGCAGTTCTCTGCCCCCCCTCAGCCTCTCCTCCTCCTCTGCAGTTCTCTGCCCCCCCCTCAGCCTCTCTGCTCCTCATCTGCCGTTCTCTGCCCCCCCTCAGCCTCTGCTCCTCCTCTGCAGTTCTCTGCCCCCCCTCAGCCTCTGCTCCTCCTCTGCCGTTCTCTGCCCCCCCTCAGCCTCTGCTCCTCCTCTGCAGCCCCCAGCCTCTGCTCCTCCTCTGCAGTTCCCTGCCCCCTCAGCCTCTGCTCCTCCTCTGCAGTTCTCTGCCCCCCCTCAGCCTCTGCTCCTCCTCTGCCGTTCTCTGCCCCCCCTCAGCCTCTGCTCCTCCTCTGCCGTTCTCTGCCCCCCCTCAGCCTCTGCTCCTCCTCTGCAGCCCCCCAGCCTCTGCTCCTCCTCTGCAGTTCCCTGCCCCCTCAGCCTCTGCTCCTCCTCTGCAGTTCTCTGCCCCACCTCAGCCTCTGCTCCTCCTCTGCAGTTCCCTGCCCCCTCAGCCTCTGCTCCTCCTCTGCAGTTCTCTGCCCCCTCAGCCTCTGCTCCTCCTCTGCACTTCTCTGCCCCCTCAGTCTCTGCTCCTCCTCTGCCGTTCTCTGCCCCCCCTCAGCCTCTGCTCCTCCTCTGCAGTTCTCTGCCCCCCTCAGCCTCTGCTCCTCCTCTGCAGTTCTCTGCCCCCCTCAGCCTCTGCTCCTCCTCTGCAGTTCTCTGCCCCCTCAGCCTCTGCTCCTCCTCTGCCGTTCTCTGCCCCCCCTCAGCCTCTGCTCCTCCTCTGCCGTTCTCTGCCCCCCCTCAGCCTCTGCTCCTCCTCTGCAGTTCTCTGCCCCCTCAGCCTCTGCTCCTCCTCTGCAGTTCTCTGCCCCCCCTAAGCCTCTGCTCCTCCTCTGCAGCCCCCCAGCCTCTGCTCCTCCTCTGCAGCCCCCAGCCTCTGCTCCTCCTCTGCCCCCCCTCAGCCTCTGCTCCTCATCTTCAGTTCTCTGCCCCCTTAGCCTCTGCTCCTCCTCTGCAGCCCCCCAGCTTCTGTTCCTCCTCTGCCGTTCTCTGCCCCCCCTCAGCCTCTGCTCCTTCTCTGCAGATCTCTGCCCCCCTCAGCCTCTGCTCCTCCTCTGCAGTTCTTTGCCCCCCTCAGCCTCTGCTCCTCCTCTGCAGTTCTCTGCCCCCTCAGCCTCTGCTCCTCCTCTGCCGTTCTCTGCCCCCCCTCAGCCTCTGCTCCTCCTCTGCCGTTCTCTGCCCCCCCTCAGCCTCTGCTCCTCCTCTGCAGTTCTCTGCCCCCTCAGCCTCTGCTCCTCCTCTGCAGTTCTCTGCCCCCTCAGCCTCTGCTCCTCCTCTGCAGTTCTCTGCCCCCTCAGTCTCTGTTCCTCCTCTGCAGTTCTCTGCCCCCCTCAGCCTCTGCTCCTCTTCTGCAGTTCTCTGCCCCCTCAGCCTCTGCTCCTCCTCTGCCATTCTCTGCCCCCCCTCAGCCTCTGCTCCTCCTCTGCCGTTCTCTGCCCCCTCAGTCTCTGCTCCTCCTCTGCCGTTCTCTGCCCCCCCTCAGCCTCTGCTCCTTCTCTGCCGTTCTCTGCCCCCCCTCAGCCTCTGCTCCTCCTCTGCAGTTCTCTGCCCCCTCTGTCTCTGCTCCTCCTCTGCCGTTCTCTGCCCCCCTCAGCCTCTGCTGCTCCTCTGCAGTTCTCTGCCCCCTCAGCCTCTGCTCCTCCTCTGCAGCCTCCCAGCCTCTGCTTCTCCTCTGGAGCCCCCCAGCCTCTGCTCCTCCTCTGCAGCCCCCCAGCCTCTGCTCCTCCTCTGCAGCTCTCTGCCCCCTCAGCCTCTGCTCCTCCTCTGCAGTTCCCTGCCCCCTCAGCCTCTGCAGTTCTCTGCCCCCTCAGCCTCTGCTCCTCCTCTGCAGTTCCCTGCCCCCTCAGCCTCTGCTCCTCCTCTGCAGTTCTCTGCCCCCTCAGCATCTGCTCCTCCTCTGCAGTTCTCTGCCCCCCCTCAGCCTCTGCTCCTCCTCTGCAGTTCTCTGCCCCCTCAGCCTCTGCTCCTCCTCTGCAGTTCTCTGCCCCCTCAGCCTCTGCTCCTCCTCTGCAGTTCTCTGCCCCCTCAGCCTCTGCTCTTCCTCTGCAGTTCTCTGCCCCCCCCTCAGCCTCTGCTCTTCCTCTGCAGTTCTCTGCCCCCCCCCCCCTCAGCCTCTGCTCCTCCTCTGCAGTTCTCTGCCCCCTCAGCCTCTGCTCCTCCTCTGCAGTACTCTGCCCCCCCTCAGCCTCTGCTCATCCTCTGCAGTTCTCTGCCCCCTCAGCCTCTGCTCCTCCTCTGCAGTTCTCTGCCCCCTCAGCCTCTGCTCCTCCTCTGCAGTTCTCTGCCCCCTCAGCCTCTGCTCCTCCTCTGCAGTTCTCTGCCGTCTCAGCCTCTGCTCCTCCTCTGCAGTTCTCTGCCCCCTCAGCCTCTGCTCCTCCTCTGCAGTTCTCTGCCCCCCCCCAGCCTCTGCTCCTTCCCAGCCTCTGCTCCTCCTCTGCAGCTCTCTGCCCCCTCAGCCTCTGCTCCTCCTCTGCAGTTCTCTGCCCCCCCTCAGCCTCTGCTCCTCCTCTGCAGTTCTCTGCCCCCCTCAGCCTCTGCTCCTCCTCTGCAGTTCTCTGCCCCCTCAGCCTCTGCTCCTCCTCTGCAGTTCTCTGCCCCCTCAGCCTCTGCTCCTCCTCTGCAGTTCTCTGCCGTCTCAGCCTCTGCTCCTCCTCTGCAGTTCTCTGCCCCCTCAGCCTCTGCTCCTCCTCTGCAGTTCTCTGCCCCCCCCCAGCCTCTGCTCCTTCCCAGCCTCTGCTCCTCCTCTGCAGCTCTCTGCCCCCTCAGCCTCTGCTCCTCCTCTGCAGTTCTCTGCCCCCCCTCAGCCTCTGCTCCTCCTCTGCAGTTCTCTGCCCCCCTCAGCCTCTGCTCCTCCTCTGCAGTTCTCTGCCCCCCTCAGCCTCTGCTCCTCCTCTGCAGTTCTCTGCCCCCCCTCAGCCTCTGCTCCTCCTCTGCAGTTCTCTGCCCCCCTCAGCCTCTGCTCCTCCTCTGCCGTTCTCTGCCCCCCCTCAGCCTCTGCTCCTCCTCTGCAGCCCCCCTGCCTCTGCTCCTCCTCTGCAGTTCTCTGCCACCTCAGCCTCTGCTCCTCCTCTGCAGTTCTCTGCCCCCTCAGCCTCTGCTCCTCCTCTGCAGTTCTCTGCCCCCTCAGCCTCTGCTCCTCCTCTGCAGTTCTCTGCCCTCTCAGCCTCTGCTCCTTCTCTGCAGTTCTCTGCCCCCTCAGCCTCTGCTCCTCCTCTGCAGTTCTCTGCCCCCCCTCAGCCTCTGCTCCTCCTCTGCAGCCCCCCAGCCTCTGCTCCTCCTCTGCAGTTCTCTGCCCCCCCTCATCCTCTCCTCCTCCTCTGCAGTTCTCTGCCCCCCCTCATCCTCTCCTCCTCCTCTGCAGCTCTCTGCCCCCCCTCAGCCTCTGCTCCTCCTCTGCAGTTCTCTGCCCCCCTCAGCCTCTGCTCCTCCTCTGCCGTTCTCTGCCCCCCCTCAGCCTCTGCTCCTCCTCTGCAGCCCCCCAGCCTCTGCTCCTCCTCTGCAGTTCTCTGCCCCCTCAGCCTCTGCTCCTCCTCTGCAGTTCTCTGCCCCCTCAGCCTCTGCTCCTCCTCTGCAGTTCTCTGCCCCCCCCAGCCTCTGCTCCTTCCCAGCCTCTGCTCCTCCTCTGCAGCGCTCTGCCCCCTCAGCCTCTGCTCCTCCTCTGCAGTTCTCTGCCCCCCTCAGCCTCTGCTCCTCCTCTGCAGTTCTCTGCCCCCCTCAGCCTCTGCTCCTCCTCTGCAGTTCTCTGCCCCCTCAGCCTCTGCTCCTCCTCTGCAGTTCTCTGCCCCCTCAGCCTCTGCTCCTCCTCTGCAGTTCTCTGCCGTCTCAGCCTCTGCTCCTCCTCTGCAGTTCTCTGCCCCCTCAGCCTCTGCTCCTCCTCTGCAGTTCTCTGCCCCCCCCCAGCCTCTGCTCCTCCTCTGCAGCTCTCTGCCCCCTCAGCCTCTGCTCCTCCTCTGCAGTTCTCTGCCCCCCCTCAGCCTCTGCTCCTCCTCTGCAGTTCTCTGCCCCCCTCAGCCTCTGCTCCTCCTCTGCAGTTCTCTGCCCCCCTCAGCCTCTGCTCCTCCTCTGCAGTTCTCTGCCCCCCCTCAGCCTCTGCTCCTCCTCTGCAGTTCTCTGCCCCCCTCAGCCTCTGCTCCTCCTCTGCCGTTCTCTGCCCCCCCTCAGCCTCTGCTCCTCCTCTGCAGCCCCCCAGCCTCTGCTCCTCCTCTGCAGTTCTCTGCCACCTCAGCCTCTGCTCCTCCTCTGCAGTTCTCTGCCCCCTCAGCCTCTGCTCCTCCTCTGCAGTTCTCTGCCCCCTCAGCCTCTGCTCCTCCTCTGCAGTTCTCTGCCCTCTCAGCCTCTGCTCCTTCTCTGCAGTTCTCTGCCCCCTCAGCCTCTGCTCCTCCTCTGCAGTTCTCTGCCCCCTCAGCCTCTGCTCCTCCTCTGCAGTTCTCTGCCCCCCCTCAGCCTCTGCTCCTCCTCTGCAGCCCCCCAGCCTCTGCTCCTCCTCTGCAGTTCTCTGCCCCCCCTCATCCTCTCCTCCTCCTCTGCAGTTCTCTGCTCCCCCTCATCCTCTCCTCCTCCTCTGCAGTTCTCTGCTCCTCCTCTGCAGTTCTCTGCCCCCCCCTCATCCTCTCCTCCTCCTCTGCAGTTCTCTGCTCCCCCTCAGCCTCTGCTCCTCCTCTGCAGTTCTCTGCCCCCCCTCAGCCTCTGCTCCTCCTCTGCAGTTCTCTGCCCCCCTCAGCCTCTGCTCCTCCTCTGCCGTTCTCTGCCCCCCCTCAGCCTCTGCTCCTCCTCTGCAGCCCCCCAGCCTCTGCTCCTCCTCTGCAGTTCTCTGCCCCCTCAGCCTCTGCTCCTCCTCTGCAGTTCTCTGCCCCCTCAGCCTCTGCTCCTCCTCTGCAGTTCTCTGCCCCCTCAGCCTCTGCTCCTCCTCTGCAGTTCTCTGCCCCCTCAGCCTCTGCTCCTCCTCTGCAGTTCTCTGCCCCCTCAGCCTCTGCTCCTCCTCTGCAGTTCTCTGCCCCCCTCAGCCTCTGCTCCTCCTCTGCAGCCCCCCAGCCTCTGCTCCTCCTCTGCAGTTCTCTGCCCCCCCTCAGCCTCTGCTCCTCCTCTGCAGTTCTCTGCCCCCTCAGCCTCTGCTCCTCCTCTGCAGTTCTCTGCCCCCCCTCAGCCTCTGCTCCTCCTCTGCAGCCCCCCAGCCTCTGCTCCTCCTCTGCAGTTCTCTGCCCCACCTCAGCCTCTGCTCCTCCTCTGCAGTTCTCTGCCCCCCCTCAGCCTCTGCTCCTCCTCTGCCGTTCTCTGCCCCCCCTCAGCCTCTGCTCCTCCTCTGTAGCCCCCAGCCTCTGCTCCTCCTCTGCAGTTCCCTGCCCCCTCAGCCTCTGCTCCTCCTCTGCAGTACTCTGCCCCCTCAGCCTCTGCTCCTCCTCTGCCGTTCTCTGCCCCCCCTCAGCCTCTGCTCCTCCTCTGCAGTTCTCTGCCCCCCCTCAGCCTCTGCTCCTTCTCTGCAGCCCCCAGCCTCTGCTCCTCCTCTGCAGTACTCTGCCCCCTCAGCCTCTGCTCCTCCTCTGCAGTTCTCTGCCCCCCTCAGCCTCTGCTCCTCCTCTGCAATTCTCTGCCCCCCCTCAGCCTCTGCTCCTCCTCTGCAGCCCCCAGCCTCTGCTCCTCCTCTGCAGTTCTCTGCCCCCCCTCAGCCTCTGCTCCTCCTCTGCAGCCCCCAGCCTCTGCTCCTCCTCTGCAGTACTCTGCCCCCTCAGCCTCTGCTCCTCCTCTGCAGTTCTCTGCCCCCCTCAGCCTCTGCTCCTCCTCTGCAGTTCCCTGCCCCCTCAGCCTCTGCTCCTCCTCTGCCGTTCTCTGCCCCCCCTCAGCCTCTGCTCCTCCTCTGCCGTTCTCTGCCCCCCCTCAGCCTCTGCTCCTCCTCTGCAGTTCTCTGCCCCCCCTCAGCCTCTGCTCCTCCTCTGCAGTACTCTGCCCCCTCAGCCTCTGCTCCTCCTCTGCAGTTCTCTGCCCCCCTCAGCCTCTGCTCCTCCTCTGCAATTCTCTGCCCCCCCTCAGCCTCTGCTCCTCCTCTGCAGCCCCCAGCCTCTGCTCCTCCTCTGCAGTTCTCTGCCCCCCCTCAGCCTCTGCTCCTCCTCTGCAGCCCCCAGCCTCTGCTCCTCCTCTGCAGTACTCTGCCCCCCCTCAGCCTCTGCTCCTCCTCTGCAGTTCCCTGCCCCCTCAGCCTCTGCTCCTCCTCTGCCGTTCTCTGCCCCCCCTCAGCCTCTGCTCCTCCTCTGCACCCCTCTTCCGTCAGGGACGGTGAACGCTCCGCTCTCGCCCCCTGATCCCCTGTCCCGGGGTTGTGGCTCCTATCAGGGGGGATTACATTGGACAGGCGCAGTATTCTGGTAATGGATGATTTACCTGTGGACCCTGTGAACACTCATCACAGCTCCCAGGAACATAAACCAGGTTGTGAAGATGTTCTGAATCCCCGTGGACAGCGCCTGGCTCCGCAGACACAGTCCAGACTCCATTAAATTATCCTGAGAGGGAACAGCGGCGAAAACTGCCAGAGAACTGACCGTAAAAACCGCCGCGTGTTCACGTCCCAGTCGTTTATTGGGTTATTTTTAATCTGATGTGAACTTTTCCTCCACAACAAGTGCGATGTCCGCGGGGGCCGAGAGGGGCGCAAAAGTCAGAGAACGTGTGAGAGCAACATATGGGGGTCTGCACAAGACGGAGAGAGCCAGGGGGCAAGAGGGGCATCAGCCCGGGCGCTACAGGCCAAGGGGGCTAACAAGACACAAACACAATTATTACCCGGGCACAGAAGGTCTGTCAATATCAGTGAGCACCTGTGGTGTTACATAGGACTGCAGGTGACATCTACTACATTATCTGTACTCAGAGAGTTATCACTGTGTTATCTGTGGTGTTACATAGGACTGCAGGTGACATCTACTACATTTTCTGTACTCAGAGAGATATCACTGTGTTATCTGTGGTGTTACATAGGACTGCAGGTGACATCTACTACATTATCTGTACTCAGAGAGTTATCACTGTGTTATCTGTGGTGTTACATAGGACTGCAGGTGACATCTACCACATTATCTGTACTCAGAGAGTTATCACTGTGTTATCTGTGGTGTTACATAGGACTGCAGGTGACATCTACTACATTATCTGTACTCGGAGAGTTATCACTGTGTTATCTGTGGTGTTACATAGGACTGCAGGTGGCATCTACTACATTATCTGTACTCAGAGAGTTATCACTGTGTTATCTGTGGTGTTACATAGGACTGCAGGTGACATCTACTACATTATCTGTACTCAGAGAGTTATCACTGTGTTATCTGTGGTGTTACATAGGACTGCAGGTGACATCTACTACATTATCTGTACTCAGAGAGTTATCACTGTGTTATCTGTGGTGTTACATAGGACTGCAGGAGACATCTACTACATTATCTGTACTCAGAGAGTTATCACTGTGTTATCTGTGGTGTTACATAGGACTGCAGGTGACATCTACTACATTATCTGTACTCGGAGAGTTATCACTGTGTTATCTGTGGTGTTACATAGGACTGCAGGTGACATCTACTACATTATCTGTACTCAGAGAGTTATCATGTGTTATCTGTGGTGTTACATAGGACTGCAGGTGACATCTACTACATTATCTGTACTCGGAGAGTTATCACTGTGTTATCTGTGGTGTTACATAGGACTGCAGGTGGCATCTACTACATTATCTGTACTCAGAGTTATCACTGTGTTATATGTGGTGTTACATAGGACTGCAGGTGACATCTACTACATTATCAGTACTCAGAGTTATCACCGTATTATCTGTGGTGTTACATAGGACTGCAGGTGACATCTAATACATTATCTGTACTCAGAGAGTTATCACTGTGTTATCTGTGGTGTTACATAGGACTGCGGGTGACATCTACTACATTATCTGTACTCAGAGAGTTATCACTGTGTTATCTGTGGTTACATAGGACTGCAGGTGACATCTACTACATTATCAGTACTCAGAGTTATCACCGTATTATCTGTGGTGTTACATAGGACTGCAGGTGACATCTAATACATTATCTGTACTCAGAGAGTTATCACTGTGTTATCTGTGGTGTTACATAGGACTGCAGGCGACATCTACTACATTATCTGTACTCAGAGAGTTATCACTGTGTTATCTGTGGTTACATAGGACTGCAGGTGACATCTACTACATTATCAGTACTCAGAGTTATCACCGTATTATCTGTGGTGTTACATAGGACTGCAGGTGACATCTAATACATTATCTGTACTTCGAGAGTTAACACTTGGTTATCTGTGGTGTTACATAGGACTGCAGGTTATATCTACTACATTATCTGTACCCAGAGAGTTATCACTGTGTTATCTGTGGTGTTACATAGGACTGCAGGTGACATCTACTACATTATCTGTACTCAGAGAGTCATCACTGTGTTATCTCTGGTGTTACATAGGACTGCAGGTGACATCTAGTACATTATCTGTACTCAGAGAGTTATCACTGTGTTATCTGTGGTGTTACATAGGACTGCAGGTGACATCTACTACATTATCTGTACTCAGAGAGTAATCACTGTGTTATCTGTGGTGTTACATAGGACTGCAGGTGACATCTACTACATTATCTGTCCTCAGGGAGTTATCACTGTTATCTGTGGTGTTACATAGGACTGCAGGTGACATCTACTACATTATCTGTACTCAGAGAGTTATCACTGTGTTATCTGTGGTGTTACATAGGACTGCAGGTGTCATCTACTACATTGTCTGTACACAGAGAGTTATCACTGTGTTATCTGTGGTGTTACATAGGACTGCAAGTGACGTCTAGTACATTATCTGTACTCAGAGAGTTATCACTGTGTTATCTGTGGTGTTACATAGGACTGCCGGTGATATCTACTACATTATCTGTACTCAGCGAGTTATCACTGTGTTATTTGTGATGTTACATAGGACTGCAGGTGATATCTACTATATTTGTACTCAGAGAGTTATCACTGTGTTATGTGTGGTGTTACATAGGACTGCAGGTTACATTTACTACATTATCTGTACTCAGAGATTTATCACTGTGTTATCTGTGGTGTTACATAGGACTGCAGGTGATATCTACTACATTATCTGTACTCAGAGAGTTATCACTGTGTTATCTGTGGTATTACATAGGACTGCAGGTGATATCTACTACATTATCTGTACTCAGAGAGTTATCACTGTGTTATGTGTGGTGTTACATAGGACTGCAGGTTACATTTACTACATTATCTGTACTCAGAGATTTATCACTGTGTTATCTGTGGTATTACATAGGACTGCAGGTGATATCTACTACATTATCTGTACTCAGAGAGTTATCACTGTGTTATGTGTGGTGTTACATAGGACTGCAGGTTACATTTACTACATTATCTGTACTCAGAGAGTTATCACTGTGTTATCTGTGATGTTACATAGGACTGCAGGTGATATCTACTACATTTGTACTCAGAGAGTTATCACTGTGTTATGTGTGGTGTTACATAGGACTGCAGGTTACATTTACTACATTATCTGTACTCAGAGATTTATCACTGTGTTATCTGTGATGCTACATAGGACTGCAGGTGACATCTACTACATTATCTGTACTCACAGAGTTATCACTGTGTTATCTGTGTTGTTACATAGGACTGCAGGTGACATCTACTACATTATCTGTACTCAGTTATCACTGTGTCATCTGTGGTGTTACATAGGACTGCAGGTGACATCTACTACATTATCTGTACACAGAGAGTTATCACTGTGTTATCTGTGGTGTTACATAGGACTGCGGGTGACATCTACTACATTATCTGTACTCAGAGTTATCACTGTGTTATCTGTGGTGTTACATAGGACTGCAGGTGACATCTAATACATTATCTGTACTCAGAGAGTTATCACTGTGTTATCTGTGGTGTTACATAGGACTGCAGGTTATATCTACTACATTATCTGTACCCAGAGTTATCACTGTGTTATCTGTGGTGTTACATAGGACTGCAGGTGACATCTACTACATTATCTGTACACAGAGAGTTATCACTGTGTTATCTGTGGTGTTCCATAGGACTGCAAGTGACGTCTAGTACATTATCTGTACTCAGAGAGTTATCACTGTGTTATCTGTGGTGTTACATAGGACTGCAGGTGACATCTACTACATTTGTAATCAGAGAGTTATCACTGTGTTATGTGTGGTGTTACATAGGACTGCAGGTTACATTTACTACATTATCTGTACTCAGAGATTTATCACTGTGTTATCTGTGGTATTACATAGGACTGCAGGTGATATCTACTACATTACCTGTACTCAGAGAGTTATCACTCTGTTACCTGTGGTGTTACATAGGACTGCAGGTGACATCTACTACATTATCTGTACTCAGAGAGTTATCACTGTGTTATCTGTGGTGTTACATAGGACTGCAGGTGACATCTACTACATTATCTGTACTCAGAGAGTTATCACTGTGTTATCTGTGTTGTTACATAGGACTGCAGGTGACATCTACTACATTATCTGTACTCAGAGTTATCACTGTACTATTTGTGGTGTTACATAGGACTGCAGGTGACATCTACTACATTATCTGTACTCAGAGAGTTATCACTGTGTTATCTGTGGTATTACATAGGACTGCATGTGACATCTACTACATTATCTATACTCAGAGAGTTATCACTGTGTTATCTGTGGTGTTACATAGGACTGCAGGTGACATCTACTACATTATCTGTACTCAGAGTTATCACCGTATTATCTGTGGTGTTACATAGGACTGCAGGTGACATCTAATACATTATCTGTACTTAGAGAGTTATCACTTGGTTATCTGTGGTGTTACATAGGACTGCAGGTGACATCTACTACATTATCTGTACTCAGAGTTATCACTGTGTTATCTGTGGTGTTACATAGGACTGCAGGTGACATCTAATACATTATCTGTACTCAGAGAGTTATCACTGTGTTATCTGTGGTGTTACATAGGACTGCATGTGATATCTACTACATTTGTACTCAGAGAGTTATCACTGTTATCTGTGGTGTTGCATAGGACTGCAGGTGACATCTACTACATTATCTGTACTCAGAGAGTCATCACTGTGTTATCTGTGGTGTTACATAGGACTGCAGTTGATATCTACTACATTTGTACTCAGAGAGTTATGTCTGTGTTATCTGTGGTGTTACATAGGACTGCAGGTGACATCTACTGCATTATCTGTACTCAGAGAGTTATCACTGTGTTATCTGTGTTGTTACATAGGACTGCAGGTGACATCTACTACATTATCTGTACTCAGAGAGTTATCACTGTGTTATCTGTGTTGTTACATAGGACTGCAGGTGACATCTACTACATTATCTGTACTCAGAGAGTTATCACTGTGTTATTTGTGGTGTTACATAGGACTGCAGATGACATCTACTACATTATCTGTACTCAGAGAGTTATCACTGTGTTATCTGTGTTGTTACATAGGACTGCAGGTGACATCTACTACATTATCTGTACTCAGAGTTATCACTGTACTATTTGTGGTGTTACATAGGACTGCAGGTGACATCTACTACATTATCTGTACTCAGAGAGTTATCACTGTGTTATCTGTGGTATTACATAGGACTGCATGTGACATCTACTACATTATCTATACTCAGAGAGTTATCACTGTGTTATCTGTGGTGTTACATAGGACTGCAGGTGACATCTACTACATTATCTGTACTCAGAGAGTTATCACTGTGTTATCTGTGGTGTTACATAGGACTGCAGGTGACATCTACTACATTATCTGTACTCAGAGAGTTATCACTGTGTTATCTGTGGTGTTACATAGGACTGCAGGTGACATCTACTACATTATCAGTACTCAGAGTTATCACCGTATTATCTGTGGTGTTACATAGGACTGCAGGTGACATCTACTACATTATCTGTACTCAGAGATTTATCACTGTGTTATCTGTGGTATTACATAGGACTGCAGGTGACATCTACTACATTATCTGTACTCAGAGAGTCATCACTGTGTTATCTGTGGTGTTACATAGGACTGCAGGTGATATCTACTACATTATCTGTACTCGGAGATTTATCACTGTGTTGTCTGTGATGTTACATAGGACTGCAAGTGACATCTACTACATTATCTGTACTCAGGGAGTTATCACTGTGTTATCTGTGGTGTTACATAGGACTGCAGGTTACATCTACTACATTATCTGTACTCAGAGAGTTATCACTGCTATCTGTGGTGTTACATAGGACTGCAGGTGACATCTACTACATTATCTGTATTCAGAGAGTTATCACTGTGTTATCTGTGGTGTTACATAGGACTGCAGGTGACATCTACTACATTATCTGTACTCAGAGAGTTATCACTGTGTTATCTGTGGTGTTACATAGGACTGCAGGTGACATCTACTAAATTATCTGTACTCAGAGATTTATCACTGTGTTATCTGTGGTGTTACATAGGACTGCAGGTGACATCTACTACATTATCTGTATTCAGAGAGTTATCACGGTGTTATCTGTGGTGTTACATAGGACTGTAGGTTACATCTACTACATTATCTGTACTCAGAGAGTTATCACTGCTATCTGTGGTGTTACATAGGACTGCAGATGACATCTACTACATTATCTGTATTCAGAGAGTTATCACTGTGTTATCTGTGGTGTTACATAGGACTGCAGGTGGCATCTACTGCATTATCTGTACTCAGAGAGTCATCACTGTGTTATCTGTGGTGTTACATAGGACTGCAGTTGATATCTACTACATTTGTACTCAGAGGGTTATCACTGTGTTATCTGTGGTGTTACATAGGACTGCAGGTGACATCTACTACATTATCCGTATTCAGAGATTTATCACTGTGTTATCTGTGGTGTTACATAGGACTGCAGGTGACATCTACTACATTATCTGTACTCAGAGAGTCATCACTGTGTTATCTGTGGTGTTACATAGGACTGCAGGTGATATCTACTACATTATCTGTACTCGGAGATTTATCACTGTGTTGTCTGTGATGTTACATAGGACTGCAGGTGACATCTACTACATTATCTGTACTCAGAGAGTTATCACTGTGTTATCTGTGGTGTTACATAGGACTGCAGGTTACATCTACTACATTATCTGTACTCGGAGATTTATCACTGTGTTGTCTGTGATGTTACATAGGACTGCAAGTGACATCTACTACATTATCTGTACTCAGAGAGTTATCACTGTGTTATCTGTGGTGTTACATAGGACTGCAGGTTACATCTACTACATTATCTGTACTCAGAGAGTTATCACTGCTATCTGTGGTGTTACATAGGACTGCAGGTGACATCTACTAAATTATCTGTACTCAGAGATTTATCACTGTGTTATCTGTGGTGTTACATAGGACTGCAGGTGACATCTACTACATTATCTGTATTCAGAGAGTTATCACGGTGTTATCTGTGGTGTTACATAGGACTGTAGGTTACATCTACTACATTATCTGTACTCAGAGAGTTATCACTGCTATCTGTGGTGTTACATAGGACTGCAGATGACATCTACTACATTATCTGTATTCAGAGAGTTATCACTGTGTTATCTGTGGTGTTACATAGGACTGCAGGTGGCATCTACTGCATTATCTGTACTCAGAGTTATCACTGTGTTATCTGTGGTGTTACATAGGACTGCATGTGACATCTACTGCATTATCTGTACTCAGAGTTATCACTGTGTTATCTGTGGTGTTACATAGGACTGCAGGTGACATCTACTACATTATATGTACTCAGAGAGTTATCACTGTGTTATCTGTGGTGTTACATAGGACTGCAGGTGACATCTACTACATTTTCTGTACTCAGAGAGATATCACTGTGTTATCTGTGGTGTTACATAGGACTGCAGGTGACATCTACTACATTATCTGTACTCAGAGAGTTATCACTGTGTTATCTGTGGTGTTACATAGGACTGCAGGTGACATCTACTACATTTTCTGTACTCAGAGAGATATCACTGTGTTATCTGTGGTGTTACATTGGACTGCAGGTGACATCTACTACATTATCTGTACTCAGAGAGTTATCACTGTGTTATCTGTGGTGTTACATAGGACTGCATGTGACATCTACTACATTATCTGTACTCAGAGTTATCACTGTGTTATCTGTGGTGTTACATAGAACTGCAGATGACATCTACTACATTATCTGTACTCAGAGAGTTATCACTGTGTTATCTGTGGTGTTACATAGGACTGCAGGTGACATCTACTACATTATCTGTACTCAGAGAGTTATCACTGTGTTATGTGTGGTGTTACATAGGACTGCAGGTTACATCTACTACATTATCTGTACTCAGAGAGTTATCACTGCTATCTGTGGTGTTACATAGGACTGCAGGTGACATCTACTACATTATCTGTATTCAGAGAGTTATCACTGTGTTATCTGTGGTGTTACATAGGACTGCAGGTGAAATCTACTAAATTATCTGTACTTAGAGATTTATCACTGTGTTATCTGTGGTGTTACATAGGACTGCAGGTGACATCTACTACATTATCTGTATTCAGAGAGTTATCACGGTGTTATCTGTGGTGTTACATAGGACTGTAGGTTACATCTACTACATTATCTGTACTCAGAGAGTTATCACTGCTATCTGTGGTGTTACATAGGACTGCAGGTGACATCTACTACATTATCTGTATTCAGAGAGTTATCACTGTGTTATCTGTGGTGTTACATAGGACTGCAGGTGACATCTACTACATTATCTGTACTCAGAGAGTTATCACTGTGTTATCTGTAGTGTTACATAGGACTGCAGGTGACATTACTATATTATCTGCACTCAGAGAGTTATCACTGTGTTATCTGTGGTGTTACATAGGACTGCAGGTGACATCTACTACATTTTCTGCACTCAGAGAGTTATCACTGTGTTATCTGTGGTGTTACATAGGACTGCAGGTGACATCTACTACATTATCTGTACTCAGAGAGCTATCACTGTGTTATCTGTGATGTTACATAGGACTGCAGGTGACATCTACTACATTATCTGTACTCAGAGAGTTATCACTGTGTTATCTGTGGTGTTACATAGGACTGCAGGTGACATCTACTACATTATCTGTACTCAGAGAGTTATCACTGTGTTATCTGTGGTGTTACATAGGACTGCAGGTGGCATCTACTACATTATCTGTACTCAGAGTTATCACTGTGTTATATGTGGTGTTACATAGGACTGCAGGTGACATCTACTGCATTATCTGTACTCAGAGTTATCACTGTGTTATCTGTGGTGTTACATAGGACTGCAGGTGACATCTACTGCATTATCTGTACTCAGAGTTATCACTGTGTTATATGTGGTGTTACTTAGGACTGCAGGTGACATCTACTACATTATCTGTACTTATCACTGTGTTATCTGTGGTGTTACATAGGACTGCAGGTGACATCTACTACATTATCTGTACTCAGAGAGTTATCACTGTGTTATCTGTGGTGTTACATAGGACTGCAGGTGACATCTACTACATTATCTGTACTCAGAGAGTTATCACTGTGTTATCTGTGGTGTTACATAGGACTGCAGGTGACATCTACTACATTTTCTGCACTCAGAGAGTTATCACTGTGTTATCTGTGGTGTTACATAGGACTGCAGGTGACATCTACTGCATTATCTGTACTCAGAGTTATCACTGTGTTATATGTGGTGTTACTTAGGACTGCAGGTGACATCTACTACATTATCTGTACTCAGAGAGTTATCACTGTGTTATCTGTAGTGTTACATAGGACTGCAGGTGACATTACTATATTATCTGTACTCAGAGAGTTATCACTGTGTTATCTGTGGTGTTACATAGGACTGCAGGTGACATCTACTACATTATCTGTACTCAGAGAGTTATCACTGTGTTATCTGTGGTGTTACATAGGACTGCAGGTGACATCTACTACATTATCTGTACTCAGAGATATCACTGTGTTATCTGTGGTGTTACATAGGACTGCAGGTGACATCTACTACATTATCTGTACTCAGAGAGATATCACTGTGTTATCTGTGGTGTTACATAGGACTGCAGGTGACATCTACTACATTATCTGTACTCAGAGAGTTATCACTGTGTTATCTGTGGTGTTACATAGGACTGCAGGTGACATCTACTACATTATCTGTACTCAGAGAGATATCACTGTGTTATCTGTGGTGTTACATAGGACTGCAGGTGGCATCTACTACATTATCTGTACTCAGAGTTATCACTGTGTTATATGTGGTGTTACTTAGGACTGCAGGTGACATCTACTACATTATCTGTACTCCTATAGGTATCACTGTTATCTGTGGTGTTACATAGGACTGCAGGTGACATCTACTACATTATCTGTACTCAGAGAGTTATCACTGTGTTATCTGTGGTGTTACATAGGACTGCAAGTAACATCTACGACATTATCCGTACTCAGAGAGTGATCACTGTGTTATCTGTGCTGTTACATAGGACTGCAGGTGACATCTACTACATTATCTGTACTCAGAGAGTGATCACTGTGTTATCTGTGGTGTTACATAGGACTGCAGGTGACATCTACTACATTATCTGTACTCAGAGAGTTATCACTGTGTTATCTGTGGTGTTACATAGGACTGCAAGTAACATCTACGACATTATCCGTACTCAGAGAGTGATCACTGTGTTATCTGTGATGTTACATTGGACTGCAGGTGACATCTACTACATGATCTGTACTCAGAGAGTTATCACTGTGTTATCTGTGGTGTTACATAGGACTGCAGGTGACATCTACTACATTATCTGTACTCAGAGAGTTATCACTGTGTTATCTGTGGTGTTACATAGGACTGCAAGTAACATCTACGACATTATCCGTACTCAGAGAGTGATCACTGTGTTATCTGTGCTGTTACATAGGACTGCAGGTGACATCTACTACATTATCTGTACTCAGAGAGTGATCACTGTGTTATCTGTGGTGTTACATAGGACTGCAGGTGACATCTACTACATTATCTGTACTCAGAGAGTGATCACTGTGTTATCTGTGGTGTTACATAGGACTGCAGGTGACATCTACTACATTATCTGTACTCAGAGAGTTATCACTGTGTTATCTGTGGTGTTACATAGGACTGCAGGTAACATCTACGACATTATCCGTACTCAGAGAGTGATCACTGTGTTATCTGTGGTGTTACATAGGACTGCAGGTGGCATCTACTACATTATCTGTACTCAGAGTTATCACTGTGTTATATGTGGTGTTACATAGGACTGCAGGTGACATCTACTGCATTATCTGTACTCAGAGTTATCACTGTGTTATCTGTGGTGTTACATAGGACTGTAGGTTACATCTACTACATTATCTGTACTCAGAGAGTTATCACTGCTATCTGTGGTGTTACATAGGACTGCAGGTGACATCTACTACATTATCTGTATTCAGAGAGTTATCACTGTGTTATCTGTGGTGTTACATAGGACTGCAGGTGACATCTACTACATTATCTGTACTCAGAGAGTTATCACTGTGTTATCTGTAGTGTTACATAGGACTGCAGGTGACATTACTATATTATCTGCACTCAGAGAGTTATCACTGTGTTATCTGTGGTGTTACATAGGACTGCAGGTGACATCTACTACATTTTCTGCACTCAGAGAGTTATCACTGTGTTATCTGTGGTGTTACATAGGACTGCAGGTGACATCTACTACATTATCTGTACTCAGAGAGCTATCACTGTGTTATCTGTGATGTTACATAGGACTGCAGGTGACATCTACTACATTATCTGTACTCAGAGAGTTATCACTGTGTTATCTGTGATGTTACATAGGACTGCAGGTGACATCTACTACATTATCTGTACTCAGAGAGTTATCACTGTGTTATCTGTGGTGTTACATAGGACTGCAGGTGACATCTACTACATTATCTGTACTCAGAGAGTTATCACTGTGTTATCTGTGGTGTTACATAGGACTGCAGGTGGCATCTACTACATTATCTGTACTCAGAGTTATCACTGTGTTATATGTGGTGTTACATAGGACTGCAGGTGATATCTACTGCATTATCTGTACTCAGAGTTATCACTGTGTTATCTGTGGTGTTACATAGGACTGCAGGTGACATCTACTGCATTATCTGTACTCAGAGTTATCACTGTGTTATATGTGGTGTTACTTAGGACTGCAGGTGACATCTACTACATTATCTGTACTCAGAGAGTTATCACTGTGTTATCTGTGGTGTTACATAGGACTGCAGGTGACATCTACTACATTTTCTGCACTCAGAGAGTTATCACTGTGTTATCTGTGGTGTTACATAGGACTGCAGGTGACATCTACTGCATTATCTGTACTCAGAGTTATCACTGTGTTATATGTGGTGTTACTTAGGACTGCAGGTGACATCTACTACATTATCTGTACTCAGAGAGTTATCACTGTGTTATCTGTAGTGTTACATAGGACTGCAGGTGACATTACTATATTATCTGTACTCAGAGAGTTATCACTGTGTTATCTGTGGTGTTACATAGGACTGCAGGTGACATCTACTACATTATCTGTACTCAGAGAGTTATCACTGTGTTATCTGTGGTGTTACATAGGACTGCAGGTGACATCTACTACATTATCTGTACTCAGAGATATCACTGTGTTATCTGTGGTGTTACATAGGACTGCAGGTGACATCTACTACATTATCTGTACTCAGAGAGATATCACTGTGTTATCTGTGGTGTTACATAGGACTGCAGGTGACATCTACTACATTATCTGTACTCAGAGAGTTATCACTGTGTTATCTGTGGTGTTACATAGGACTGCAGGTGACATCTACTACATTATCTGTACTCAGAGAGATATCACTGTGTTATCTGTGGTGTTACATAGGACTGCAGGTGGCATCTACTACATTATCTGTACTCAGAGTTATCACTGTGTTATATGTGGTGTTACATAGGACTGCAGGTGACATCTACTGCATTATCTGTACTCAGAGTTATCACTGTGTTATATGTGGTGTTACTTAGGACTGCAGGTGACATCTACTACATTATCTGTACTCCTATAGGTATCACTGTTATCTGTGGTGTTACATAGGACTGCAGGTGACATCTACTACATTATCTGTACTCAGAGAGTTATCACTGTGTTATCTGTGGTGTTACATAGGACTGCAAGTAACATCTACGACATTATCCGTACTCAGAGAGTGATCACTGTGTTATCTGTGCTGTTACATAGGACTGCAGGTGACATCTACTACATTATCTGTACTCAGAGAGTGATCACTGTGTTATCTGTGGTGTTACATAGGACTGCAGGTGACATCTACTACATTATCTGTACTCAGAGAGTTATCACTGTGTTATCTGTGGTGTTACATAGGACTGCAAGTAACATCTACGACATTATCCGTACTCAGAGAGTGATCACTGTGTTATCTGTGATGTTACATTGGACTGCAGGTGACATCTACTACATGATCTGTACTCAGAGAGTTATCACTGTGTTATCTGTGGTGTTACATAGGACTGCAGGTGACATCTACTACATTATCTGTACTCAGAGAGTTATCACTGTGTTATCTGTGGTGTTACATAGGACTGCAAGTAACATCTACGACATTATCCGTACTCAGAGAGTGATCACTGTGTTATCTGTGCTGTTACATAGGACTGCAGGTGACATCTACTACATTATCTGTACTCAGAGAGTGATCACTGTGTTATCTGTGGTGTTACATAGGACTGCAGGTGACATCTACTACATTATCTGTACTCAGAGAGTGATCACTGTGTTATCTGTGGTGTTACATAGGACTGCAGGTGACATCTACTACATTATCTGTACTCAGAGAGTTATCACTGTGTTATCTGTGGTGTTACATAGGACTGCAGGTAACATCTACGACATTATCCGTACTCAGAGAGTGATCACTGTGTTATCTGTGGTGTTACATAGGACTGCAGGTGACATCTACTACATTATCTGTACTCAGAGAGTTATCACTGTGTTATCTGTGGTGTTACATAGGACTGCAGGTAACATCTACGACATTATCCGTACTCAGAGAGTGATCACTGTGTTATCTGTGGTGTTACATAGGACTGCAGGTGACATCTACTACATTATCTGTACTCAGAGAGTTATCACTGTGTTATCTGTGGTGTTACATAGGACTGCAGGTGACATCTACTACATTATCTGTACTCAAAGAGTTATCACTGTGTTATCTGTGGTGTTACATAGGACTGCAGGTAACATCTACGACATTATCCGCACTCAGAGAGTGATCACTGTGTTATCTGTGGTGTTACATAGGACTGCAGGTGACATCTACTACATTATCTGTACTCAGAGAGTTATCACTGTGTTATCTGTGGTGTTACATAGGACTGCAGGTGACATCTACTACATTATCTGTACTCAAAGAGTTATCACTGTTATCTGTGGTATTACATAGGACTGCAGGTGACATCTACTACATTATCTGTACACAGAGATTTATCACTGTGTTATCTGTGGTATTACATAGGACTGCAGATGATATCTACTACATTATCTGTACTCAGAGAGTTATCACTGTGTTATCTGTGGTGTTACATAGGACTGCAGGTGACATCTACTACATTATCTGTACTCAGAGAGTTATCACTGTGTTATCTGTGGTGTTACATAGGACTGTAGGTTACATCTACTACATTATCTGTACTCAGAGTTATCACTGTGTTATCTGTGGTGTTACATAGGACTGCAGGTGACATCTACTACATTATCTGTACTCAGAGAGATATCACTGTGTTATCTGTGGTGTTACATAGGACTGCAGGTGACATCTACTACATTATCTGTACTCAGAGAGTTATCACTGTGTTATCTGTGGTGTTACATAGGACTGCAGGTGACATCTACTACATTATCTGTACTCAGAGAGTTATCACTGTGTTATCTGTGGTGTTACATAGGACTGCAGGTGACATCTACTACATTATCTGTACTCAGAGAGTTATCACTGTGTTATCTGTGGTGTTACATAGGACTGCAGGTGACATCTACTACATTATCTGTACTCAGAGAGTTATCACTGGGTTATCTGTAGTGTTACATAGGACTGCAGGTGATATCTACATTATCTGTACTCAGAGAGTTATGACTGTTATCTGTGGTGTTACATAGGACTGCAGGTGACATTACTATATTATCTGCAGTCAGAGAGTTATCACTTTGTTATCTGTGGTGTTACATAGGACTGCAGGTGACATCTACATTATCTGTACTCAGAGTTATGACTGTGTTATCTCTGGTGTTACATAGGACTGCAGGTGACATCTACTACATTATCTGCACTCAGAGAGTTATCACTGTATTATCTGTGGTGTTACATAGGACTGCAGGTGACATCTACTACATTTTCTGTACTCAGAGAGTTATCACTGTGTTATCTGTGGTGTTACATAGGACTGCAGGTGACATCTACTACATTATCTGTACTCAGAGTTATCACTGTGTTATCTGTGGTGTTACATAGGACTGCGGGTAACATTACTACATTATCTGCACTCAGAGAGTTATCACTATGTTATCTGTGGTGTTACATAGGACTGCAGGTGACTCCTACTACATTATCTGTACTCAGAGTTTTATCACTGTGTTATCTGTGGTGTTACATAGGACTGCAGGTGACATCTACTACATTTTCTGTACTCAGAGAGTTATCACTGTGTTATCTGTGGTGTTACATAGGACTGCAGGTGACATCTACTACATTTTCTGTACTCAGAGAGTTATCACTGTGTTATCTGTGGTGTTACATAGGACTGCAGGTGACATCTACTACATTATCTGTACTCATAGGGTTATCACTGTGTTATATGTGGTGTTACATAGGACTGCGGGTAACATTACTACATTATCTGCACTCAGAGAGTTATCACTATGTTATCTGTGGTGTTACATAGGACTGCAGGTGATATCTACTACATTATCTGTACTCAGAGAGTTATCTCTGTGTTATCTGTGGTGTTACATAGGACTGCAGGTGACATCTACTACATTATCTGTACTCAGAGAGTTATCACTGTGTTATCTGTGGTGTTACATAGGACTGCAGGTGACATCTACTACATTATCTGTACTCATAGGGTTATCACTGTGTTATATGTGGTGTTACATAGGACTGCGGGTAACATTACTACATTATCTGCACTCAGAGAGTTATCACTATGTTATCTGTGGTGTTACATAGGACTGCAGGTGACATCTACTACATTATCTGCACTCAGAGAGTTATCACTGTGTTATCTGTGGTGTTACATAGGACTGCAGGTGACATCTACTACATTTTCTGTACTCAGAGAGTTATCACTGTGTTATCTGTGGTGTTACATAGGACTGCAGGTGACATCTACTACATTATCTGTACTCAGAGAGTTATCTCTGTGTTATCTGTGGTGTTACATAGGACTGCAGGTGACATCTACTACATTATCTGCACTCAGAGAGTTATCACTGTGTTATCTGTGGTGTTACATAGGACTGCAGGTGACATCTACTACATTTTCTGTACTCAGAGAGTTATCACTGTGTTATCTGTGGTGTTACATAGGACTGCAGGTGACATCTACTACATTATCTGTACTCAGAGAGTTATCACTGTGTTATCTGTGGTGTTACATAGGACTGCAGGTAACATCTACGACATTATCCGTACTCAGAGAGTGATCACTGTGTTATCTGTGGTGTTACATAGGACTGCAGGTGACATCTACTACATTATCTGTACTCAGAGAGTTATCACTGTGTTATCTGTGGTGTTACATAGGACTGCAGGTGACATCTACTACATTATCTGTACTCAAAGAGTTATCACTGTGTTATCTGTGGTGTTACATAGGACTGCAGGTAACATCTACGACATTATCCGCACTCAGAGAGTGATCACTGTGTTATCTGTGGTGTTACATAGGACTGCAGGTGACATCTACTACATTATCTGTACTCAGAGAGTTATCACTGTGTTATCTGTGGTGTTACATAGGACTGCAGGTGACATCTACTACATTATCTGTACTCAAAGAGTTATCACTGTTATCTGTGGTATTACATAGGACTGCAGGTGACATCTACTACATTATCTGTACTCAGAGAGTCATCACTGTGTTATCTGTGGTGTTACATAGGACTGTAGGTTACATCTACTACATTATCTGTACTCAGAGTTATCACTGTGTTGTCTGTGGTGTTACATAGGACTGCAGGTGACATCTACTACATTATCTGTACTCAGAGAGATATCACTGTGTTATCTGTGGTGTTACATAGGACTGCAGGTGACATCTACTACATTATCTGTACTCAGAGAGTTATCACTGTGTTATCTGTGGTGTTACATAGGACTGCAGGTGACATCTACTACATTATCTGTACTCAGAGAGTTATCACTGTGTTATCTGTGGTGTTACATAGGACTGCAGGTGACATCTACTACATTATCTGTACTCAGAGAGTTATCACTGTGTTATCTGTGGTGTTACATAGGACTGCAGGTGACATCTACTACATTATCTGTACTCAGAGAGTTATCACTGGGTTATCTGTAGTGTTACATAGGACTGCAGGTGACATCTACATTATCTGTACTCAGAGAGTTATGACTGTGTTATCTGTGGTGTTACATAGGACTGCAGGTGACATTACTATATTATCTGCAGTCAGAGAGTTATCACTTTGTTATCTGTGGTGTTACATAGGACTGCAGGTGACATCTACTACATTATCTGTACTCAGAGTTATGACTGTGTTATCTCTGGTGTTACATAGGACTGCAGGTGACATCTACTACATTATCTGCACTCAGAGAGTTATCACTGTATTATCTGTGGTGTTACATAGGACTGTGGGTGACATTACTACATTATCTGCACTCAGAGAGTTATCACTGTGTTATCTGTGGTGTTACATAGGACTGCAGGTGACATCTACTACATTTTCTGTACTCAGAGAGTTATCACTGTGTTATCTGTGGTGTTACATAGGACTGCAGGTGACATCTACTACATTATCTGTACTCATAGGGTTATCACTGTGTTATATGTGGTGTTACATAGGACTGCGGGTAACATTACTACATTATCTGCACTCAGAGAGTTATCACTATGTTATCTGTGGTGTTACATAGGACTGCAGGTGATATCTACTAAATTATCTGTACTCAGAGAGTTATCTCTGTGTTATCTGTGGTGTTACATAGGACTGCAGGTGACATCTACTACATTATCTGTACTCAGAGAGTTATCACAGTGTTATCTGTGGTGTTACATAGGACTGCAGGTGACACCTACTACATTAACTATACTCAGAGAGTTATCACTGTGTTACCTGTGGTGTTACATAGGACTGCAGGTGACATCTACATTATCTGTACTCAGAGAGTCATCACTGTGTTATCTGTGCTGTTACATAGGACTGCAGGTGACATCTACTACATTATCTGTACTCAGAGAGTTATCACTGTGTTCTCTGTGGTGTTACATAGGACTGCTGGTGACATCTACTACATTATCTGTACTCAGAGAGTTATCACTGTGTTATCTGTGGTGTTACATAGGACTGCTGGTGACATCTACTACATTATCTGTACTCAGAGAGTTATCACTGTGTTCTCTGTGGTGTTACATAGGACTGCTGGTGACATCTACTACATTATCTGTACTCAGAGAGTTATCACTGTGTTATCTGTGGTGTTACATAGGACTGCTGGTGACATCTACTACATTATCTGTACTCAGAGAGTTATCACTGTGTTATCTGTGGTGTTACATAGGACTGCAGGTGACATCTACTACATTATCTGTACTCAGAGAGATATCACTGTGTTATCTGTGGTGTTACATAGGACTACTGGTGACATCTACTACATTATCTGTACTCAGAGTTATCACTGTGTTATCTGTGGTGTTACATAGGACTGCTGGTGACATCTACATTATCTGTACTCAGAGAGTTATCACTGTGTTCTCTGTGGTGTTACATAGGACTGCTGGTGACATCTACTACATTATCTGTACTCAGAGAGTTATCACAGTGTTATCTGTGGTGTTACATAGGACTGCAGGTGACACCTACTACATTAACTATACTCAGAGAGTTATCACTGTGTTACCTGTGGTGTTACATAGGACTGCAGGTGACATCTACATTATCTGTACTCAGAGAGTCATCACTGTGTTATCTGTGCTGTTACATAGGACTGCAGGTGACATCTACTACATTATCTGTACTCAGAGAGTTATCACTGTGTTCTCTGTGGTGTTACATAGGACTGCTGGTGACATCTACTACATTATCTGTACTCAGAGAGTTATCACTGTGTTATCTGTGGTGTTACATAGGACTGCTGGTGACATCTACTACATTATCTGTACTCAGAGAGTTATCACTGTGTTCTCTGTGGTGTTACATAGGACTGCTGGTGACATCTACTACATTATCTGTACTCAGAGAGTTATCACTGTGTTATCTGTGGTGTTACATAGGACTGCTGGTGACATCTACTACATTATCTGTACTCAGAGAGTTATCACTGTGTTATCTGTGGTGTTACATAGGACTGCAGGTGACATCTACTACATTATCTGTACTCAGAGAGATATCACTGTGTTATCTGTGGTGTTACATAGGACTACTGGTGACATCTACTACATTATCTGTACTCAGAGTTATCACTGTGTTATCTGTGGTGTTACATAGGACTGCTGGTGACATCTACATTATCTGTACTCAGAGAGTTATCACTGTGTTCTCTGTGGTGTTACATAGGACTGCTGGTGACATCTACTACATTATCTGTACTCAGAGAGTTATCACTGTGTTATCTGTGGTGTTACATAGGACTGCAGGTGGCATCTACTACATTATCTGTATTCAGAGTTATCATGTGTTATCTGTGGTGTTACATAGGACTGCTGGTGACATCTACTACATTATCTGTACTCAGAGTTATCACTGTGTTATCTGTGGTGTTACATAGGACTGCTGGTGACATCTACTACATTATCTGTATTCAGAGTTATCATGTGTTATCTGTGGTGTTACATAGGACTGCAGGTGACATCTACTACATTATCTGTACTCAGAGAGTTATCACTGTGTTCTCTGTGGTGTTACATAGGACTGCAGGTGACATCTACTACATTATCTGTACCCAGAGAGTTATCACTGTGCTATCTGTGGTGTTACATAGGACTGCAGATGACATCTAGTACATTATCTGTACTCAGAGAGTTATCACTGTGTTATATGTGGTGTTACATAGGACTGCGGGTAACATTACTACATTATCTGCACTCAGAGAGTTATCACAGTGTTATCTGTGGTGTTACATAGGACTGCAGGTGACACCTACTACATTAACTATACTCAGAGAGTTATCACTGTGTTATCTGTGGTGTTACATAGGACTGCAGGTGGCATCTACTACATTATCTGTACTCAGAGTTATCAATGTGTTATCTGTGGTGTTACATAGGACTGCAGGTGACATCTACTACATTATCTGTACTCAGAGAGTTATCACTGTGTTATCTGTGGTGTTACATAGGACTGCAGGTGACATCTACTACATTATCTGTACTCAGAGAGTTATCACTGGGTTATCTGTAGTGTTACATAGGACTGCAGGTGACATCTACATTATCTGTACTCAGAGAGTTATGACTGTGTTATCTGTGGTGTTACATAGGACTGCAGGTGACATTACTATATTATCTGCAGTCAGAGAGTTATCACTTTGTTATCTGTGGTGTTACATAGGACTGCAGGTGACATCTACTACATTATCTGTACTCAGAGTTATGACTGTGTTATCTCTGGTGTTACATAGGACTGCAGGTGACATCTACTACATTATCTGCACTCAGAGAGTTATCACTGTATTATCTGTGGTGTTACATAGGACTGTGGGTGACATTACTACATTATCTGCACTCAGAGAGTTATCACTGTGTTATCTGTGGTGTTACATAGGACTGCAGGTGACATCTACTATATTTTCTGTACTCAGAGAGTTATCACTGTGTTATCTGTGGTGTTACATAGGACTGCAGGTGACATCTACTACATTATCTGTACTCATAGGGTTATCACTGTGTTATATGTGGTGTTACATAGGACTGCGGGTAACATTACTACATTATCTGCACTCAGAGAGTTATCACTATGTTATCTGTGGTGTTACATAGGACTGCAGGTGATATCTACTACATTATCTGTACTCAGAGAGTTATCTCTGTGTTATCTGTGGTGTTACATAGGACTGCAGGTGACATCTACTACATTATCTGTACTCAGAGAGTTATCTCTGTGTTATCTGTGGTGTTACATAGGACTGCAGGTGATATCTACTACATTATCTGTACTCAGAGAGTTATCACAGTGTTATCTGTGGTGTTACATAGGACTGCAGGTGACACCTACTACATTAACTATACTCAGAGAGTTATCACTGTGTTACCTGTGGTGTTACATAGGACTGCAGGTGACATCTACATTATCTGTACTCAGAGAGTCATCACTGTGTTATCTGTGCTGTTACATAGGACTGCAGGTGACATCTACTACATTATCTGTACTCAGAGAGTTATCACTGTGTTCTCTGTGGTGTTACATAGGACTGCTGGTGACATCTACTACATTATCTGTACTCAGAGAGTTATCACTGTGTTATCTGTGGTGTTACATAGGACTGCTGGTGACATCTACTACATTATCTGTACTCAGAGAGTTATCACTGTGTTCTCTGTGGTGTTACATAGGACTACTGGAGACATCTACTACATTATCTGTACTCAGAGTTATCACTGTGTTATCTGTGGTGTTACATAGGACTGCTGGTGACATCTACATTATCTGTACTCAGAGAGTTATCACTGTGTTCTCTGTGGTGTTACATAGGACTGCTGGTGACATCTACTACATTATCTGTACTCAGAGAGTTATCACTGTGTTATCTGTGGTGTTACATAGGACTGCAGGTGGCATCTACTACATTATCTGTATTCAGAGTTATCATGTGTTATCTGTGGTGTTACATAGGACTGCTGGTGACATCTACTACATTATCTGTACTCAGAGTTATCACTGTGTTATCTGTGGTGTTACATAGGACTGCTGGTGACATCTACTACATTATCTGTATTCAGAGTTATCATGTGTTATCTGTGGTGTTACATAGGACTGCAGGTGACATCTACTACATTATCTGTACTCAGAGAGTTATCACTGTGTTCTCTGTGGTGTTACATAGGACTGCAGGTGACATCTACTACATTATCTGTACCCAGAGAGTTATCACTGTGCTATCTGTGGTGTTACATAGGACTGCAGATGACATCTAGTACATTATCTGTACTCAGAGAGTTATCACTGTGTTATATGTGGTGTTACATAGGACTGCGGGTAACATTACTACATTATCTGCACTCAGAGAGTTATCACAGTGTTATCTGTGGTGTTACATAGGACTGCAGGTGACACCTACTACATTAACTATACTCAGAGAGTTATCACTGTGTTATCTGTGGTGTTACATAGGACTGCAGGTGGCATCTACTACATTATCTGTACTCAGAGTTATCAATGTGTTATCTGTGGTGTTACATAGGACTGCAGGTGACATCTACTACATTATCTGTACTCAGAGAGTTATCACTGTGTTCTCTGTGGTGTTACATAGGACTGCAGGTGACATCTACTACATTATCTGTACTCAGAGAGTTATCACTGTGTTATCTGTGGTGTTACATAGGACTGCAGGTGACATCTACTACATTATCTGTACTCAGAGAGTTATCACTGTGTTATCTGTGGTGTTACATAGGACTGCAGGTGACATCTACTACATTATCTGTACTCAGAGTTATCACTGTGTTATCTGTGGTGTTACATAGGACTGCAGGTGACATCTACTACATTATCTGTACTCAGAGAGTTATCACTGTGTTATCTGTGGTGTTACATAGGACTGCAGGTGACATCTACTACATTATCTGTACTCAGAGAGTTATCACTGGGTTATCTGTAGTGTTACATAGGACTGCAGGTGACATCTACATTATCTGTACTCAGAGAGTTATGACTGTGTTATCTGTGGTGTTACATAGGACTGCAGGTGACATTACTATATTATCTGCAGTCAGAGAGTTATCACTTTGTTATCTGTGGTGTTACATAGGACTGCAGGTGACATCTACTACATTATCTGTACTCAGAGTTATGACTAGGTTATCTCTGGTGTTACATAGGACTGCAGGTGACATCTACTACATTATCTGCACTCAGAGAGTTATCACTGTATTATCTGTGGTGTTACATAGGACTGCAGGTGACATCTACTACATTTTCTGTACTCAGAGAGTTATCACTGTGTTATCTGTGGTGTTACATAGGACTGCAGGTGACATCTACTACATTATCTGTACTCAGAGAGTGATCACTGTGTTATCTGTGGTGTTACATAGGACTGCAGGTGACATCTACTACATTATCTGTACTCAGAGAGTTATCACTGTGTTATCTGTGGTGTTACATAGGACTGCAGGTAACATCTACGACATTATCCGTACTCAGAGAGTGATCACTGTGTTATCTGTGGTGTTACATAGGACTGCAGGTGACATCTACTACATTATCTGTACTCAGAGAGTTATCACTGTGTTATCTGTGGTGTTACATAGGACTGCAGGTAACATCTACGACATTATCCGTACTCAGAGAGTGATCACTGTGTTATCTGTGGTGTTACATAGGACTGCAGGTGACATCTACTACATTATCTGTACTCAGAGAGTTATCACTGTGTTATCTGTGGTGTTACATAGGACTGCAGGTGACATCTACTACATTATCTGTACTCAAAGAGTTATCACTGTGTTATCTGTGGTGTTACATAGGACTGCAGGTAACATCTACGACATTATCCGCACTCAGAGAGTGATCACTGTGTTATCTGTGGTGTTACATAGGACTGCAGGTGACATCTACTACATTATCTGTACTCAGAGAGTTATCACTGTGTTATCTGTGGTGTTACATAGGACTGCAGGTGACATCTACTACATTATCTGTACTCAAAGAGTTATCACTGTTATCTGTGGTATTACATAGGACTGCAGGTGACATCTACTACATTATCTGTACACAGAGATTTATCACTGTGTTATCTGTGGTATTACATAGGACTGCAGATGATATCTACTACATTATCTGTACTCAGAGAGTTATCACTGTGTTATCTGTGGTGTTACATAGGACTGCAGGTGACATCTACTACATTATCTGTACTCAGAGAGTTATCACTGTGTTATCTGTGGTGTTACATAGGACTGCAGGTGACATCTACTACATTATCTGTACTCAGAGAGTTATCACTGTGTTATCTGTGGTGTTACATAGGACTGTAGGTTACATCTACTACATTATCTGTACTCAGAGTTATCACTGTGTTATCTGTGGTGTTACATAGGACTGCAGGTGACATCTACTACATTATCTGTACTCAGAGAGATATCACTGTGTTATCTGTGGTGTTACATAGGACTGCAGGTGACATCTACTACATTATCTGTACTCAGAGAGTTATCACTGTGTTATCTGTGGTGTTACATAGGACTGCAGGTGACATCTACTACATTATCTGTACTCAGAGAGTTATCACTGTGTTATCTGTGGTGTTACATAGGACTGCAGGTGACATCTACTACATTATCTGTACTCAGAGAGTTATCACTGTGTTATCTGTGGTGTTACATAGGACTGCAGGTGACATCTACTACATTATCTGTACTCAGAGAGTTATCACTGGGTTATCTGTAGTGTTACATAGGACTGCAGGTGACATCTACATTATCTGTACTCAGAGAGTTATGACTGTGTTATCTGTGGTGTTACATAGGACTGCAGGTGACATTACTATATTATCTGCAGTCAGAGAGTTATCACTTTGTTATCTGTGGTGTTACATAGGACTGCAGGTGACATCTACTACATTATCTGTACTCAGAGTTATGACTGTGTTATCTCTGGTGTTACATAGGACTGCAGGTGACATCTACTACATTATCTGCACTCAGAGAGTTATCACTGTATTATCTGTGGTGTTACATAGGACTGCAGGTGACATCTACTACATTTTCTGTACTCAGAGAGTTATCACTGTGTTATCTGTGGTGTTACATAGGACTGCAGGTGACATCTACTACATTTTCTGTACTCAGAGAGTTATCACTGTGTTATCTGTGGTGTTACATAGGACTGCAGGTGACATCTACTACATTATCTGTACTCAGAGTTATCACTGTGTTATCTGTGGTGTTACATAGGACTGCGGGTAACATTACTACATTATCTGCACTCAGAGAGTTATCACTATGTTATCTGTGGTGTTACATAGGACTGCAGGTGACTCCTACTACATTATCTGTACTCAGAGAGTTATCACTGTGTTATCTGTGGTGTTACATAGGACTGCAGGTGACATCTACTACATTTTCTGTACTCAGAGAGTTATCACTGTGTTATCTGTGGTGTTACATAGGACTGCAGGTGACATCTACTACATTTTCTGTACTCAGAGAGTTATCACTGTGTTATCTGTGGTGTTACATAGGACTGCAGGTGACATCTACTACATTATCTGTACTCATAGGGTTATCACTGTGTTATATGTGGTGTTACATAGGACTGCGGGTAACATTACTACATTATCTGCACTCAGAGAGTTATCACTATGTTATCTGTGGTGTTACATAGGACTGCAGGTGATATCTACTACATTATCTGTACTCAGAGAGTTATCTCTGTGTTATCTGTGGTGTTACATAGGACTGCAGGTGACATCTACTACATTATCTGTACTCAGAGAGTTATCACTGTGTTATCTGTGGTGTTACATAGGACTGCAGGTGACATCTACTACATTATCTGTACTCATAGGGTTATCACTGTGTTATATGTGGTGTTACATAGGACTGCGGGTAACATTACTACATTATCTGCACTCAGAGAGTTATCACTATGTTATCTGTGGTGTTACATAGGACTGCAGGTGACATCTACTTCATTATCTGCACTCAGAGAGTTATCACTGTGTTATCTGTGGTGTTACATAGGACTGCAGGTGACATCTACTACATTTTCTGTACTCAGAGAGTTATCACTGTGTTATCTGTGGTGTTACATAGGACTGCAGGTGACATCTACTACATTATCTGTACTCAGAGAGTTATCTCTGTGTTATCTGTGGTGTTACATAGGACTGCAGGTGACATCTACTACATTATCTGCACTCAGAGAGTTATCACTGTGTTATCTGTGGTGTTACATAGGACTGCAGGTGACATCTACTACATTTTCTGTACTCAGAGAGTTATCACTGTGTTATCTGTGGTGTTACATAGGACTGCAGGTGACATCTACTACATTATCTGTACTCAGAGAGTTATCACTGTGTTATCTGTGGTGTTACATAGGACTGCAGGTAACATCTGCGACATTATCCGTACTCAGAGAGTGATCACTGTGTTATCTGTGGTGTTACATAGGACTGCAGGTGACATCTACTACATTATCTGTACTCAGAGAGTTATCACTGTGTTATCTGTGGTGTTACATAGGACTGCAGGTAACATCTACGACATTATCCGTACTCAGAGAGTGATCACTGTGTTATCTGTGGTGTTACATAGGACTGCAGGTAACATCTACGACATTATCCGTACTCAGAGAGTGATCACTGTGTTATCTGTGGTGTTACATAGGACTGCAGGTGACATCTACTACATTATCTGTACTCAGAGAGTTATCACTGTGTTATCTGTGGTGTTACATAGGACTGCAGGTGACATCTACTACATTATCTGTACTCAAAGAGTTATCACTGTTATCTGTGGTATTACATAGGACTGCAGGTGACATCTACTACATTATCTGTACTCAGAGAGTTATCACTGTGTTATCTGTGGTGTTACATAGGACTGTAGGTTACATCTACTACATTATCTGTACTCAGAGTTATCACTGTGTTATCTGTGGTGTTACATAGGACTGCAGGTGACATCTACTACATTATCTGTACTCAGAGAGATATCACTGTGTTATCTGTGGTGTTACATAGGACTGCAGGTGACATCTACTACATTATCTGTACTCAGAGAGTTATCACTGTGTTATCTGTGGTGTTACATAGGACTGCAGGTGACATCTACTACATTATCTGTACTCAGAGAGTTATCACTGTGTTATCTGTGGTGTTACATAGGACTGCAGGTGACATCTACTACATTATCTGTACTCAGAGAGTTATCACTGTGTTATCTGTGGTGTTACATAGGACTGCAGGTGACATCTACTACATTATCTGTACTCAGAGAGTTATCACTGGGTTATCTGTAGTGTTACATAGGACTGCAGGTGACATCTACATTATCTGTACTCAGAGAGTTATGACTGTGTTATCTGTGGTGTTACATAGGACTGCAGGTGACATTACTATATTATCTGCAGTCAGAGAGTTATCACTTTGTTATCTGTGGTGTTACATAGGACTGCAGGTGACATCTACTACATTATCTGTACTCAGAGTTATGACTGTGTTATCTCTGGTGTTACATAGGACTGCAGGTGACATCTACTACATTATCTGCACTCAGAGAGTTATCACTGTATTATCTGTGGTGTTACATAGGACTGTGGGTGACATTACTACATTATCTGCACTCAGAGAGTTATCACTGTGTTATCTGTGGTGTTACATAGGACTGCAGGTGACATCTACTACATTTTCTGTACTCAGAGAGTTATCACTGTGTTATCTGTGGTGTTACATAGGACTGCAGGTGACATCTACTACATTATCTGTACTCATAGGGTTATCACTGTGTTATATGTGGTGTTACATAGGACTGCGGGTAACATTACTACATTATCTGCACTCAGAGAGTTATCACTGTGTTATCTGTGGTGTTACATAGGACTGCAGGTGACATCTACTACATTTTCTGTACTCAGAGAGTTATCACTGTGTTATCTGTGGTGTTACATAGGACTGCAGGTGACATCTACTACATTATCTGTACTCATAGGGTTATCACTGTGTTATATGTGGTGTTACATAGGACTGCAGGTGACATCTACTACATTATCTGTACTCAGAGAGTTATCTCTGTGTTATCTGTGGTGTTACATAGGACTGCAGGTGACATCTACTACATTATCTGTACTCATAGGGTTATCACTGTGTTATATGTGGTGTTACATAGGACTGCAGGTGACATCTACTACATTATCTGTACTCAGAGAGTTATCACTGCTATCTGTGGTGTTACATAGGACTGCGGGTAACATTACTACATTATCTGCACTCAGAGAGTTATCACTATGTTATCTGTGGTGTTACATAGGACTGCAGGTGATATCTACTACATTATCTGTACTCAGAGAGTTATCTCTGTGTTATCTGTGGTGTTACATAGGACTGCAGGTGACATCTACTACATTATCTGTACTCAGAGAGTTATCTCTGTGTTATCTGTGGTGTTACATAGGACTGCAGGTGATATCTACTACATTATCTGTACTCAGAGAGTTATCACAGTGTTATCTGTGGTGTTACATAGGACTGCAGGTGACACCTACTACATTAACTATACTCAGAGAGTTATCACTGTGTTCTCTGTGGTGTTACATAGGACTGCTGGTGACATCTACTACATTATCTGTACTCAGAGAGTTATCACTGTGTTATCTGTGGTGTTACATAGGACTGCTGGTGACATCTACTACATTATCTGTACTCAGAGAGTTATCACTGTGTTCTCTGTGGTGTTACATAGGACTACTGGTGACATCTACTACATTATCTGTACTCAGAGTTATCACTGTGTTATCTGTGGTGTTACATAGGACTGCTGGTGACATCTACATTATCTGTACTCAGAGAGTTATCACTGTGTTCTCTGTGGTGTTACATAGGACTGCTGGTGACATCTACTACATTATCTGTACTCAGAGAGTTATCACTGTGTTATCTGTGGTGTTACATAGGACTGCAGGTGGCATCTACTACATTATCTGTATTCAGAGTTATCATGTGTTATCTGTGGTGTTACATAGGACTGCTGGTGACATCTACTACATTATCTGTACTCAGAGTTATCACTGTGTTATCTGTGGTGTTACATAGGACTGCTGGTGACATCTACTACATTATCTGTATTCAGAGTTATCATGTGTTATCTGTGGTGTTACATAGGACTGCAGGTGACATCTACTACATTATCTGTACTCAGAGAGTTATCACTGTGTTCTCTGTGGTGTTACATAGGACTGCAGGTGACATCTACTACATTATCTGTACCCAGAGAGTTATCACTGTGCTATCTGTGGTGTTACATAGGACTGCAGATGACATCTAGTACATTATCTGTACTCAGAGAGTTATCACTGTGTTATATGTGGTGTTATATAGGACTGCGGGTAACATTACTACATTATCTGCACTCAGAGAGTTATCACAGTGTTATCTGTGGTGTTACATAGGACTGCAGGTGACACCTACTACATTAACTATACTCAGAGAGTTATCACTGTGTTATCTGTGGTGTTACATAGGACTGCAGGTGGCATCTACTACATTATCTGTACTCAGAGTTATCAATGTGTTATCTGTGGTGTTACATAGGACTGCAGGTGACATCTACTACATTATCTGTACTCAGAGAGTTATCACTGTGTTCTCTGTGGTGTTACATAGGACTGCAGGTGACATCTACTACATTATCTGTACTCAGAGAGTTATCACTGTGTTATCTGTGGTGTTACATAGGACTGCAGGTGACATCTACTACATTATCTGTACTCAGAGTTATCACTGTGTTATCTGTGGTGTTACATAGGACTGCAGGTGACATCTACTACATTATCTGTACTCAGAGAGTTATCACTGTGTTATCTGTGGTGTTACATAGGACTGCAGGTGGCATCTACTACATTATCTGTACTCAGAGAGTTATCACTGGGTTATCTGTAGTGTTACATAGGACTGCAGGTGACATCTACATTATCTGTACTCAGAGAGTTATGACTGTGTTATCTGTGGTGTTACATAGGACTGCAGGTGACATTACTATATTATCTGCAGTCAGAGAGTTATCACTTTGTTATCTGTGGTGTTACATAGGACTGCAGGTGACATCTACTACATTATCTGTACTCAGAGTTATGACTGTGTTATCTCTGGTGTTACATAGGACTGCAGGTGACATCTACTACATTATCTGTACTCAGAGTTATGACTGTGTTATCTGTGTGTTACATAGGACTGCAGGTGACATCTACTACATTATCTGCACTCAGAGAGTTATCACTGTATTATCTGTGGTGTTACATAGGACTGCAGGTGACATCTACTACATTTTCTGTACTCAGAGAGTTATCACTGTGTTATCTGTGGTGTTACATAGGACTGCAGGTGACATCTACTACATTATCTGTACTCAGAGTTATCACTGTGTTATCTGTGGTGTTACATAGGACTGCGGGTAACATTACTACATTATCTGCACTCAGAGAGTTATCACTATGTTATCTGTGGTGTTACATAGGACTGCAGGTGACTCCTACTACATTATCTGTACTCAGAGAGTTATCACTGTGTTATCTGTGGTGTTACATAGGACTGCAGGTGAAATCTACTACATTTTCTGTACTCAGAGAGTTATCACTGTGTTATCTGTGGTGTTACATAGGACTGCAGGTGACATCTACTACATTTTCTGTACTCAGAGAGTTATCACTGTGTTATCTGTGGTGTTACATAGGACTGCAGGTGACATCTACTACATTATCTGTACTCATAGGGTTATCACTGTGTTATATGTGGTGTTACATAGGACTGCGGGTAACATTACTACATTATCTGCACTCAGAGAGTTATCACTGTGTTATCTGTGGTGTTACATAGGACTGCAGGTGATATCTACTACATTATCTGTACTCAGAGAGTTATCTCTGTGTTATCTGTGGTGTTACATAGGACTGCAGGTGACATCTACTACATTATCTGTACTCAGAGTTATCACTGTGTTATCTGTGGTGTTACATAGGACTGCAGGTGACATCTACTACATTATCTGTACTCATAGGGTTATCACTGTGTTATATGTGGTGTTACATAGGACTGCGGGTAACATTACTACATTATCTGCACTCAGAGAGTTATCACTATGTTATCTGTGGTGTTACATAGGACTGCAGGTGATATCTACTACATTATCTGTACTCAGAGAGTTATCTCTGTGTTATCTGTGGTGTTACATAGGACTGCAGGTGACATCTACTACATTATCTGTACTCAGAGAGTTATCACTGTGTTATCTGTGGTGTTACATAGGACTGCAGGTGACATCTACTACATTATCTGTACTCATAGGGTTATCACTGTGTTATATATGGTGTTACATAGGACTGCGGGTAACATTACTACATTATCTGCACTCAGAGAGTTATCACTATGTTATCTGTGGTGTTACATAGGACTGCAGGTGACATCTACTACATTATCTGCACTCAGAGAGTTATCACTGTGTTATCTGTGGTGTTACATAGGACTGCAGGTGACATCTACTACATTTTCTGTACTCAGAGAGTTATCACTGTGTTATCTGTGGTGTTACATAGGACTGCAGGTGACACCTACTACATTAACTATACTCAGAGAGTTATCACTGTGTTATCTGTGGTGTTACATAGGACTGCAGGTGGCATCTACTACATTATCTGTACTCAGAGTTATCAATGTGTTATCTGTGGTGTTACATAGGACTGCAGGTGACATCTACTACATTATCTGTACTCAGAGAGTTATCACTGTGTTCTCTGTGGTGTTACATAGGACTGCAGGTGACATCTACTACATTATCTGTACTCAGAGAGTTATCACTGTGTTATCTGTGGTGTTACATAGGACTGCAGGTGACATCTACTACATTATCTGTACTCAGAGAGTTATCACTGGGTTATCTGTAGTGTTACATAGGACTGCAGGTGACATCTACATTATCTGTACTCAGAGAGTTATGACTGTGTTATCTGTGGTGTTACATAGGACTGCAGGTGACATTACTATATTATCTGCAGTCAGAGAGTTATCACTTTGTTATCTGTGGTGTTACATAGGACTGCAGGTGACATCTACTACATTATCTGTACTCAGAGTTATGACTGTGTTATCTCTGGTGTTACATAGGACTGCAGGTGACATCTACTACATTATCTGTACTCAGAGTTATGACTGTGTTATCTGTGTGTTACATAGGACTGCAGGTGACATCTACTACATTATCTGCACTCAGAGAGTTATCACTGTATTATCTGTGGTGTTACATAGGACTGCAGGTGACATCTACTACATTTTCTGTACTCAGAGAGTTATCACTGTGTTATCTGTGGTGTTACATAGGACTGCAGGTGACATCTACTACATTATCTGTACTCAGAGTTATCACTGTGTTATCTGTGGTGTTACATAGGACTGCGGGTAACATTACTACATTATCTGCACTCAGAGAGTTATCCCTATGTTATCTGTGGTGTTACATAGGACTGCAGGTGACTCCTACTACATTATCTGTACTCAGAGAGTTATCACTGTGTTATCTGTGGTGTTACATAGGACTGCAGGTGACATCTACTACATTTTCTGTACTCAGAGAGTTATCACTGTGTTATCTGTGGTGTTACATAGGACTGCAGGTGACATCTACTACATTATCTGTACTCAGAGAGTTATCACTGTGTTATCTGTGGTGTTACATAGGACTGCAGGTGACATCTACTACATTATCTGTACTCAGAGAGTTATCACTGGGTTATCTGTAGTGTTACATAGGACTGCAGGTGACATCTACATTATCTGTACTCAGAGAGTTATGACTGTGTTATCTGTGGTGTTACATAGGACTGCAGGTGACATTACTATATTATCTGCAGTCAGAGAGTTATCACTTTGTTATCTGTGGTGTTACATAGGACTGCAGGTGACATCTACTACATTATCTGTACTCAGAGTTATGACTGTGTTATCTCTGGTGTTACATAGGACTGCAGGTGACATCTACTACATTATCTGTACTCAGAGTTATGACTGTGTTATCTGTGTGTTACATAGGACTGCAGGTGACATCTACTACATTATCTGCACTCAGAGAGTTATCACTGTATTATCTGTGGTGTTACATAGGACTGCAGGTGACATCTACTACATTTTCTGTACTCAGAGAGTTATCACTGTGTTATCTGTGGTGTTACATAGGACTGCAGGTGACATCTACTACATTATCTGTACTCAGAGTTATCACTGTGTTATCTGTGGTGTTACATAGGACTGCGGGTAACATTACTACATTATCTGCACTCAGAGAGTTATCACTATGTTATCTGTGGTGTTACATAGGACTGCAGGTGACTCCTACTACATTATCTGTACTCAGAGAGTTATCACTGTGTTATCTGTGGTGTTACATAGGACTGCAGGTGACATCTACTACATTTTCTGTACTCAGAGAGTTATCACTGTGTTATCTGTGGTGTTACATAGGACTGCAGGTGACATCTACTACATTTTCTGTACTCAGAGAGTTATCACTGTGTTATCTGTGGTGTTACATAGGACTGCAGGTGACATCTACTACATTATCTGTACTCATAGGGTTATCACTGTGTTATATGTGGTGTTACATAGGACTGCGGGTAACATTACTACATTATCTGCACTCAGAGAGTTATCACTGTGTTATCTGTGGTGTTACATAGGACTGCAGGTGATATCTACCACATTATCTGTACTCAGAGAGTTATCTCTGTGTTATCTGTGGTGTTACATAGGACTGCAGGTGACATCTACTACATTATCTGTACTCAGAGAGTTATCACTGTGTTATCTGTGGTGTTACATAGGACTGCAGGTGACATCTACTACATTATCTGTACTCATAGGGTTATCACTGTGTTATATGTGGTGTTACATAGGACTGCGGGTAACATTACTACATTATCTGCACTCAGAGAGTTATCACTATGTTATCTGTGGTGTTACATAGGACTGCAGGTGATATCTACTACATTATCTGTACTCAGAGAGTTATCTCTGTGTTATCTGTGGTGTTACATAGGACTGCAGGTGACATCTACTACATTATCTGTACTCAGAGAGTTATCACTGTGTTATCTGTGGTGTTACATAGGACTGCAGGTGACATCTACTACATTATCTGTACTCATAGGGTTATCACTGTGTTATATGTGGTGTTACATAGGACTGCGGGTAACATTACTACATTATCTGCACTCAGAGAGTTATCACTATGTTATCTGTGGTGTTACATAGGACTGCAGGTGACATCTACTACATTATCTGCACTCAGAGAGTTATCACTGTGTTATCTGTGGTGTTACATAGGACTGCAGGTGACATCTACTACATTTTCTGTACTCAGAGAGTTATCACTGTGTTATCTGTGGTGTTACATAGGACTGCAGGTGACATCTACTACATTATCTGTACTCAGAGAGTTATCTCTGTGTTATCTGTGGTGTTACATAGGACTGCAGGTGACATCTACTACATTATCTGCACTCAGAGAGTTATCACTGTGTTATCTGTGGTGTTACATAGGACTGCAGGTGACATCTACTACATTTTCTGTACTCAGAGAGTTATCACTGTGTTATCTGTGGTGTTACATAGGACTGCAGGTGACATCTACTACATTATCTGTACTCAGAGAGTTATCTCTGTGTTATCTGTGGTGTTACATAGGACTGCAGGTGACATCTACTACATTATCTGTACTCAGAGAGTTATCACTGTGTTATCTGTGGTGTTACATAGGACTGCAGGTAACATCTGCGACATTATCCGTACTCAGAGAGTGATCACTGTGTTATCTGTGGTGTTACATAGGACTGCAGGTGACATCTACTACATTATCTGTACTCAGAGAGTTATCACTGTGTTATCTGTGGTGTTACATAGGACTGCAGGTAACATCTACGACATTATCTGTACTCAAAGAGTTATCACTGTGTTATCTGTGGTGTTACATAGGACTGCAGGTAACATCTACGACATTATCTGTACTCAAAGAGTGATCACTGTGTTATCTGTGGTGTTACATAGGACTGCAGGTGACATCTACTACATTATCTGTACTCAGAGAGTTATCACTGTGTTATCTGTGGTGTTACATAGGACTGCAGGTGACATCTACTACATTATCTGTACTCAAAGAGTTATCACTGTGTTATCTGTGGTGTTACATAGGACTGCAGGTAACATCTACTACATTATCTGTACTCAGAGAGTTATCACTGTGTTATCTGTGGTGTTACATAGGACTGCAGGTAACATCTACGACATTATCTGTACTCAAAGAGTGATCACTGTGTTATCTGTGGTGTTACATAGGACTGCAGGTGACATCTACTACATTATCTGTACTCAGAGAGTTATCACTGTGTTATCTGTGGTGTTACATAGGACTGCAGGTGACATCTACTACATTATCTGTACTCAAAGAGTTATCACTGTGTTATCTGTGGTGTTACATAGGACTGCAGGTAACATCTACGACATTATCCGCACTCAGAGAGTGATCACTGTGTTATCTGTGGTGTTACATAGGACTGCAGGTGACATCTACTACATTATCTGTACTCAGAGAGTTATCACTGTGTTATCTGTGGTGTTACATAGGACTGCAGGTGACATCTACTACATTATCTGTACTCAAAGAGTTATCACTGTTATCTGTGGTATTACATAGGACTGCAGGTGACATCTACTACATTATCTGTACTCAGAGAGATATCACTGTGTTATCTGTGGTGTTACATAGGACTGCAGGTGACATCTACTACATTATCTGTACTCAAAGAGTTATCACTGTTATCTGTGGTATTACATAGGACTGCAGGTGACATCTACTACATTATCTGTACTCAGAGAGATATCACTGTGTTATCTGTGGTGTTACATAGGACTGCAGGTGACATCTACTACATTATCTGTACTCAGAGAGTTATCACTGTGTTATCTGTGGTGTTACATAGGACTGCAGGTGACATCTACTACATTATCTGTACTCAGAGAGTTATCACTGGGTTATCTGTAGTGTTACATAGGACTGCAGGTGACATCTACATTATCTGTACTCAGAGAGTTATGACTGTGTTATCTGTGGTGTTACATAGGACTGCAGGTGACATTACTATATTATCTGCAGTCAGAGAGTTATCACTTTGTTATCTGTGGTGTTACATAGGACTGCAGGTGACATCTACTACATTATCTGTACTCAGAGTTATGACTGTGTTATCTCTGGTGTTACATAGGACTGCAGGTGACATCTACTACATTATCTGCACTCAGAGAGTTATCACTGTATTATCTGTGGTGTTACATAGGACTGCAGGTGACATCTACTACATTTTCTGTACTCAGAGAGTTATCACTGTGTTATCTGTGGTGTTACATAGGACTGCAGGTGACATCTACTACATTATCTGTACTCATAGGGTTATCACTGTGTTATATGTGGTGTTACATAGGACTGCGGGTAACATTACTACATTATCTGCACTCAGAGAGTTATCACTATGTTATCTGTGGTGTTACATAGGACTGCAGGTGATATCTACTACATTATCTGTACTCAGAGAGTTATCTCTGTGTTATCTGTGGTGTTACATAGGACTGCAGGTGACATCTACTACATTATCTGTACTCAGAGAGTTATCTCTGTGTTATCTGTGGTGTTACATAGGACTGCAGGTGATATCTACTACATTATCTGTACTCAGAGAGTTATCACAGTGTTATCTGTGGTGTTACATAGGACTGCAGGTGACACCTACTACATTAACTATACTCAGAGAGTTATCACTGTGTTACCTGTGGTGTTACATAGGACTGCAGGTGACATCTACATTATCTGTACTCAGAGAGTCATCACTGTGTTATCTGTGCTGTTACATAGGACTGCAGGTGACATCTACTACATTATCTGTACTCAGAGTTATCACTGTGTTATCTGTGGTGTTACATAGGACTGCTGGTGACATCTACTACATTATCTGTACTCAGAGAGTTATCACTGTGTTCTCTGTGGTGTTACATAGGACTGCTGGTGACATCTACTACATTATCTGTACTCAGAGTTATCACTGTGTTATCTGTGGTGTTACATAGGACTGCTGGTGACATCTACATTATCTGTACTCAGAGAGTTATCACTGTGTTCTCTGTGGTGTTACATAGGACTGCTGGTGACATCTACTACATTATCTGTACTCAGAGAGTTATCACTGTGTTATCTGTGGTGTTACATAGGACTGCAGGTGGCATCTACTACATTATCTGTATTCAGAGTTATCATGTGTTATCTGTGGTGTTACATAGGACTGCTGGTGACATCTACTACATTATCTGTACTCAGAGTTATCACTGTGTTATCTGTGGTGTTACATAGGACTGCAGGTGACATCTACTACATTATCTGTACTCAGAGAGTTATCACTGTGTTATCTGTGGTGTTACATAGGACTGCAGGTGACATCTACTACATTATCTGTACTCAGAGAGTTATCACTGTGTTATCTGTATTGTTACATAGGACTGCAGGTGACATCTACTACATTATCTGTACTCAGCGAGTTATCACTGTGTTATCTGTGGTGTTACATAGGACTGCAGGTGACATCTACTACATTATCTGTACTCAGAGTTATCATGTGTTATCTGTGGTGTTACATAGGACTGCAGGTGACATCTACTACATTATCTGTACTCAGAGTTATCACTGTGTTCTCTGTGGTGTTACATAGGACTGCAGGTGACATCTACTACATTATCTGTACTCAGAGTTATCATGTGTTATCTGTGGTGTTACATAGGACTGCAGGTGACATCTACTACATTATCTGTACTCAGATTGTTATCACTGTGTTATCTGTGGTGTTACATAGGACTGCAGGTGACATCTACTACATTATCTGTACTCAGAGTTATCACTGTGTTATCTGTGGTGTTACATAGGACTGCAGGTGACATCTACTACATTATCTGTACTCAGAGAGGTATCACTGCGTTATGTGTGGTGTTACATAGGACTGCAGGTGACATCACTACATTATCTGTACTCAGAGAGTTATCACTGTGTTATCTGTGGTGTTACATAGGACTGCAGGTGACATCTACTACATTATCTGTACTCAGAGAGTTATCACTGTGTTACCTGTGATGTTACATAGGACTGCAGGTGACATCTCGTCCTTGTATTTAACCCTTCGTCGCTCAGCCCTCTCTCTTCTATAGAGATACGAGCTTCTCTCAGCTCAGATGCGGCTGATGATTGTCTTCTGCACATGACATAGAACCATACAGGGAATGATCTTGGCGAGTTTCCCCACAATCCCCCTCCCCGCTACGACGCACACATGGGGGCGAGCCAGGTGACCCCACATCACCTGTAGGATAATCCCATCAGCTCCGGGGCCATCTGCAGAATAAAACAAGGACACGCGATATAAAGATGTCAGGACGTCTGGATCAAGCGGAGAAACGTGACGTCTTCACTGAGAGAAGGAAAAGGAACAAAAAACATAAAGAGATGACATCCTGTAACCAGCGCAGTCCTGGGTTCTGGGGCACGAGGGGTTAATGATATCTGTCATTTCAGTCTCCTCCACATATGACAGCCGATCTGATGCAGATGTCACCCAGCTTTCCTGAAGCCCAGAGTTACAATCCTCTACCACTGCTCTTTGCTCTTTACTTTCCCAGGTGGAATAAAAAAAAACTAAAAAATATTTTTCTCTGCATTTTCTTCTGTCTGTGTCAGTCTGTACTGCAGTTCTGGCATTCTGTTCATGAACCAGGAGATATGAGAAGAGCTATTGATCCCTCCCAGATATGGGAACAGGAATGAAGACATGAAGACTTTATTTACAAACTTTTGTTTATCTCTTTGGATACATTGTTGCATCTGTGACTGCAGTTAACCCCTGCACTTCTGTTCTCAGTTTTTTTCCAATTTTATCAAGCCAATAGAAAGCAACAAAAAGGAGCTTCACTGAGTTCATTGGATTTTTTTAAAAGAAACTTTTTTCTTTTTTTTGTGTCTTGTGTCCTTCGCTGATATGATTTCACCAAATTCTTCCGAATTTTGCGCAAAATAATAACAATAATAATAATAATAAATGTTTAAATAGATCAAAATGTTTCAAAATTTGTACAAAATTTCCAGGCATATGTAAAATCACTGCAGGGAGAAACTGGAGCAGATTTGCGCAAAAAATGTTAGTGACGTTTTAAAATGTCACAATAATCGGCAGCAAACATCTGGAAAATAAAAATGGCGGAGAAACAGGCGAAAATAGAGATAAAACCCCCCTCGAAATTAAAAGATTAAATCAAACACAGGCTAAAAGCACCAAACACTAAACCAAAAAGTTGCAAATGCAATAATCGGGCCTTTGTCTTCATCTTGTCACTTCTTTTAGACGGTGACACGGCAGTGACATAAACCCGGAGGCCGTTAACGCTTCCATTAGGCGGCGGGGGGCTCAGCACCCGCATGTTTGGGTTGAGCGTTGCATTGAGACGCTGGGTGGGCCGCCTTGTCGGTGTCTCTCTGGGTGATAGATCGCAGGTTTATTAGAGCGCCTCCTGGGCGCTCATCACTTCGACACCAGGCTCCACATTTCTGGAAGCGCTCCATCCACACTATGTATATTATTAACCGCTGTCTCAGGACATAATTAGACTTTTCGCAGTCTCTCGGTGAGGTTACACCAGGATATATACTTTACACCATGAAACGCTTGCACTTTCCGTGCCAAATCTAATAAATTCATGAGGGTCACGTCTCATTTAAAGGGAAAACTCCCCCCATAATTACAGAGCATTGACTCGTAAAAAGAATGAGACAAAAACTTGAAAAAGAAGCAGAAACAAATAAATATCACTGAATTATCGCCTGCCGCAGCCTCTGCACTGTAACGCTTCCTGCGTCAGTTCTGGCATTCAGTTCATGGAATAACAGGGATTTTTTGGGATTTAAAGGGGTATTCTGGTATAACCTGAAAGTACTGGTAATTGCTAACAAGGGGGTCCTCTGTCTACTAGCTGGAAAACCGAACCCAACACTTTCATTCTAAGTCTATGGATATGACGAACCTCAAACAGCACTTGACTGTCTTATATACGGTATCTTGCAGCATAGACTATGGATGGAGAAATAAATGGCAGAAAGAATGGAAGACCTGCTGCACCATTCATCTCTGGCAGGGGACAGTGGGGGACACAACTACCCATTCTGGGGGTTGCTGTAGGACACAGCAATGGGACCCGCTCCTATCTGCCAGCTTCCACCTACCCAGTATATAGGTGAGTGGTTGTTAGACTGGAACACCCCTTTAAACATTTGCAGTCTATCCTCACCATAAATGTTTTATTGGTGAGGGTTTTAACTCTGGAGCCTCAGGTAAAAAGCCGAATTAAGGGGCTGGTAAATGACATGTTCCCTTCATTCCTTACGTGTGAGCAGCGGTGCACTCATTGCCTACGCGTGAGCAGCGGTGCACTCATTGCTTACGCGTGAGCAGCGGTGCACTCATTGCTTACGCGTGAGCAGCGGTGCACTCATTGCTTACGCGTGAGCAGCGGTGCACTCATTGCTTACGCGTGAGCAGCGGTGCACTCATTGCTTACGCGTGAGCAGCGGTGCACTCATTGCTTACGCGTGAGCAGCGGTGCACTCATTGCTTACGAGTGAGCAGCGGTGCACTCATTGCTTACGCGTGAGCAGCGGTGCACTCATTGCTTACGCGTGACCAGCGGTGCACTCATTGCTTACGCGTGACCAGCGGTGCACTCATTGCTTACGCGTGAGCAGCGGTGCACTCATTGCTTACGCGTGAGCAGCGGTGCACTCATTGCTTACGCGTGAGCAGCGGTGCACTCATTGCTTACGAGTGAGCAGCGGTGCACTCATTGCTTACGCGTGAGCAGCGGTGCACTCATTGCTTACGCGTGAGCAGCGGTGCACTCATTGCTTACGCGTGACCAGCGGTGCACTCATTGCTTACGCGTGAGCAGCGGTGCACTCATTGCTTACGCGTGAGCAGCGGTGCACTCATTGCTTACGTGTGAGCAGCGGTGCACTCATTGCTTACGCGTGAGCAGCGGTTCACTCATTGCTTACGCCTGAGCAGCGGTGCACTCAATGCTTATGCGTGAGCAGCGGTGCACTCAATGCTTACGCATGAGCAGCGGTGCACTCATTGCTTACGGGTGATCAGCGGTGCACTCATTGCTTACGGGTGATCAGCGGTGCACTCATTGCTTATGTGTGAGCAGCGGTGCACTCATTGCTTATGTGTGAGCAGCGGTGCACTCATTGCTTACGGGTGATCAGCGGTGCACTCATTGCTTACGGGTGATCAGCGGTGCACTCATTACTTATGTGTGAGCAGCGGTGCACTCATTGCTTACGGGTGAGCAGCGGTGCACTCATTGCTTACGGGTGAGCAGCGGTGCACTCGTTGTGGTTGTGCCTGGTGCTTGCTGCACTTTGATAAAACTGAGCTGCCATATTCTGCACCGATGGCTGGACAGACAGATTACTGCTGACACACGGGCAACCTTGATAAAATTCTGACAACCTTACTAAGCAAACCCCTCTATGACTGGAGTATAGATCCTGAAGGTGGCATAAAGGCATGGCACTTTTGGCAGAAGACCGCCATGCTACAGACAATCCGATGGATGCTGGAGGGGCTACATCCACAATACAGAACATTCCACATTTTTATCATTCGTATCTGGTTTGCATTGCTCTGGCCACTGTGGTTATAATACATGGTTAATGTGAATGGCCCTTACATGTGGACATCCCAGCGCGGCCGGTCAGGCGTTCCCCACAGGCCATGCATAGCAGTAGAACAATAGCTTTCAAAATCCAATCTCTGGATCCCTCCATAGTGTCTTCTGCCAAAGTGGTTGTTATTTCCAAGCAGAGAAGCAGAGAAGCTGCCCGGGAAGCCGGCCAAAAACTCCTGCAGCAGAAGAGCAAAGGGGCCAAGTATGAATTAAGCAGTAGGCGCTATGTGCGAACTCTCTGGCATATTTTATGGACACGGTGTCAGCAGTGGTATTTATTAAGAAGGTTTTCATGACGACAAATTGGGTCCAACGTGAAGGCTCAACAAGATCTGCCTTACATGGTCAGCGGCAACCAGATTGCACAACAACCGAAGGGGGCTCAACGGGCAGCGAGTACTACACAGGGGGGTCCACCAGCCCAGAGCATGGTCATGTAATGGAGAATATGACAAAACAGAAGAAAAGGCAGATAACTATTGTAAGCAGGGATGTACAAGAATATAACTACTATAATACTGCCCCCTATGTACAAGAATACAACTACTATAATACTGCCCCCTATGTACAAGAATATAACTACTATAATACTGCCCCCTATGTACAAGAATACAACTACTATAATACTGCCCCTATGTACAAGAATATAATTACTATAATACTGCTCCTATGTACAAGAATATAACTACTATAATACTGCCCCTATGTACAAGAATATAAATACTATAATACTACCCCCTATGTACAAGAATATAATTACTATAATACTGCTCCTATGTACAAGAATACAACTACTATAATACTGCCCCTATGTACAAGAATATAACTACTATAATACTGACCCCTATGTACAAGAATATAACTACTATAATACTGCCCCTATGTACAAGAATATAACTACTATAATACTGCTCCTATGTACAAGAATATAACTACTATAATACTGCCCTTATGTACAAGAATATAACTACTATAATACTGCTCCTATGTACAAGAATATAACTACTATAATACTGCCCCTATGTACAAGAATATAACTACTATAATACTGCCCCCTATGTACAAGAATATAACTACTATAATACTGCTCCTATGTACAAGAATATAACTACTATAATACTGCTCCTATGTACAAGAATATAACTACTATAATACTGCCCCTATGTACAAGAATATAACTACTATAATACTGCTCCTATGTACAAGAATATAACTACTATAATACTGCCCCTATACAGAAGAATATAACTAGTGTTGAGCCACCCCCGTAGTGTTCGAGTTCGGTTCGGTTCGTCGAACACCCGTGTGTTCGCCGAACTGTTCGTCGAACTGTTCGTCGAACACCTTCGAACACCGTTAAAACCAATGGCAGGCAAACAAAAACACATAGAAACACATAGAAAACACCTTCAAAGGTGTCCAAAAGCTGACAAACTGCTCAGAAGACACAACTAACACATGGAAAAGTGACAAGTACATATAGTCATGCGAAAAGAAAAGAGGTGGAGGAGTAAAAGGAGGGGGAGACACAGATATAGGCATGTCATGCCCTTCTAAAATCCAAAAAGTGAGAAGCCGAGACGGCCAGTCCGCTCCTGCCCGTGCCACCTCCGTGTCGCCGGGTTTGTGCCAGAGCCGCGGTGAACCCTGACGGCCAGCCCCCCTCTCCCAATACTGGTGCCTGTCCGCTGGTGGGTCGAGCGAGCCCCCCTGTGGTGGAGGCAGCTCTAAGCTTTTTAATTTAAATTGTCTCTCTAATTTGAATGAATACACTTTAAATCCATTTACAAGGATCTATTGGAGGGCAAGTCTCATGCCAGCAGCCGCGTAATTCCAGCTCCAGTAGCGTCCACTAAAGCTGCTGCAGTTAAAAAGCTTTTATAAGGATCGAGCTCGGCTGTCCACCGCAAGGCATCCTACTGCCAGTCCCAGCCCCTATGCCTTGGGGTGCCTCCTGATGCTCTTCACTAAGTATCCCGTGGTCCCGAAGCATTTCCTTTGAAAAAATTAAGTGTCCAAACTACAGGTGGTGTAGCTTGCTTAACAGCCGGGATAATCCGCTGACTAGCAGACACTGCTACTAGGCACAAAGTATTTCCTGGGCTAGATGCAGTTAAAAATTTGTAAGTAGATACTCTCGTTGGATGCTGAGAAAGCATTCCATAGAGTCTCCTGGCACGCCATATATGATTCTCTTAAAAAGCTTGGGGTAGGGGTCTAGGGGACCCTTTTATAGCCAAAATCACGGCCCTGTATCACAATACGTCACCTAGGCTGAAGATAAATGGAACTGTAGCACCGAGGGCTCGGTTGCTACAGACGTATTGCACCTCACCCAGAGGTGTGATATCTCACTCTCAGATAAGGATGGAGTGTGGATCAGGACCCGACACCTGCATGCATTACACCACATTGCCGTGGGGCAGGGCGACCAATATGCCCCTGAGATGGGCACGACAGTCCCTGTCCCTGGCTGGAGTGGGGGGAGGGAACACTGAGGAAGGGGAACCCTGCAGTGCAGGAGCAGGGAGGAAGCAGTTCCTGGGTGCATTGAGAAGGGAGTATAAAAGGTGGGCACCATCTTAGTTCAGTGCAGAGAAGTCTGAGCAGAAGTGGCAGGGAGCAGGGGCTCTGCATGAGCTCTGCTCCGGAGGCGGGCCTAGTAACAGAGGCCCAGGCCTGCAAGAGGGAGAAGGAAGGAAGAGGAGCGGAGAAGGCTCCAGGAACGAGGAATGAAGGGATCCCAGGGGTGCGGACGGGCGAGTCGCCACCGCACGCCCGAATCCACCTGCGTGGAGGGGTCAGGCCAAAGGGGGAGACCGGTCCCCGAACTAGTGGAGGCAGGAAACGACCCTCAGCTAGAAACCGGAGGCTCTGACATTTTATGTGGCGCAGCCCCTTGCTCCACCCGCTAGGAAGGCACCACATAGGGTCAGGGAAACTGGCGCCAAGTTTACCAAGAGGAGGCCCGAGGCAGCCGGACAGAAGTGTTGGTAAGAAAGGCCAGACAAAGGACACACAAAGGGGGTCCTGTGAAGCGCTCCAAAGTTATCTGGGAGTTGTCTGAGCCCCTCACCTGGTGAGCACAGTACGACGTGGGCAGCCGTTACCTGCAGACGTGGTCTGGATAATAAGAACTGTGAGTAAAGGCCCTGAACTGCATCACTGACTCCGTGTCGTTACTGCTGCTGCCCTGCACCATCACCCCCATCCTCCGCATACACTGCCCTGAGGCTATACTCCTCCCGTGGGGAGTTATGCTACGCTCTGCTGCACCCACAACACCAGCCTTAGCGGTCTGCCCTGTAGCGGCGGTTCACTCTGACCGCAATCCACGGGTGGCGTAGTCGGACATTTAAACATCAAAACCACATAAATAGTTCCGCCACTGGTTTGACCGCCCTGAGCCACGGAACCGGATCGCCGCCACGAAGACTACAACCACCAGCATCCACCAAAAAGGGTCCGGCTCTGGGTGTCCCAAGGCCCAGGGGGTGCGTCAGAACATTTTCATCACCTTTCACAATCACCAATGGGACAAGGCAGGGATGTCCTCTGTCCCCTCTCTTATACATCCTAGTGACGGAGCACCTGCTCTCATCAATTCGCCATAACCCCAATATTAGGTGGATTGAGGTGGGAGGCACCGAGTACAAGTGCTCTCTATTTGCTGATGATGTCCTAGTATATATCACTCAATCACATATATCCATCCATGCTGTTATGGCTGAAATAGATCACTTTGTTACATGGTAAAATTTTAAAATCAATGCAGCGAAGTCTGAGGCCCTCGATGTCTCCCTCCCCAAATCCATATAGGATTCCATCCAGTCCAACTTTCCCTTTGCCTGGCCCTCACAGGGTATCAAATACTTAGGAATTCCTATTCATAGAGACCTCTCCCATCTATGTTATCTTAATTTTGGGCCCTTTATTGAACAACTCCATACAGACCACGGTTGGCAAGTTGGAACTGTGAGATTCACTACGTGCACCACTGGTATTTTGTGGAAAAGCACATGTAAGATTCTGCAACAGTCTCTGCTGATACTCCTGCATGCGTGCATCCCTTTCTATGGCAGGAATAATTTCTGCAAATTTACTTTTGTACCGGGGATCTAACAGTGTGGCAATCCAGTAGTCAGGATTATTTCTAATTCTCACAATTCGAGGGTCATGTTGCAGGTAGTGCAGCAAGAAGGCACTCATGTGTGTTGCGCATCCAGGAGCACCAAGTCCCTGTTGTGTTGGTGGCGAGGTAACAATCATGCTTCCTTCCTCTGTCCTCTCCCCCCAACCTCGCACAACAGAAATGTGATCAAGGTCTCCCTCATCTGATGAGTCTTCCATCAGTTCGTCCTCCACTTCTTCCTGGGCTCCTGCACCTTCCTCACTAGTTTGGCTGCTACCATGCGCCCTGGTTAAACCATCTCCCCCACCCTCACATGCCTGCCGCCTTGGTGCTGCCGACCGTCTGGACCTTGCAGATGTTAGCCCTTCCGCATACAACTCCTCCTCCTCTACTTCCTCCACCTCCTCTTGTGCCACCACCTGACTCCGAATTCTGTTTAACATGTGCTCCAGCATGTAAATCACCGGAACAGTCATGCTGATAATGGCATCGTCAGCACTAAACATCTTCGTCGCCATTTCAAAACTGTGCAGAAGGGTGCATAGGTCCCTGATCTGAGACCACTCCTCCAGCGTGATTTGCCCCACCTCTGAATCTTGTTGGCCCAGGCTATACGTCAGAACGTATTGCACCAGGGCTTGTCGGTGCTGCCACAGTCGCTGCAACATGTGCAGAGTTGAATTCCACCGGGTAGGCACATCGCATTTTAGCCGGTGAAGTGGCAGGCCCAACGACTTCTGTAGAGATGTAAGTCGCTGAGCTGCGGGATGCGAACGGCGGAAGTGAGCACACAGCGACCGTGCCCTCTGCAGAAGGCCATCTAGTCTGGGATAGTGGGCTAAAAATTGCTGGACAACCAGGTTCAACACGTGAGCCATACAAGGCACGTGTGTGACATTGCCCCGGCGAAGGGCCGCACCCAGGTTTGCAGCATTGTCGCACACGGCCTTCCCTGGTTTCAGGTCCAGTGGAGACAACCATTCATGAAATTGGTTCTCCAGAGCTGACCACAACTCCTCAGCTGTGTGACTCACATTTCCCAGACATTTCAATGTAAAAACCGCCTGATGACGTTGAGCCCTACTGCCAGCATAGTAAGGAGGTGTGCAGGATCCCTTCTGCGCAGTTAGAAAGCTTGTGGCATGACCAGACAGGCTTTGGGTGCAGGTGGAAGACCGAGAGGAGGTTGAGGAGGCAGAAACAGTGGAGGAACTTTGACATAAAGAGGATTGACGCACAACTCGTGGGGACGGCAAGACTTGGACAGCAGCCCCTTGTCCTGCTGTCACCATAGTTACCCAGTGCCCAGTCAGCGACATGTAACGCCCCTGTCCATGCCTACTCGTCCAAGTGTCTGTGGTGAAATGCACCCTGTCACACACAGAGTTTCTCAAAGAAGCGGTGATGTTGTGTGCGACATGCTGGTGGAGCGCAGGCACACCTTTCTTTGAGAAGTAGTGCCGACTGGGCATCTGGTACTGGGGCACTGCGACGGACATAAGGTCTCGAAAATCCTCTGTGTCCACCAGGCGGAAAGGCAGCATTTCTGTAGCCAAGAGCTTGCAGATGGTGAAATTCAACCTCTTAGCTTTCTCATGGCTAGGAGGAAATGGTCTTTTAGTTGTCCACATCTGAGGGACCGAGGGCTGGCTATTGTGCTTAGACGGGGTTGATAAGGGTGTCCCCGGCAAACTGCCGGTCTGTGAGGAAGATGCAGGTGGACATGTTAGGTTGCCTTGATCCAAAGGTGGTGCTATCGATGTCGGACAGCGCTCAAGACCAGCTGGTGTTACCACCTCCAAAGAAAATGATGACCTGCCAATCACGCTGGCTGTTGCGGGTAAAGAGGTGGCAGGTCTGCGCCCCAAAACAGGTGTGACTGCTGTCCCCCCAGTCACAGAGGATGAAGAGGCCGCGGATGCACAAGATATGGCAGACTGTGGTTGGCCCGGCCGGCTAGGCCGCATTGTAGCACACTGAGCTTCCCACTGCAACTTATGCTTCATGTCCATGTGCCGGTTCATGCATGAAGTACTCAAACTATGTATTTTTTGGCCTCTACTTAGCTTTTGCTGACAAATGTTACAGATAACACGAGTTGGGTCATCCTTATCGATCTGAATAAATGCCCAGGCTATGCAAGGCTTAGCACCCATGCGACCTGAAGAGCCACCACGACTTGTGGTGAGAGGCAGAGTTGTGTTTGAGGATGCAGTTGTTGACGTGCTTCCAGTACTACGTCTCTGTCCAGGAAGGCCCTACCTGACCTCGTCGTCACTAGCATCTTCCTCCACCTCCTCTGCTGACCTCATCTCTTGGCTGACTGTGGGTTGACAGTAAGTGGGATCTCCGACCTCATCATCATCACCCTGTGCGTTATCACACCCGTCGTCCTCAGAGCCAACCTGTTCCTGCCCTGACAAAAAACTAAAGTTGTCGCTCCAATCAGGTATTTGAGTCTTATCATCGTCTTCCTCATTGTCTCCACCAACAGGAGTTACAGTTTGGGAATGAGGGTCTACATTATGGTCAGAACCTTCTGCGTCTGGTCCTGGATCCGACTCATAAAGATTCTGGGCATCAGTGCAGATCATTTCCTCGTCTGGATTCACAGAAGCGCTGGAGTCGACCTCTGATTCCCAGGCTATAGTATGAGTAAACAGCTCTGCAGACTCAACCATCTGTTCTACCTCATACTCAGACGGGCAGCTGGAGATTTGGGAGCTGTGAGGAAGCAAGTGCGATTTGGGTGACACCTTTGAGGACTGGAGTATTTGTGATGTTGAAGTTGATGTGGAGGAGAGCCCACTTAAAGGAGCACTTGATATCCGTTGAAGCACCTGCTGTTTTTGTGCCTCATCTGGAATTTGTAGCGATTGGCGTGGCCGTAAGAAAGGGATCTTATCACATTGTCCGCTAAAAGAAGTAGACATTTTAGTTTGGCTGGAAGATGGTCTTTCTTCTGCACCTACCCCACGGACACAACCTTTTTTCCCCTTCCCAACACGCCTATTCCCCTTTCCACCAGCAGCAGGCCTTTTTCCACTCATTTTGGTGGTTAACTAATTCACAACTCTGGAGTTGTTTGCACAAAAAAACAATGGATGGTAACCGAGCAGAGCTGAGTGGCCAAACTGTGGTATTAGGCCAAAACTATTGGCTGGGTTAGATGCAGAAAAAAATTATTTTGAATTTGCAACCTGATGGAGGTCAGTATAGATGGACTAATAGACCACGTCCCACACACCGCTAGAAGCCCAAATATTTTTTCAGAGCTAGATGCAGAAAATTTTTTTATTCAATTTGCAACCTGATGGAGGTCAGTATAGATGGACTAATAGACCAAGTCCCACACACTGCTAGAAGCCCAAATATTTTTTCAGAGCTAGATGCAGAAAAAAATTATTTTTAATTTGCAACCTGATGGAGGTCAGTATAGATGGACTAATAGACCAAGTCCCACACACTGCTAGAAGCCCAAATATTTTTTCAGAGCTAGATGCAGAAAAAAATTATATTCAATTTGCAACCTGATGGAGGTCAGTATAGATGGACTAATAGAACAAGTCCCACACACTGCTAGAAGCCCAAATATTTTTTCAGAGCTAGATGCAGAAAAAAATTATATTCAGTTTGCAACCTGATGGAGGTCAGTATAGATGGACTAATAGAATGATGCTATGCCCAAAAGATTTTACTTCACTAGGTGCAGTAAAAAAATTGGTATTCTATACACAGGTGGTATATCTTGCAACACAGATAGGCTACTCCACTGACTAACACACTCTGCAATAGGCCAAAAAGGATTAGCTTTGCTAGATTCAGCCAAATGCTGTGAAAAAAACTTGCACAGCACTGGCACAGACCTGCCTGGCAAAAACTGATAGGAACTGATGTAACCTAGTCCTGAAAAGGACTCCAATTACAATTAGTCTTTACTCCCACAACCTATCTATTTAAGAGCACAGACCTCCCTGATGAAAGTCGTAGGAAATGCTGTAACCTAGTCCTTAAAAGGACTGCAATCACAACTATTCCCTACTCCCAAGCTATCTGTATATTTGTGCGAAAATTGGCTTGAAATTAACAAGGTATAGCGCACACAGCAACAGCGGTGCCGTCTAACACGCAGCTGCAGCAGTGAGAAAATGGTGGCGACGGGGAAAATGGCTTGGTCTTATAGGGCAAGGACATGTGACATACACTGCCAATCACACATGCCCTTGCTTGTGTGAAAAAAAGCACTTCGCTCCGTGTGTGCGCTGCTGATAGGCTGACAGATTGCACCTCCCCACTGCAAATGCGGGAAAGAGAAAAAAAAATGGAGATCTTCATTGTTCCTGCAGAGATCCATCCCCTGCCCCTCCCCCGCCCCGCTGTACACTCAAACTGCGGATTAACATTAATTTTCATCATTACTGAGAAAAAATCCAGTTATGATTTTGGTGCACGAACAGTTATCGAACATAACCTCGAACAGCCGAATTTTTCTCAAATTGTTCGTGTTCACCGACCGGCTCGAACACCGCCCAAAACAGCTCGAATTTGAGATTGGTGAACAGTTCGAGTAGAACAACGCTCATCTCTAATAACTACTATAATACTGCCCCATATGTACAAGAATATAACTACTATAATACTGTTCCCTATGTACAAGAATATATCTACTATAATACTGCTCCTATGTACAAGAATATAACTACTATAATACTGCCCCTATATACAAGAATATAACTACTATAATACTACTCCCTATGTACAAGAATATAACTACTATAATACTGCCCCATATGTACAAGAATATAAGTACTATAATACTGCCCCTATGTACAAGATTATAAGTACTATAATACTGCTACTATGTACAAGAATATAACTACTATAATACTGCTCCCTATGTACAAGAATATAACTACTATAATACTGCTCCCTATGTACAAGAATATAACTACTATAATACTGCTCCCTATGTACAAGAATATAACTACTATAATACTGCTCCTATGTACAAGAATATAACTACTATAATACTGCTCCTATGTACAGGAATATAACTACTATAATACTGCCCCTATGTACAAGAATATAACTACTATAATACTGCTCCTATGTACAAGAATATAACTTCTATAATACTGCTCCTATGTACAAGAATATAACTACTGTAATACTGCCCCTATGTACAAGAATGTAACTACTATAATACTGCTCCTATGTACAAGAATATAACTACTATAATACTGCTCCTATGTACAAGAATATAACTACTATAATACTGCTCCCTATGTACAAGAATATAACTACTATAATACTGCCCCCTATGTTAAAGAATATAACTACTATAATACTGCCCCCTATGTGCAAGAATATAACTAATATAATACTGCTCCTATGTACAAGAATATAACTAATATAATACTGCTCCTATGTACAAGAATATAACTACTTTAATACTGCTCCCTATGTACAAGAATATAACTACTATAATGCTGCCCCATATGTACAAGAATATAACTACTATAATACTGCCCCTATGTACAAGAATATAACTACTATAATACTGCCCCTATGTACAAGAATATAACTACTATAATACTGCCCCTATGTACAAGAATATAACTACTATAATACTGCTCCTATGTACAAGAATATAACTACTATAATACTGCCCCATATGTACAAGAATATAACTACTATAATACTGCTCCCTATGTACAAGAATATAACTACTATAATACTACTCCTATGTACAAGAATATAACTACTATAATACTGCCCCATATGTACAAGAATATAACTACTATAATACTGCCCCTATGTACAAGAATATAACTACTATAATACTGCCCCTATGTACAAGAATATAACTACTATAATACTGCTCCTATGTACAAGAATATAACTATTATAATACTGCTCCCTATGTACAAGAATATAACTACTATAATACTGCTCCTATGTACAAGAATATAACTACTATAATACTGCTCCTATGTACAAGAATATAACTACTATAATACTGCTCCTATGTACACGAATATAACTACTATAATACTGCCCCTATGTACAAGAATATAACTACTGTAATACTGCTCCTATGTACAAGAATATAACTACTGTAATACTGCCCCTATGTACAAGAATGTAACTACTATAATACTGCTCCTCTGTACAAGAATATAACTACTATAATACTGCCCCCTATGTACAAGAATATAACTACTATAATACTGCCCCCTATGTTAAAGAATATAAGTACTATAATACTGCCCCCTATGTGCAAGAATATAACTAATATAATACTGCTCCTATGTACAAGAATATAACTAATATAATACTGCTCCTATGTACAAGAATATAACTACTTTAATACTGCTCCCTATGTACAAGAATATAACTACTATAATGCTGCCCCATATGTACAAGAATATAACTACTATAATACTGCCCCTATGTACAAGAATATAACTACTATAATACTGCCCCTATGTACAAGAATATAACTAGTATAATACTGCTCCTATGTACAAGAATATAACTACTATAATACTGCCCCATATGTACAAGAATATAACTACTATAATACTGCTCCCTATGTACAAGAATATAACTACTATAATACTGCTCCTATGTACAAGAATATAACTACTATAATACTGCCCCATAAGTACAAGAATATAACTACTATAATACTGCCCCTATGTACAAGAATATAACTACTATAATACTGCCCCTATGTACAAGAATATAACTACTATAAAACTGCTCCTATGTACAAGAATATAACTACTATAATACTACTCCCTATGTACAAGAATATAACTACTATAATACTGCTCCTATGTATAAGAATATAACTACTATAATACTGCTCCTTATGTACAAGAATATAACTACTATAATACTGCCCCATAAGTACAATAATATAACTACTATAATACTGCCCATATGTACAAGAATATAACTACTATAATACTGCCCCTATGTACAAGAATATAACTACTATAATACTGCCCCTATGTACAAGAATATAACTACTATAATACTGCCCCTATGCACAAGAATATAACTACTATAAAACTGCTCCTATGTACAAGAATATAACTACTATAATACTGCTCCCTATGTACAAGAATATAACTACTATAATACTGCTCCTATGTATAAGAATATAACTACTATAATACTGCTCCTTATGTACAAGAATATAACTACTATAATACTGCCCCATAAGTACAATAATATAACTACTATAATACTGCCCATATGTACAAGAATATAACTACTATAATACTGCCCCTATGTACAAGAATATAACTACTATAATACTGCTCCTATGTACAAGAATATAACTACTATAATACTGCCCCTATGTACAAGAATATAACTACTATAATACTGCTCCTATGTACAAGAATATAACTACTATAATACTGATCCCTATGTACAAGAATATAACTACTATAATACTGTCCCATATGTACAAGAATATAACTACTATAATACTGCCCCTATGTACAAGAATATAACTACTATAATACTGCCCCATATGTACAAGAATATAACTACTATAATACTGTTCATTATGTACAAGAATATAACTACTATAATACTGCTCCTATGTACAAGAATATAACTACTATAGTACTGCTTCTATGTACAAGAATATAACTATTATAATAATGCCCCTATGAACAAGAATATAACTACTATAATACTGCTCCCTATGTACAAGAATATAACTACTATAAAACTGCCCCATATGTACAAGAATATAACTACTATAATACTGCCCCTATGTACAAGAATATAACTACTATAATACTGCTCCCTATGTGCAAGAATATAACTACTATAATACTGCTCCTATGTACAAGAATATAACTACTATAATACTGCTCCCTATGTACAAGAATATAACTACTATAATACTGCCCCATATGTACAAGAATATAACTACTATAATACTGCCCCTATGTACAAGAATATAGCTACTATAATACTGCTCCTATGTACAAGAATATAACTGCTATAATACTGCCCCATATGTGCAAGAATATAACTACTATAATACTGCTCCCTATGTACAAGAATATAACTACTATAATACTGCTCCTTATGTACAAGAATATATCTACTATAATACTGCCCCATTTGTACAAGAATATAACTACTATAATACTGCCCCTATGTACAAGAATATAACTACTATAATACTGCTCCTATGTACAAGAATATAACTACTATAATACTGCTCCCTATGTACAAGAATATAACTACTATAATACTGCCCCATATGTACAAGAATATAACTACTATAATACTGCCCCTATGTACAAGAATATAACTACTATAATACTGCTCCTATGTACAAGAATATAACTACTATAATACTGCTCCCTATGTACAAGAATATAACTACTATAATACTGCTCCCTATGTACAAGAATATAACTACTATAATACTGCCCCATAAGTACAAGAATATAACTACTATAATACTGCCCCTATGTACAAGAATATAACTAATATAATACTGCCCCTATGTACAAGAATATAACTACTATAATATTGCTCCATATGTACAAGAATATAACTACTATAATACTGCCCCTATGTACAAGAATATAACTACTATAATACTGCCCCTATGTACAAGAATATAACTACTATAATACTGCCCCTATGTACAAGAATATAACTACTATAATACTGCCCCATATGTACAAGAATATAACTACTATAATACTGTTCCCTATGTACAAGAATATATCTACTATAATACTGCTCCTATGTACAAGAATATAACTACTATAGTACTGCTCCTATTTACAAGAATATAACTATTATAATACTGCCCCTATGTACAAGAATATAACTACTATAATACTGCTCCCTATGTACAAGAATATAACTACTATAATACTGCCCCATATGTACAAGAATATAAGTGCTATAATACTGCCCCTATGTACAAGATTATAAGTACTATAATACTGCTACTATGTACAAGAATATAACTACTATAATACTGCTCCCTATGTACAAGAATATAACTACTATAATACTGCTCCCTATGTACAAGAATATAACTACTATAATACTGCTCCCTATGTACAAGAATATAACTACTATAAAACTGCTCCTATGTACAAGAATATAACTACTATAACACTGCTCCTATGTACAGGAATATAACTACTATAATACTGCCCCTATGTACAAGAATATAACTACTATAATACTGCTCCTATGTACAAGAATATAACTTCTATAATACTGCTCCTATGTACAAGAATATAACTACTGTAATACTGCCCCTATGTACAAGAATGTAACTACTATAATACTGCTCCTATGTACAAGAATATAACTACTATAATATTGCTCCTATGTACAAGAATATAACTACTATAATACTGCTCCCTATGTACAAGAATATAACTACTATAATACTGCCCCCTATGTTAAAGAATATAACTACTATAATACTGCCCCCTATGTGCAAGAATATAACTAATATAATACTGCTCCTATGTACAAGAATATAGCTAATATAATACTGCTCCTATGTACAAGAATATAACTACTTTAATACTGCTCCCTATGTACAAGAATATAACTACTATAATGCTGCCCCATATGTACAAGAATATAACTACTATAATACTGCCCCTATGTACAAGAATATAACTACTATAATACTGCCCCTATGTACAAGAATATAACTACTATAATACTGCCCCATATGTACAAGAATATAACTACTATAATACTGCCCCTATGTACAAGAATATAACTACTATAATACTGCCCCTATGTACAAGAATATAACTACTATAATACTGCCCCTATGTACAAGAATATAACTACTATAATACTGCTCCTATGTACAAGAATATAACTATTATAATACTGCTCCCTATGTACAAGAATATAACTACTATAATACTGCTCCTATGTACAAGAATATAACTACTATAATACTGCTCCTATGTACAAGAATATAACTACTATAATACTGCTCCTATGTACACGAATATAACTACTATAATACTGCCCCTATGTACAAGAATATAACTACTGTAATACTGCTCCTATGTACAAGAATATAACTACTGTAATACTGCCCCTATGTACAAGAATGTAACTACTATAATACTGCTCCTATGTACAAGAATATAACTACTATAATACTGCCCCCTATGTAAAGAATAAAACTACTATAATACTGCCCCCTATGTTAAAGAATATAACTACTATAATACCGCCCCCTATGTGCAAGAATATAACTAATATAATACTGCTCCTATGTACAAGAATATAACTAATATAATACTGCTCCTATGTACAAGAATATAACTACTTTAATACTGCTCCCTATGTACAAGAATATAACTACTATAATGCTGCCCCATATGTACAAGAATATAACTACTATAATACTGCCCCTATGTACAAGAATATAACTACTATAATACTGCCCCTATGTACAAGAATATAACTACTATAATACTGCTCCTATGTACAAGAATATAACTACTATAATACTGCCCCATATGTACAAGAATATAACTACTATAATACTGCTCCCTATGTACAAGAATATAACTACTATAATACTGCTCCTATGTACAAGAATATAACTACTATAATACTGCCCCATATGTACAAGAATATAACTACTATAATACTGCCCCTATGTACAAGAATATAACTACTATAATACTGCCCCTATGTACAAGAATATAACTACTATAATACTGCCCCTATGTACAAGAATATAACTACTATAAAACTGCTCCTATGTACAAGAATATAACTACTATAATACTACTCCCTATGTACAAGAATATAACTACTATAATACTGCTCCTATGTATAAGAATATAACTACTATAATACTGCTCCTTATGTACAAGAATATAACTACTATAATACTGCCCCATAAGTACAATAATATAACTACTATAATACTGCCCATATGTACAAGAATATAACTACTATAATACTGCCCCTATGTACAAGAATATAACTACTATAATACTGCCCCTATGTACAAGAATATAACTACTATAATACTGCCCCTATGTACAAGAATATAACTACTATAAAACTGCTCCTATGTACAAGAATATAACTACTATAATACTGCTCCCTATGTACAAGAATATAACTATTATAATACTGCTCGTATGTATAAGAATATAACTACTATAATACTGCTCCTTATGTACAAGAATATAACTACTATAATACTGCCCCATAAGTACAATAATATAACTACTATAATACTGCCCATATGTACAAGAATAAAACTACTATAATACTGCCCCCTATGTTAAAGAATATAACTACTATAATACCGCCCCCTATGTGCAAGAATATAACTAATATAATACTGCTCCTATGTACAAGAATATAACTAATATAATACTGCTCCTATGTACAAGAATATAACTACTTTAATACTGCTCCCTATGTACAAGAATATAACTACTATAATGCTGCCCCATATGTACAAGAATATAACTACTATAATACTGCCCCTATGTACAAGAATATAACTACTATAATACTGCCCCTATGTACAAGAATATAACTACTATAATACTGCTCCTATGTACAAGAATATAACTACTATAATACTGCCCCATATGTACAAGAATATAACTACTATAATACTGCTCCCTATGTACAAGAATATAACTACTATAATACTGCTCCTATGTACAAGAATATAACTACTATAATACTGCCCCATATGTACAAGAATATAACTACTATAATACTGCCCCTATGTACAAGAATATAACTACTATAATACTGCCCCTATGTACAAGAATATAACTACTATAATACTGCCCCTATGTACAAGAATATAACTACTATAAAACTGCTCCTATGTACAAGAATATAACTACTATAATACTACTCCCTATGTACAAGAATATAACTACTATAATACTGCTCCTATGTATAAGAATATAACTACTATAATACTGCTCCTTATGTACAAGAATATAACTACTATAATACTGCCCCATAAGTACAATAATATAACTACTATAATACTGCCCATATGTACAAGAATATAACTACTATAATACTGCCCCTATGTACAAGAATATAACTACTATAATACTGCCCCTATGTACAAGAATATAACTACTATAATACTGCCCCTATGTACAAGAATATAACTACTATAAAACTGCTCCTATGTACAAGAATATAACTACTATAATACTGCTCCCTATGTACAAGAATATAACTATTATAATACTGCTCGTATGTATAAGAATATAACTACTATAATACTGCTCCTTATGTACAAGAATATAACTACTATAATACTGCCCCATAAGTACAATAATATAACTACTATAATACTGCCCATATGTACAAGAATATAACTACTATAATACTGCCCCTATGTACAAGAATATAACTACTATAATACTGCTCCTATGTACAAGAATATAACTACTATAATACTGCTCCTATGTATAAGAATATAACTACTATAATACTGCTCCCTATGTACAAGAATATAACTACTATAATACTGTCCCATATGTACAAGAATATAACTACTATAATACTGCCCCTATGTACAAGAATATAACTACTATAATACTGCCCCATATGTACAAGAATATAACTACTATAATACTGTTCATTATGTACAAGAATATAACTACTATAATACTGCCCCTATGTACAAGAATATAACTACTATAATACTGCTCCTATGTACAAGAATATAACTACTATAATACTGCTCCTATGTACAAGAATATAACTACTATAATACTGCTCCCTATGTACAAGAATATAACTACTATAATACTGTCCCATATGTACAAGAATATAACTACTATAATACTGCCCCTATGTACAAGAATATAACTACTATAATACTGCTCCATATGTACAAGAATATAACTACTATAATACTGCCCCTATGTACAAGAATATAGCTACTATAATACTGCTTCTATGTACAAGAATATAACTGCTATAATACTGCCCCATATGTACAAGAATATAACTACTATAATACTGCTCCCTATGTACAACAATATAACTACTATAATACTGCTCCTTATGTACAAGAATATATATACTATAATACTGCCCCATATGTACAAGAATATAACTACTATAATACTGCCCCTATGTACAAGAATATAACTACTATAATACTGCTCCTATGTACAAGAATATAACTACTATAATACTGCTCCCTATGTACAAGAATATAACTACTATAATACTGCCCCCTATGTACAAGAATATAACTACTATAATACTGCCCCCTATGTACAAGAATATAACTACTATAATACTGCCCCATATGTACAAGAATATAACTACTATAATACTGCCCCTATGTACAAGAATATAACTACTATAATACTGCTCCTATGTACAAGAATATAACTACTATAATACTGCTCCCTATGTACAAGAATATAACTACTATAATACTGCTCCCTATGTACAAGAATATAACTACTATAATACTGCCCCATAAGTACAAGAATATAACTACTATAATACTGCCCCTATGTACAAGAATATAACTAATATAATACTGCCCCTATGTACAAGAATATAACTACTATAATATTGCCCCATATGTACAAGAATATAACTACTATAATACTGCCCCTATGTACAAGAATATAACTACTATAATACTGCCCCTATGTACAAGAATATAACTACTATAATACTGCCCCTATGTACAAGAATATAACTACTATAATACTGCCCCATATGTACAAGAATATAACTACTATAATACTGTTCCCTATGTACAAGAATATATCTACTATAATACTGCTCCTATGTACAAGAATATAACTACTATAGTACTGCTCCTATGTACAAGAATATAACTATTATAATACTGCCCCTATGTACAAGAATATAACTACTTTAATACTGCTCCTATGTACAAGAATATAACTACTATAATACTGCCCCATATGTACAAGAATATAACTACTATAATACTGCTCCTATGTACAAGAATATAGCTACTAAAATACTGCCCCTATGTACAAGAATATAACTACTATAATACTGCTCCTATGTACAAGAATATAACTACTATAGTACTGCTTCTATGTACAAGAATATAACTATTATAATACTGCCCCTATGTACAAGAATATAAGTACTATAATACTGCTCCCTATGTACAAGAATATAACTACTATAAAACTGCGCCATATGTACAAGAATATGACTACTATAATACTGCCCCTATGTACAAGAATATAACTGCTATAATACTGCTCCTATGTACAAGAATATAACTACTATAATACTTCTCCCTATGTACAAGAATATAACTGCTAAAATACTGCTCCTATGTACAAGAATATAGCTACTATAATACTGCCCCTATGTACAAGAATATAACTACTATAATACTGCTCCCTTTGCACAAGAATATAACTGCTATAATACTGCTCCTATGTACAAGAATATAACTACTATAATACTGTTCCCTATGTACAAGAATATAACTACTATAATACTGCTCCCTATGTACAAGAATATAGCTACTATAATACTGCTCCTATGTACAAGAATATAACTACTATAATACTGATCCCAATGTACAAGAATATAACTACTATAATACTGATCCCTATGTACAAGAATATAACTACTATAATACTGCCCCTATGTACAAGAATATAACTACTATAATACTGCTCCCTATGTGCAAGAATATAACTACTATAATACTGCTCCTATGTACAAGAATATAACTACTATAATACTGCTCCCTATGTACAAGAATATAACTACTATAATACTGCTCCCTATGTACAAGAATATAACTACTATAATACTGCCCCATATGTACAAGAATATAACTACTATAATACTGCCCCTATGTACAAAAATATAACTACTATAATACTGCCCCATATGTACAAGAATATAACTACTATAATACTGCTCCCTATGTACAAGAATATAACTACTATAATACTGCTCCTTATGTACAAGAATATATCTACTATAATACTGCCCCATATGTACAAGAATATAACTACTATAATACTGCCCCTATGTACAAGAATATAACTACTATAATACTGCTCCTATGTACAAGAATATAACTACTATAATACTGCTCCCTATGTACAAGAATATAACTACTATAATACTGCCCCATATGTACAAGAATATAACTACTATAATACTGCCCCTATGTACAAGAATATAACTACTATAATACTGCTCCTATGTACAAGACTATAACTACTATAATACTGCTCCCTATGTACAAGAATATAACTACTATAATACTGCTCCCTATGTAAAAGAATATAACTACTATAATACTGCCCCATAAGTACAAGAATATAACTACTATAATACTGCCCCTATGTACAAGAATATAACTAATATAATACTGCCCCTATGTACAAGAATATAAATACTATAATACTGCCCCATATGTACAAGAATATAACTACTATAATATTGCCCCTATGTACAAGAATATAACTACTATAATACTGCCCCTATGTACAAGAATATAACTATTATAATACTGCCCCTATGTACAAGAATATAACTACTATAATACTGCCCCATATGTACAAGAATATAACTACTATAATACTGTTCCCTATGTACAAGAATATAACTACTATAATACTGCTCCTATGTACAAGAATATAACTACTATAATACTGCTCCTATGTACAAGAATATAAATACTATAGTACTGCTCCTATGTACAAGAATATAACTATTATAATACTGCCCCTATGTACAAGAATATAACTACTATAATACTGCTCCCTATGTACAAGAATATAACTACTGTAATACTGCCCCTATGTACAAGAATGTAACTACTATAATACTGCTCCTATGTACAAGAATATAACTACTATAATACTGCTCCTATGTACAAGAATATAAATACTATACTACTGCTCCTATGTACAAGAATATAACTATTATAATACTGCCCCTATGTACAAGAATATAACTACTATAATGCTGCCCCATATGTACAAGAATATAACTACTATAATACTGCCCCTATGTACAAGAATATAACTACTATAATACTGCCCCTATGTACAAGAATATAACTACTATAATACTGCCCCTATGTACAAGAATATAACTACTATAATACTGCTCCTATGTACAAGAATATAACTACTATAATACTGCCCCATATGTACAAGAATATAACTACTATAATACTGCTCCCTATGTACAAGAATATAACTACTATAATACTACTCCTATGTACAAGAATATAACTACTATTATACTGCCCCATATGTACAAGAATATAACTACTATAATACTGCCCCTATGTACAAGAATATAACTACTATAATACTGCCCCTATGTACAAGAATATAACTACTATAATACTGCCCCTATGTCCAAGAATATAACTACTATAATACTGCTCCTATGTACAAGAATATAACTATTATAATACTGCTCCCTATGTACAAGAATATAACTACTATAATACTGCTCCTATGTACAAGAATATAACTACTATAATATTGCTCCTATGTACAAGAATATAACTACTATAATACTGCTCCTATGTACACGAATATAACTACTATAATACTGCCCCTATGTACAAGAATATAACTACTGTAATACTGCTCCTATGTACAAGAATATAACTACTGTAATACTGCCCCTATGTACAAGAATGTAACTACTATAATACTGCTCCTATGTACAAGAATATAACTACTATAATACTGCCCCCTATGTACAAGAATATAACTACTATAATACTGCCCCCTATGTTAAAGAATATAACTACTATAATACTGCCCCCTATGTGCAAGAATATAACTAATATAATACTGCTCCTATGTAGAAGAATATAACTAATATAATACTGCTCCTATGTACAAGAATATAACTACTTTAATACTGCTCCCTATGTACAAGAATATATCTACTATAATGCTGCCCCATATGTACAAGAATATAACTACTATAATACTGCCCCTATGTACAAGAATATAACTACTTTAATACTGCCCCTATGTACAAGAATATAACTACTATAATACTGCTCCTATGTACAAGAATATAACTACTATAATACTGCCCCATATGTACAAGAATATAACTACTACAATACTGCTCCCTATGTACAAGAATATCACTACTATAATACTGCTCCTATGTACAAGAATATAACTACTATAATACTGCCCCATATGTACAAGAATATAACTACTATAATACTGCCCCTATGTACAAGAATATAACTACTATAATACTGCCCCTATGTACAAGAATATAACTACGTACAAGAATATAACTACTATAAAACTGCTCCTATGTACAAGAATATAACTACTATAATACTACTCCCTATGTACAAGAATATAACTACTATAATACTGCTCCTTATGTACAAGAATATAACTACTATAATACTGCTCCTTATGTACAAGAATATAACTACTATAATACTGCCCCATAAGTACAATAATATAACTACTATAATACTGCCCATATGTACAAGAATATAACTACTATAATACTGCCCCTATGTACAAGAATATAACTACTATAATACTGCCCCTATGTACAAGAATATAACTACTATAATACTGCCCCTATGTACAAGAATATAACTACTATAAAACTGCTCCTATGTACAAGAATATAACTACTATAATACTGCTCCCTATGTACAAGAATATAACTACTATAATACTGCTCCTATGTATAAGAATATAACTACTATAATACTGCTCCTTATGTACAAGAATATAACTACTATAATACTGCCCCATAAGTACAATAATATAACTACTATAATACTGCCCATATGTACAAGAATATAACTACTATAATACTGCCCCTATGTACAAGAATATAACTACTATAATACTGCTTCTATGTACAAGAATATAACTACTATAATACTGCCCCTATGTACAAGAATATAACTACTATAATACTGCTCCTATGTACAAGAATATAACTACTATAATACTGCTCCCTATGTACAAGAATATAACTACTATAATACTGTCCCATATGTACAAGAATATAACTACTATAATACTGCCCCTATGTACAAGAATATAACTACCATAATACTGCCCCATATGTACAAGAATATAACTACTATAATACTGTTCATTATGTACAAGAATATAACTACTATAATACTGCTCCTATGTACAAGAATATAACTACTATAGTACTGCTTCTATGTACAAGAATATAACTATTATAATACTGCCCCTATGTACAAGAATATAACTACTATAATACTGCTCCCTATGTACAAGAATATAACTACTATAAAACTGCCCCATATGTACAAGAATATAACTACTATAATACTGCCCCTATGTACAAGAATATAACGACTATAATACTGCTCCTATGTACAAGAATATAACTACTATAATACTGCTCCCTATGTACAAGAATATAACTACTATAATACTGCTCCTATGTACAAGAATATAGCTACTAAAATACTGCCCCTATGTACAAGAATATAACTACTATAATACTGCTCCTATGTACAAGAATATAACTACTATAGTACTGCTTCTATGTACAAAAATATAACTATTATAATACTGCCCCTATGTACAAGAATATAACTACTATAATATTGCTCCCTATGTACAAGAATATAACTACTATAAAACTGACCCATATGTACAAGAATATGACTACTATAATACTGCCCCTATGTACAAGAATATAACTACTATAATACTGCTCCTATGTACAAGAATATAACTACTATAATACTTCTCCCTATGTACAAGAATTTAACTACTATAATACTGCTCCCTATGTACAAGAATATAACTGCTATAATACTTCTCCTATGTACAAGAATATAGCTACTATAATACTGCCCCTATGTACAAGAATATAACTACTATAATACTGCTCCCTTTGTACAGGAATATAACTACTATAATACTGCTCCTATGTACAAGAATATAACTACTATAATACTGTTCCCTATGTACAAGAATATAACTACTATAATACTGCTCCCTATGTACAAGAATATTGCTACTATAATACTGCTCCTATGTACAAGAATATAGCTACTATAATACTGCTCCCTATGTACAAGAATATAACTACTATAATACTGCCCCTATGTACAAGAATATAACTACTATAATACTGCTCCCTATGTGCAAGAATATAACTACTATAATACTGCTCCTATGTACAAGAATATAACTACTATAATACTGCTCCTATGTACAAGAATATAACTACTATAATACTGCTCCCTATGTACAAGAATATAACTACTATAATACTGCTCCTATGTACAAGAATATAACTTCTATAATACTGCTCCCTATGTACAAGAATATAACTACTATAATACTGCCCCTATGTACAAGAATATAACTACTATAATACTGCTCCCTATGTACAAGAATATAACTACTATAATTCTGCTCCTATGTACAAGAATATAACTACTATAATACTGCTCCCTATGTACAAGAATATAACTACTATAATACTGCTCCTATGTACAAGAATATAACTACTATAATACTGCTCCCTATGTACAAGAATATAACTACTATAATACTGCCTCATAAGTACAAGAATATAACTACTATAACACTGCCCCTATGTACAAGAATATAACTAATATAATACTGCCCCTATGTACAAGAATATAACTACTATAATACTGCCCCATATGTACAAGAATATAACTACTATAATACTGCCCCTATGTACGAGAATATAACTACTATAATACTGCCCCTATGTACAAGAATATAACTACTATAATACTGCCCCATATGTAGAAGAATATAACTAATATAATAATGTTCCCTATGTACAAGAATATAACTACTATAATACTGCTCCTATGTACAAGAATATAACTAATATAATACTGCCCCTATGTACAAGAATATAACTACTATAATACTGCTCCCTATGTACAAGAATGTAACTACTATAATACTGCCCCATATGTACAAGAATATAAGTACTATAATACTGCCCCAATGTACAAGAATATAAGTACTATAATACTTCTACTATGTACAAGAATATAACTACTATAATACTGCTCCCTATGTACAAGAATATAACTACTATAATACTGCTCCCTATGTACAAAAGTATAACTACTGTAATACTGCTCCCTATGTACAAGAATATAACTACTATAATACTGCTCCTATGTACAAGAATATAACTACTATAATACTGCTCCTATGTACAGGAATATAACTACTATAATACTGCCCCTATGTACAAGAATATAACTACTATAATCCTGCTCCTATGTACAAGAATATAACTACTGTAATACTGCTCCTATGTACAAGAATATAACTACTGTAATACTGCCCCTATGTACAAGAATTTAACTACTATAATACTGCTCCTATGTACAAGAATATAACTACTATAATACTGCTCCTATGTACAAGAATATAACTACTATAATACTGGCCCCTATGTACAAGAATATAACTACTATAATACTGGCCCCTATGTACAAGAATATAACTACTATAAACTGCCCCCTATGTGCAAGAATATAACTACTATTATACTGCCCCTATGTGCAAGAATATAACTACTATAATACTGCCCCCTATGTGCAAGAATATAACTACTATAATACTGCTCCTATGTACAAGAATATAACTACTATAATACTGCTCCTATGTACAAGAATATAACTACTATAATACTGCTCCTATGTACAAGAATATAACTACTATAATACTGCTCCTATGTACAAGAATATAACTACTATAATACTGCTCCCTATGTACAAGAATATAACTGCTATAATACTGCCCACTATGTACAAGAATATACCTACTATAATACTGCCCCTATGTACAAGAATATAACTACTATAATACTGCTCCCAATGTACAAGAATATAACTACTATAATACTGCCCCTATGTACAAGAATATAACTACTATAATACTGCCCCTATGTACAAGAATATAACTACTATATTACTGCCCCTATGTACAAGAATATAACTACTATAATACTGTTCCCTATGTACAAGAATATAACTACTATAATACTGCTCCTATGTACAAGAATATAACTACTATAGTACTGCTCCTATGTACAAGAATATAACTACTATAATGCTGCCCCTATGTACAAGAATATAACTACTATAATACTGCTCCTATGTACAAGAAAATCAGTACTATAATACTGCCCCCTATGTGCAAGAATATAACTACTATAATACTGCCCCCTATGTGCAAGAATATAACTACTATAATACTGCCCCCTATGTACAAGGATATAACTACTATAATACTGCTCCTATGTACAAGAATATAACTACTATAATACTGCCCCTATGTACAAGAATATAACTACTATAATACTGCTCCTATGTACAAGAATATAACTACTATAATACTGCCCCTATGTACAAGAATATAACTACTATAATACTGTTCCCTATGTACAAGAATATAACTACTTTAATAATGCTCCTATGTACAAGAATGTAACTACTGTAATACTGCCCCTATGTACAAGAATATAACTACTATAATACTGCCCCTATGTACAAGAATATAACTACTATAATACTGCCCCTATGTACAAGAATATAACTACTATAATACTGCCCCTATGTACAAGAATATAACTACTATAATACTGTTTCCTATGTACAAGAATATAACTACTATAATACTTCTCCTATGTACAAGAATATAACTACTATAGTACTGCTCCTATGTACAAGAATATAACTACTATAATACTGCCCCTATGTACAAGAATATAACTACTATAATACTGCTCCTATGTTCAAGAATATAACTACTATAATGCTGCCCCTATGTACAAGAATATAACTACTATAATACTGCTCCTATGTACAAGAAAATAACTACTATAATACTGCCGTCTATGTACAAGAATATAACTACTATAATACTGCCCCCTGTGTGCAAGAATATGACTACTATAATACTGCTCCTATGTGCAAGAATATAACTACTATAATACTGCTCCTATGTACAAGAATATAACTGCTATAATACTGCTCCTATGTTCAAGAATATAACTACTATAATGCTGCCCCTATGTACAAGAATATAACTACTATAATACTGCTCCTATGTACAAGAAAATAACTACTATAATACTGCCGCCTATGTACAAGAATATAACTACTATAATACTGCCCCCTGTGTGCAAGAATATGACTACTATAATACTGCTCCTATGTGCAAGAATATAACTACTGTAATACTGCTCCTATGTACAAGAATATAACTGCTATAATACTGCCCCTATGTACAAGAATATAACTACTATAATACTGCTCCCTATGTACAAGAATATAACTACTATAATACTGCTCCTATGTACAAGAATATAACTCCTGTAATACTGCCCCTATGTACAAGAATATAACTACTGTAATACTGCTCCTATGTACAAGAATATAACTACTATAATACTGCTCCTATGTATAAGAATATAACTACTATAATACTGCCCCTTTGTACAAGAATATAACTACTATAATACTGCCCCCTATGTGCAAGAATATAACTACTATAATACTGCCACCTATGTGCAAGAATATAACTACTATAATACTGCTCCTATGCACAAGAATATAACTACTATAATACTGCTCCTATGTACAAGAATATAACTACTATAATACTGCTCCTATGTACAAGATTATAACTACTATAATACTGCTCCTATGAACAAGAATATAACTACTATAATACTGCTCCCTATGTACAAGAATATAACTACTATAATACTGCCCCATATGTACAAGAATATAACTGCTATAATACTGCCCCTATGTACAAGAATATAACTAATATAATACTGCCCCTATGTACAAGAATATAACTACTATAATACTGCCCCATATGTACAAGAATATAACTACTATAATACTGCCCCTATGTACAAGAATATAACTACTATAATACTGCCCCTATGTACAAGAATATAACTACGTACAAGAATATAACTACTATAAAACTGCTCCTATGTACAAGAATATAACTACTATAATACTACTCCCTATGTACAAGAATATAACTACTATAATACTACTCCTATGTATAAGAATATAACTACTATAATACTGCTCCTTATGTACAAGAATATAACTACTATAATACTGCCCCATAAGTACAATAATATAACTACTATAATACTGCCCATATGTACAAGAATATAACTACTATAATACTGCCCCTATGTACAAGAATATAACTACTATAATACTGCCCCTATATACAAGAATATAACTACTATAATACTGCCCCTATGTACAAGAATATAACTACTATAAAACTGCTCCTATGTACAAGAATATAACTACTATAATACTGCTCCCTATGTACAAGAATATAACTACTATAATACTGCTCCTATGTATAAGAATATAACTACTATAATACTGCTCCTTATGTACAAGAATATAACTACTATAATACTGCCCCATAAGTACAATAATATAACTACTATAATACTGCCCATATGTACAAGAATATAACTACTATAATACTGCCCCTATGTACAAGAATATAACTACTATAATACTGCTCCTATGTACAAGAATATAACTACTATAATACTGCCCCTATGTACAAGAATATAACTACTATAATACTGCTCCTATGTACAAGAATATAACTACTATAATACTGCTCCCTATGTACAAGAATATAACTACTATAATACTGTCCCATATGTACAAGAATATAACTACTATAATACTGCCCCTATGTACAAGAATATAACTACCATAATACTGCCCCATATGTACAAGAATATAACTACTATAATACTGTTCATTATGTACAAGAATATAACTACTATAATACTGCTCCTATGTACAAGAATATAACTACTATAGTACTGCTTCTATGTACAAGAATATAACTATTATAATACTGCCCCTATGTACAAGAATATAACTACTATAATACTGCTCCCTATGTACAAGAATATAACTACTATAAAACTGCCCCATATGTACAAGAATATAACTACTATAATACTGCCCCTATGTACAAGAATATAACGACTATAATACTGCTCCTATGTACAAGAATATAACTACTATAATACTGCTCCCTATGTACAAGAATATAACTACTATAATACTGCTCCTATGTACAAGAATATAGCTACTAAAATACTGCCCCTATGTACAAGAATATAACTACTATAATACTGCTCCTATGTACAAGAATATAACTACTATAGTACTGCTTCTATGTACAAAAATATAACTATTATAATACTGCCCCTATGTACAAGAATATAACTACTATAATATTGCTCCCTATGTACAAGAATATAACTACTATAAAACTGACCCATATGTACAAGAATATGACTACTATAATACTGCCCCTATGTACAAGAATATAACTACTATAATACTGCTCCTATGTACAAGAATATAACTACTATAATACTTCTCCCTATGTACAAGAATTTAACTACTATAATACTGCTCCCTATGTACAAGAATATAACTGCTATAATACTGCTCCTATGTACAAGAATATAGCTACTATAATACTGCCCCTATGTACAAGAATATAACTACTATAATACTGCTCCCTTTGTACAAGAATATAACTACTATAATACTGCTCCTATGTACAAGAATATAACTACTATAATACTGTTCCCTATGTACAAGAATATAACTACTATAATACTGCTCCCTATGTACAAGAATATTGCTACTATAATACTGCTCCTATGTACAAGAATATAGCTACTATAATACTGCTCCCTATGTACAAGAATATAACTACTATAATACTGCCCCTATGTACAAGAATATAACTACTATAATACTGCTCCCTATGTGCAAGAATATAACTACTATAATACTGCTCCTATGTACAAGAATATAACTACTATAATACTGCTCCTATGTACAAGAATATAACTACTATAATACTGCTCCCTATGTACAAGAATATAACTACTATAATACTGCTCCTATGTACAAGAATATAACTACTATAATACTGCTCCCTATGTACAAGAATATAACTACTATAATACTGCCTCATAAGTACAAGAATATAACTACTATAATACTGCCCCTATGTACAAGAATATAACTAATATAATACTGCCCCTATGTACAAGAATATAACTACTATAATACTGCCCCATATGTACAAGAATATAACTACTATAATACTGCCCCTATGTACGAGAATATAACTACTATAATACTGCCCCTATGTACAAGAATATAACTACTATAATACTGCCCCATATGTAGAAGAATATAACTAATATAATAATGTTCCCTATGTACAAGAATATAACTACTATAATACTGCTCCTATGTACAAGAATATAACTAATATAATACTGCCCCTATGTACAAGAATATAACTACTATAATACTGCTCCCTATGTACAAGAATGTAACTACTATAATACTGCCCCATATGTACAAGAATATAAGTACTATAATACTGCCCCAATGTACAAGAATATAAGTACTATAATACTGCTACTATGTACAAGAATATAACTACTATAATACTGCTCCCTATGTACAAGAATATAACTACTATAATACTGCTCCCTATGTACAAAAATATAACTACTGTAATACTGCTCCCTATGTACAAGAATATAACTACTATAATACTGCTCCTATGTACAAGAATATAACTACTATAATACTGCTCCTATGTACAGGAATATAACTACTATAATACTGCCCCTATGTACAAGAATATAACTACTATAATCCTGCTCCTATGTACAAGAATATAACTACTGTAATACTGCTCCTATGTACAAGAATATAACTACTGTAATACTGCCCCTATGTACAAGAATGTAACTACTATAATACTGCTCCTATGTACAAGAATATAACTACTATAATACTGCTCCTATGTACAAGAATATAACTACTATAATACTGGCCCCTATGTACAAGAATATAACTACTATAATACTGGCCCCTATGTACAAGAATATAACTACTATAAACTGCCCCCTATGTGCAAGAATATAACTACTATTATACTGCCCCTATGTGCAAGAATATAACTACTATAATACTGCCCCCTATGTGCAAGAATATAACTACTATAATACTGCTCCTATGTACAAGAATATAACTACTATAATACTGCTCCTATGTACAAGAATATAACTACTATAATACTGCTCCTATGTACAAGAATATAACTACTATAATACTGCTCCTATGTACAAGAATATAACTACTATAATACTGCTCCCTATGTACAAGAATATAACTGCTATAATACTGCCCACTATGTACAAGAATATACCTACTATAATACTGCCCCTATGTACAAGAATATAACTACTATAATACTGCTCCCAATGTACAAGAATATAACTACTATAATACTGCCCCTATGTACAAGAATATAACTACTATAATACTGCCCCTATGTACAAGAATATAACTACTATATTACTGCCCCTATGTACAAGAATATAACTACTATAATACTGTTCCCTATGTACAAGAATATAACTACTATAATACTGCTCCTATGTACAAGAATATAACTACTATAGTACTGCTCCTATGTACAAGAATATAACTACTATAATGCTGCCCCTATGTACAAGAATATAACTACTATAATACTGCTCCTATGTACAAGAAAATCAGTACTATAATACTGCCCCCTATGTGCAAGAATATAACTACTATAATACTGCCCCCTATGTGCAAGAATATAACTACTATAATACTGCCCCCTATGTACAAGGATATAACTACTATAATACTGCTCCTATGTACAAGAATATAACTACTATAATACTGCCCCTATGTACAAGAATATAACTACTATAATACTGCTCCTATGTACAAGAATATAACTACTATAATACTGCCCCTATGTACAAGAATATAACTACTATAATACTGTTCCCTATGTACAAGAATATAACTACTTTAATAATGCTCCTATGTACAAGAATGTAACTACTGTAATACTGCCCCTATGTACAAGAATATAACTACTATAATACTGCCCCTATGTACAAGAATATAACTACTATAATACTGCCCCTATGTACAAGAATATAACTACTATAATACTGCCCCTATGTACAAGAATATAACTACTATAATACTGTTTCCTATGTACAAGAATATAACTACTATAATACTTCTCCTATGTACAAGAATATAACTACTATAGTACTGCTCCTATGTACAAGAATATAACTACTATAATACTGCCCCTATGTACAAGAATATAACTACTATAATACTGCTCCTATGTTCAAGAATATAACTACTATAATGCTGCCCCTATGTACAAGAATATAACTACTATAATACTGCTCCTATGTACAAGAAAATAACTACTATAATACTGCCGTCTATGTACAAGAATATAACTACTATAATACTGCCCCCTGTGTGCAAGAATATGACTACTATAATACTGCTCCTATGTGCAAGAATATAACTACTATAATACTGCTCCTATGTACAAGAATATAACTGCTATAATACTGCTCCTATGTTCAAGAATATAACTACTATAATGCTGCCCCTATGTACAAGAATATAACTACTATAATACTGCTCCTATGTACAAGAAAATAACTACTATAATACTGCCGCCTATGTACAAGAATATAACTACTATAATACTGCCCCCTGTGTGCAAGAATATGACTACTATAATACTGCTCCTATGTGCAAGAATATAACTACTGTAATACTGCTCCTATGTACAAGAATATAACTGCTATAATACTGCCCCTATGTACAAGAATATAACTACTATAATACTGCTCCCTATGTACAAGAATATAACTACTATAATACTGCTCCTATGTACAAGAATATAACTCCTGTAATACTGCCCCTATGTACAAGAATATAACTACTGTAATACTGCTCCTATGTACAAGAATATAACTACTATAATACTGCTCCTATGTATAAGAATATAACTACTATAATACTGCCCCTTTGTACAAGAATATAACTACTATAATACTGCCCCCTATGTGCAAGAATATAACTACTATAATACTGCCACCTATGTGCAAGAATATAACTACTATAATACTGCTCCTATGTACAAGAATATAACTACTATAATACTGCTCCTATGCACAAGAATATAACTACTATAATACTGCTCCTATGTACAAGAATATGACTACTATAATACTGCTCCTATGTACAAGATTATAACTACTATAATACTGCTCCTATGAACAAGAATATAACTACTATAATACTGCTCCCTATGTACAAGAATATAACTACTATAATACTGCCCCATATGTACAAGAATATAACTGCTATAATACTGCCCCTATGTACAAGAATATAACTAATATAATACTGCCCCTATGTACAAGAATATAACTACTATAATACTGCCCCTATGTACAAGAATATAACTACTATAATACTGCCCCATATGTACAAGAATATAACTACTGTAATACTGTTCCCTATGTACAAGAATATAACTACTATAATACTGCTCCTATGTACAAGAATATAACTACTATAGTACTGCTCCTATGTACAAGAATATAATTATTATAATACTGCCCCTATGTACAAGAATATAACTACTATAATACTGCTCCCTATGTACAAGAATATAACTACTATAAAACTGCTCCCTATGTACAAAAATATAACTACTATAATACTGCTCCCTATGTACAAGAATATAACTACTATAATGCTGCTCCCTATGTACAAGAATATAACTACTATAATACTGCCCCCTATGTACAAGAATATAACTAATATAATACTGCTCCCTATGTACAAGAATATAACTACTATAATACTGCTCCTATGTACAAGAATATAACTACTATAATACTGCCCATATGTACAAGAATATAACTACTATAATACTGCCCCCTATGTACAAGAATATAACTACTATAATACTGCTCCCTATGTACAAGAATATAACTACTATAATACTGCCCCCTATGTAGAAGAATATAACTACTATAATACTGCTCCCTATGTACAAGAATATAACTACTATAATACTGCCCCTATGTACAAGAATATAACTACTATAATACTGCTCCTATGTACAAGAATATAACTACTATATTACTGCTCCCTATGTACAAGAATATAACTACTATAATACTGCTCCCTATGTACAAGAATATAACTACTATAATGCTGCTCCCTATGTACAAGAATATAACTACTATAATACTGCCCCCTATGTACAAGAATATAACTACTATAATACTGCTCCCTATGTACAAGAATATAACTACTATAATACTGCTCCTATGTACAAGAATATAACTACTATAATACTGCCCCATATGTACAAGAATATAACTACTATAATACTGCCCCTATGTACAAGAATATAACTACTATAATACTGCCCCTATGTACAAGAATATAACTACTATAATACTGCCCCTATGTACAAGAATATAACTACTGTAATACTGTTCCCTATGTACAAGAATATAACTACTATAATACTGCTCCTATGTACAAGAATATAACTACTATAGTACTGCTCCTATGTACAAGAATATAACTACTATAATACTGCCCCTATGTACAAGAATATAACTACTATAATACTGCTCCTATGTTCAAGAACATAACTACTATAATGCTGCCCCTATGTACAAGAATATAACTACTATAATACTGCTCCTATGTACAAGAAAATCAGTACTATAATACTGCCCCCTATGTGCAAGAATATAACTACTATAATACTGCCCCCTATGTGCAAGAATATAACTACTATAATACTGCCCCCTATGTACAAGAATATAACTACTATAATACTGCTCCTATGTACAAGAATATAACTACTATAATACTGCCCCCTATGTGCAAGAATATAACTACTATAATACTGCCCCCTATGTACAAGGATATAACTACTATAATACTGCTCCTATGTACAAGAATATAACTACTATAATACTGCCCCTATGTACAAGAATATAACTACTATAATACTGCTCCTATGTACAAGAATATAACTACTATAATACTGCCCCTATGTACAAGAATATAACTACTATAATACTGTTCCCTATGTACAAGAATATAACTACTTTAATAATGCTCCTATGTACAAGAATGTAACTACTGTAATACTGCCCCTATGTACAAGAATATAACTACTATAATACTGCCCCTATGTACAAGAATATAACTACTATAATACTGCCCCTATGTACAAGAATATAACTACTATAATACTGCCCCTATGTACAAGAATATAACTACTATAATACTGTTTCCTATGTACAAGAATATAACTACTATAATACTTCTCCTATGTACAAGAATATAACTACTATAGTACTGCTCCTATGTACAAGAATATAACTACTATAATACTGCCCCTATGTACAAGAATATAACTACTATAATACTGCTCCTATGTTCAAGAATATAACTACTATAATGCTGCCCCTATGTACAAGAATATAACTACTATAATACTGCTCCTATGTACAAGAAAATAACTACTATAATACTGCCGTCTATGTACAAGAATATAACTACTATAATACTGCCCCCTGTGTGCAAGAATATGACTACTATAATACTGCTCCTATGTGCAAGAATATAACTACTATAATACTGCTCCTATGTACAAGAATATAACTGCTATAATACTGCTCCTATGTTCAAGAATATAACTACTATAATGCTGCCCCTATGTACAAGAATATAACTACTATAATACTGCTCCTATGTACAAGAAAATAACTACTATAATACTGCCGCCTATGTACAAGAATATAACTACTATAATACTGCCCCCTGTGTACAAGAATATGACTACTATAATACTGCTCCTATGTGCAAGAATATAACTACTGTAATACTGCTCCTTTGTACAAGAATATAACTGCTATAATACTGCCCCTATGTACAAGAATATAACTACTATAATACTGCTCCCTATGTACAAGAATATAACTACTATAATACTGCTCCTATGTACAAGAATATAACTCCTGTAATACTGCCCCTATGTACAAGAATATAACTACTGTAATACTGCTCCTATGTACAAGAATATAACTACTATAATACTGCTCCTATGTATAAGAATATAACTACTATAATACTGCCCCTTTGTACAAGAATATAACTACTATAATACTGCCCCCTATGTGCAAGAATATAACTACTATAATACTGCTCCTATGCACAAGAATATAACTACTATAATACTGCTCCTATGTACAAGAATATAACTACTATAATACTGCTCCTATGTACAAGAATATAACTACTATAATACTGCTCCTATGCACAAGAATATAACTACTATAATACTGCTCCTATGTACAAGAATATAACTACTATAATACTGCTCCTATGTACAAGATTATAACTACTATAATACTGCTCCTATGAACAAGAATATAACTACTATAATACTGCTCCCTATGTACAAGAATATAACTACTATAATACTGCCCCATATGTACAAGAATATAACTGCTATAATACTGCCCCTATGTACAAGAATATAACTAATATAATACTGCCCCTATGTACAAGAATATAACTACTATAATACTGCCCCTATGTACAAGAATATAACTACTATAATACTGCCCCATATGTACAAGAATATAACTACTATAATACTGTTCCCTATGTACAAGAATATAACTACTATAATACTGCTCCTATGTACAAGAATATAACTACTATAGTACTGCTCCTATGTACAAGAATATAATTATTATAATACTGCCCCTATGTACAAGAATATAACTACTATAATACTGCTCCCTATGTACAAGAATATAACTACTATAAAACTGCTCCATATGTACAAGAATATAACTACTATAATACTGCCCCTATGTACAAGAATATAACTACTATAATACTGCTCCTATGTACAAGAATATAACTACTATATTACTGCTCCCTATGTACAAAAATATAACTACTATAATACTGCTCCCTATGTACAAGAATATAACTACTATAATGCTGCTCCCTATGTACAAGAATATAACTACTATAATACTGCCCCCTATGTACAAGAATATAACTAATATAATACTGCTCCCTATGTACAAGAATATAACTACTATAATACTGCTCCTATGTACAAGAATATAACTACTATAATACTGCCCATATGTACAAGAATATAACTACTATAATACTGCCCCCTATGTACAAGAATATAACTACTATAATACTGCTCCCTATGTACAAGAATATAACTACTATAATACTGCCCCCTATGTAGAAGAATATAACTACTATAATACTGCTCCCTATGTACAAGAATATAACTACTATAATACTGCCCCTATGTACAAGAATATAACTACTATAATACTGCTCCTATGTACAAGAATATAACTACTATATTACTGCTCCCTATGTACAAGAATATAACTACTATAATACTGCTCCCTATGTACAAGAATATAACTACTATAATGCTGCTCCCTATGTACAAGAATATAACTACTATAATACTGCCCCCTATGTACAAGAATATAACTACTATAATACTGCTCCCTATGTACAAGAATATAACTACTATAATACTGCTCCTATGTACAAGAATATAACTACTATAATACTGCCCCATATGTACAAGAATATAACTACTATAATACTGCCCCTATGTACAAGAATATAACTACTATAATACTGCCCCTATGTACAAGAATATAACTACTATAATACTGCCCCTATGTACAAGAATATAACTACTGTAATACTGTTCCCTATGTACAAGAATATAACTACTATAATACTGCTCCTATGTACAAGAATATAACTACTATAGTACTGCTCCTATGTACAAGAATATAACTACTATAATACTGCCCCTATGTACAAGAATATAACTACTATAATACTGCTCCTATGTTCAAGAACATAACTACTATAATGCTGCCCCTATGTACAAGAATATAACTACTATAATACTGCTCCTATGTACAAGAAAATCAGTACTATAATACTGCCCCCTATGTGCAAGAATATAACTACTATAATACTGCCCCCTATGTGCAAGAATATAACTACTATAATACTGCCCCCTATGTACAAGAATATAACTACTATAATACTGCTCCTATGTACAAGAATATAACAACTATAATACTGCCCCTATGTACAAGAATATAACTACTATAATACTGCTCCTATGTACAAGAATATAACTACTATAATACTGCCCCTATGTACAAGAATATAACTACTATAATACTGTTCCCTATGTACAAGAATATAACTACTATAATAATGCTCCTATGTACAAGAATATAACTACTGTAATGCTGCCCCTATGTACAAGAATATAACTACTATAATACTGCCCCTATGTACAAGAATATAACTACTATAATACTGCCCCTATGTACAAGAATATAACTACTATAATACTGCCCCTATGTACAAGAATATAACTACTATAATACTGTTCCCTATGTACAAGAATATAACTACTATAATACTGCTCCTATGTACAAGAATATAACTACTATAGTACTGCTCCTATGTACAAGAATATAACTACTATAATACTGCCCCTATGTACAAGAATATAACTACTATAATACTGCTCCTATGTTCAAGAATATAACTACTATAATGCTGCCCCTATGTACAAGAATATAACTACTATAATACTGCCCCCTATGTAGAAGAATATAACTACTATAATACTGCTCCCTATGTACAAGAATATAACTACTATAATACTGCCCCTATGTACAAGAATATAACTACTGTAATACTGTTCCCTATGTACAAGAATATAACTACTATAATACTGCTCCTATGTACAAGAATATAACTACTATAGTACTGCTCCTATGTACAAGAATATAACTACTATAATACTGCCCCTATGTACAAGAATATAACTACTATAATACTGCTCCTATGTTCAAGAACATAACTACTATAATGCTGCCCCTATGTACAAGAATATAACTACTATAATACTGCTCCTATGTACAAGAAAATCAGTACTATAATACTGCCCCCTATGTGCAAGAATATAACTACTATAATACTGCCCCCTATGTGCAAGAATATAACTACTATAATACTGCCCCCTATGTACAAGAATATAACTACTATAATACTGCTCCTATGTACAAGAATATAACTACTATAATACTGCCCCCTATGTGCAAGAATATAACTACTATAATACTGCCCCCTATGTACAAGGATATAACTACTATAATACTGCTCCTATGTACAAGAATATAACTACTATAATACTGCCCCTATGTACAAGAATATAACTACTATAATACTGCTCCTATGTACAAGAATATAACTACTATAATACTGCCCCTATGTACAAGAATATAACTACTATAATACTGTTCCCTATGTACAAGAATATAACTACTTTAATAATGCTCCTATGTACAAGAATGTAACTACTGTAATACTGCCCCTATGTACAAGAATATAACTACTATAATACTGCCCCTATGTACAAGAATATAACTACTATAATACTGCCCCTATGTACAAGAATATAACTACTATAATACTGCCCCTATGTACAAGAATATAACTACTATAATACTGTTTCCTATGTACAAGAATATAACTACTATAATACTTCTCCTATGTACAAGAATATAACTACTATAGTACTGCTCCTATGTACAAGAATATAACTACTATAATACTGCCCCTATGTACAAGAATATAACTACTATAATACTGCTCCTATGTTCAAGAATATAACTACTATAATGCTGCCCCTATGTACAAGAATATAACTACTATAATACTGCTCCTATGTACAAGAAAATAACTACTATAATACTGCCGTCTATGTACAAGAATATAACTACTATAATACTGCCCCCTGTGTGCAAGAATATGACTACTATAATACTGCTCCTATGTGCAAGAATATAACTACTATAATACTGCTCCTATGTACAAGAATATAACTGCTATAATACTGCTCCTATGTTCAAGAATATAACTACTATAATGCTGCCCCTATGTACAAGAATATAACTACTATAATACTGCTCCTATGTACAAGAAAATAACTACTATAATACTGCCGCCTATGTACAAGAATATAACTACTATAATACTGCCCCCTGTGTGCAAGAATATGACTACTATAATACTGCTCCTATGTGCAAGAATATAACTACTGTAATACTGCTCCTATGTACAAGAATATAACTGCTATAATACTGCCCCTATGTACAAGAATATAACTACTATAATACTGCTCCCTATGTACAAGAATATAACTACTATAATACTGCTCCTATGTACAAGAATATAACTCCTGTAATACTGCCCCTATGTACAAGAATATAACTACTGTAATACTGCTCCTATGTACAAGAATATAACTACTATAATACTGCTCCTATGTATAAGAATATAACTACTATAATACTGCCCCTTTGTACAAGAATATAACTACTATAATACTGCCCCCTATGTGCAAGAATATAACTACTATAATACTGCCACCTATGTGCAAGAATATAACTACTATAATACTGCTCCTATGTACAAGAATATAACTACTATAATACTGCTCCTATGCACAAGAATATAACTACTATAATACTGCTCCTATGTACAAGAATATAACTACTATAATACTGCTCCTATGTACAAGATTATAACTACTATAATACTGCTCCTATGAACAAGAATATAACTACTATAATACTGCTCCCTATGTACAAGAATATAACTACTATAATACTGCCCCATATGTACAAGAATATAACTGCTATAATACTGCCCCTATGTACAAGAATATAACTAATATAATACTGCCCCTATGTACAAGAATATAACTACTATAATACTGCCCCTATGTACAAGAATATAACTACTATAATACTGCCCCATATGTACAAGAATATAACTACTATAATACTGTTCCCTATGTACAAGAATATAACTACTATAATACTGCTCCTATGTACAAGAATATAACTACTATAGTACTGCTCCTATGTACAAGAATATAATTATTATAATACTGCCCCTATGTACAAGAATATAACTACTATAATACTGCTCCCTATGTACAAGAATATAACTACTATAAAACTGCTCCATATGTACAAGAATATAACTACTATAATACTGCCCCTATGTACAAGAATATAACTACTATAATACTGCTCCTATGTACAAGAATATAACTACTATATTACTGCTCCCTATGTACAAAAATATAACTACTATAATACTGCTCCCTATGTACAAGAATATAACTACTATAATGCTGCTCCCTATGTACAAGAATATAACTACTATAATACTGCCCCCTATGTACAAGAATATAACTAATATAATACTGCTCCCTATGTACAAGAATATAACTACTATAATACTGCTCCTATGTACAAGAATATAACTACTATAATACTGCCCATATGTACAAGAATATAACTACTATAATACTGCCCCCTATGTACAAGAATATAACTACTATAATACTGCTCCCTATGTACAAGAATATAACTACTATAATACTGCCCCCTATGTAGAAGAATATAACTACTATAATACTGCTCCCTATGTACAAGAATATAACTACTATAATACTGCCCCTATGTACAAGAATATAACTACTATAATACTGCTCCTATGTACAAGAATATAACTACTATATTACTGCTCCCTATGTACAAGAATATAACTACTATAATACTGCTCCCTATGTACAAGAATATAACTACTATAATGCTGCTCCCTATGTACAAGAATATAACTACTATAATACTGCCCCCTATGTACAAGAATATAACTACTATAATACTGCTCCCTATGTACAAGAATATAACTACTATAATACTGCTCCTATGTACAAGAATATAACTACTATAATACTGCCCCATATGTACAAGAATATAACTACTATAATACTGCCCCTATGTACAAGAATATAACTACTATAATACTGCCCCTATGTACAAGAATATAACTACTATAATACTGCCCCTATGTACAAGAATATAACTACTGTAATACTGTTCCCTATGTACAAGAATATAACTACTATAATACTGCTCCTATGTACAAGAATATAACTACTATAGTACTGCTCCTATGTACAAGAATATAACTACTATAATACTGCCCCTATGTACAAGAATATAACTACTATAATACTGCTCCTATGTTCAAGAACATAACTACTATAATGCTGCCCCTATGTACAAGAATATAACTACTATAATACTGCTCCTATGTACAAGAAAATCAGTACTATAATACTGCCCCCTATGTGCAAGAATATAACTACTATAATACTGCCCCCTATGTGCAAGAATATAACTACTATAATACTGCCCCCTATGTACAAGAATATAACTACTATAATACTGCTCCTATGTACAAGAATATAACAACTATAATACTGCCCCTATGTACAAGAATATAACTACTATAATACTGCTCCTATGTACAAGAATATAACTACTATAATACTGCCCCTATGTACAAGAATATAACTACTATAATACTGTTCCCTATGTACAAGAATATAACTACTATAATAATGCTCCTATGTACAAGAATATAACTACTGTAATACTGCCCCTATGTACAAGAATATAACTACTATAATACTGCCCCTATGTACAAGAATATAACTACTATAATACTGCCCCTATGTACAAGAATATAACTACTATAATACTGCCCCTATGTACAAGAATATAACTACTATAATACTGTTCCCTATGTACAAGAATATAACTACTATAATACTGCTCCTATGTACAAGAATATAACTACTATAGTACTGCTCCTATGTACAAGAATATAACTACTATAATACTGCCCCTATGTACAAGAATATAACTACTATAATACTGCTCCTATGTTCAAGAATATAACTACTATAATGCTGCCCCTATGTACAAGAATATAACTACTATAATACTGCTCCTATGTACAAGAAAATAACTACTATAATACTGCCGCCTATGTACAAGAATATAACTACTATAATACTGCCCCCTGTGTGCAAGAATATAACTACTATAATACTGCTCCTATGTGCAAGAATATAACTACTATTATACTGCTCCTATGTACAAGAATAAAACTACTGTAATACTGCTCCTATGTACAAGTATATAACTGCTATAATACTGCCCCTATGTACAAGAATATAACTACTATAATACTGCTCCCTATGTACAAGAATATAACTACTATAATACTGCTCCTATGTACAACAATATAACTACTGTAATACTGCCCCTATGTACAAGACTTTAACTACTGTAATACTGCTCCTACGTACAAGAATATAACTACTATAATACTGCTCCTATGTACAAGAATATAACTACTATAATACTGCTCCTATGCACAAGAATATAACTACTATAATACTGCTCCTATGTACAAGAATATAACTACTATAATACTGCTCCTATGTACAAGATTATAACTACTATAATACTGCTCCTATGAACAAGAATATAACTACTATAATACTGCTCCCTATGTACAAGAATATCACTACTATAATACTGCCCCATATGTACAAGAATATAACTACTATAATACTGCCCCTATGTACAAGAATATAACTAATATAATACTGCCCCTATGTACAAGAATATAACTACTATAATACTGCCCCTATGTACAAGAATATAACTACTATATTACTGCTCCCTATGTACAAAAATATAACTACTATAATACTGCTCCCTATGTACAAGAATATAACTACTATAATGCTGCTCCCTATGTACAAGAATATAACTACTATAATACTGCCCCCTATGTACAAGAATATAACTACTATAATACTGCCCCATATGTACAAGAATATAACTACTATAATACTGCCCCTATGTACAAGAATATAACTAATATAATACTGCCCCTATGTACAAGAATATAACTACTATAATACTGCCCCATATGAACAAGAATATAACTACTATAATACTGCCCCATATGTACAAGAATATAACTACTATAATACTGTTCCCTATGTACAAGAATATAACTACTATAATACTGCTCCAATGTACAAGAATATAACTACAATAGTACTGCTCCTATGTACAAGAATATAACTATTATAATACTGCCCCTATGTACAAGAATATAACTACTATAATACTGCTCCCTATGTACAAGAATATAACTACTATAAAACTGCCCCATATGTACAAGAATATAACTACTATAATACTGCTCCTATGTACAAGAATATAACTACTATAATACTGCTCCTATGTACAAGAATATAACTACTATAATACTGCTCCTATGTACAAGAATATAACTACTATAAAACTGCCCCATATGTACAAGAATATAACTACTATAATACTGCTCCTATGTACAAGAATATAACTACTATAATACTGCCCCTATGTACAAGAATATAACTACTATAATACTGCTCCTATGTACAAGAATATAACTACTATATTACTGCTCCCTATGTACAAAAATATAACTACTATAATACTGCTCCCTATGTACAAGAATATAACTACTATAATGCTGCTCCCTATGTACAAGAATATAACTACTATAATACTGCCCCCTATGTACAAGAATATAACTACTATAATACTGCTCCCTATGTACAAGAATATAACTACTATAATACTGCTCCTATGTACAAGAATATAACTACTATAATACTGCCCCCTATGTACAAGAATATAACTACTATAATACTGCCCCCTATGTAGAAGAATACAACTACTATAATACTGCTCCCTATGTACAAGAATATAACTACTATAATACTGCTCCTATGTACAAGAATAAAACTACTATAATACTGCCCCTATGTACAAAAATATAACTACTATAATACTGCTCCCTATGTACAAGAATAAAACTACTATAATACTGCCCCTATGTACAAGAATATAACTACTATAATACTGCTCCTATGTACAAGAATATAACTACTATATTACTGCTCCCTATGTACAAGAATATAACTACTATAATACTGCTCCCTATGTACAAGAATATAACTACTATAATGCTGCCCCCTATGTACAATAATATAACTACTATAATACTGCCCCCTATGTACAAGAATATAACTACTATAATACTGCTCCCTATGTACAAGAATATAACTACTATAATACTGCTCCTATGTACAAGAATATAACTACTATAATACTGCCCCATATGTACAAGAATATAACTACTATAATACGGCCCCATATGTACAAGAATATAACTACTATAATACTGCCCCCTATGTACAAGAATATAACTACTATAATACTGCTCCCTATGTACAAGAATATAACTACTGTAATACTGCTCCTATGTACAAGAATATAACTACTATAATACTGCCCCTTTGTACAAGAATATAACTACTATAATACTGCCCCCTATGTGCAAGAATATAACTACTATAATACTGCCACCTATGTGCAAGAATATAACTACTATAATACTGCTCCTATGTACAAGAATATAACTACTATAATACTGCTCCTATGCACAAGAATATAACTACTATAATACTGCTCCTATGTACAAGAATATAACTACTATAATACTGCTCCTATGTACAAGATTATAACTACTATAATACTGCTCCTATGAACAAGAATATAACTACTATAATACTGCTCCCTATGTACAAGAATATAACTACTATAATACTGCCCCATATGTACAAGAATATAACTACTATAATACTGCCCCTATGTACAAGAATATAACTAATATAATACTGCCCCTATGTACAAGAATATAACTACTATAATACTGCCCCTATGTACAAGAATATAACTACTATAATACTGCCCCATATGTACAAGAATATAACTACTATAATACTGTTCCCTATGTACAAGAATATAACTACTATAATACTGCTCCTATGTACAAGAATATAACTACTATAGTACTGCTCCTATGTACAAGAATATAACTATTATAATACTGCCCCTATGTAAAAGAATATAACTACTATAATACTGCTCCCTATGTACAAGAATATAACTACTATAAAACTGCTCCATATGTACAAGAATATAACTACTATAATACTGCCCCTATGTACAAGAATATAACTACTATAATACTGCTCCTATGTACAAGAATATAACTACTATATTACTGCTCCCTATGTACAAAAATATAACTACTATAATACTGCTCCCTATGTACAAGAATATAACTACTATAATGCTGCTCCCTATGTACAAGAATATAACTACTATAATACTGCCCCCTATGTACAAGAATATAACTACTATAATACTGCTCCCTATGTACAAGAATATAACTACTATAATACTGCTCCTATGTACAAGAATATAACTACTATAATACTGCCCATATGTACAAGAATATAACTACTATAATACTGCCCCCTATGTACAAGAATATAACTACTATAATACTGCTCCCTATGTACAAGAATGTAACTACTATAATACTGCCCCCTATGTAGAAGAATATAACTACTATAATACTGCTCCCTATGTACAAGAATATAGCTACTATAATACTGCCCCTATGTACAAGAATATAACTACTATAATACTGCTCCTATGTACAAGAATATGACTACTATATTACTGCTCCCTATGTACAAGAATATAACTACTATAATACTGCTCCCTATGTACAAGAATATAACTACTATAATGCTGCTCCCTATGTACAAGAATATAACTACTATAATACTGCCCCCTATGTACAAGAATATAACTACTATAATACTGCTCCCTATGTACAAGAATATAACTACTATAATACTGCTCCTATGTACAAGAATATAACTACTATAATACTGCCCCATATGTACAAGAATATAACTACTATAATACTCCCCCTATGTACAAGAATATAACTACTATAATACTGCCCCTATGTACAAGAATAAAACTACTATAATACTGCCCCTATGTACAAGAATATAACTACTGTAATACTGTTCCCTATGTACAAGAATATAACTACTGTAATACTGCTCCTATGTACAAGAATATAACTACTATAGTACTGCTCCTATGTACAAGAATATAACTACTATAATACTGCCCACTATGTGCAAGAATATAACTACTATAATACTGCCCCCTATGTGGAAGAATATAACTATTATAATACTGCTCCTATGTGCAAGAATATAACTACTATAATACTGCTCCTATGTGCAAGAATATAACTACTATAATACTGCTCCTATGTACAAGAATATAACTACTATAATACTGCTCCTATGCACAAGAATATAACTACTATAATACTGCTCCTATGTACAAGAATATAACTACTATAATACTGCTCCTATGTACAAGAATATAACTACTATAATACTGCTCCTATGTACAAGATTATAACTACTATAATACTGCTCCCTATGTACAAGAATATAACTACTATAATACTGCCCCATATGTACAAGAATATAACTACTATAATACTGCCCCTATGTACAAGAATATAACTAATATAATACTGCCCCTATGTACAAGAATATAACTACTATAATACTGCCCCATATGAACAAGAATATAACTACTATAATACTGCCCCATATGTACAAGAATATAACTACTATAATACTGTTCCCTATGTACAAGAATATAACTACTATAATACTGCTCCAATGTACAAGAATATAACTACAATAGTACTGCTCCTATGTACAAGAATATAACTATTATAATACTGCCCCTATGTACAAGAATATAACTACTATAATACTGCTCCCTATGTACAAGAATATAACTACTATAAAACTGCCCCATATGTACAAGAATATAACTACTATAATACTGCTCCTATGTACAAGAATATAACTACTATAATACTGCTCCTATGTACAAGAATATAACTACTATAATACTGCTCCTATGTACAAAAATATAACTACTATAAAACTGCCCCATATGTACAAGAATATAACTACTATAATACTGCTCCTATGTACAAGAATATAACTACTATAATACTGCCCCTATGTACAAGAATATAACTACTATAATACTGCTCCTATGTACAAGAATATAACTACTATATTACTGCTCCCTATGTACAAAAATATAACTACTATAATACTGCTCCCTATGTACAAGAATATAACTACTATAATGCTGCTCCCTATGTACAAGAATATAACTACTATAATACTGCCCCCTATGTACAAGAATATAACTACTATAATACTGCTCCCTATGTACAAGAATATAACTACTATAATACTGCCCCCTATGTACAAGAATATAACTACTATAATACTGCCCCCTATGTACAAAAATATAACTACTATAATACTGCTCCCTATGTACAAGAATAAAACTACTATAATACTGCCCCTATGTACAAGAATATAACTACTATAATACTGCCCCTATGTACAAGAATATAACTACTATAATACTGCTCCTATGTACAAGAATATAACTACTATATTACTGCTCCCTATGTACAAGAATATAACTACTATAATACTGCTCCCTATGTACAAGAATATAACTACTATAATGCTGCCCCCTATGTACAATAATATAACTACTATAATACTGCCCCCTATGTACAAGAATATAACTACTATAATACTGCTCCCTATGTACAAGAATATAACTACTATAATACTGCTCCTATGTACAAGAATATAACTACTATAATACTGCCCCATATGTACAAGAATATAACTACTATAATACTGCCCCTATGTACAAGAATATAACTACTATAATACTGCCCCTATGTGCAAGAATATAACTACTGTAATACTGTTCCCTATGTACAAGAATATAACTACTATAATACTGCTCCTCTGTACAAGAATATAACTACTATAATACTGCTCCTATGTACAAGAATATAACTACTATAATACTGCCCCCTATGTGCAAGAATATAACTACTATAATACTGCCCCCTATGTGCAAGAATATAACTACTATAATACTGCTCCTATGTGCAAGAATATAACTACTATAATACTGCTCCTATGTACAAGAATATACCTACTATAATACTGCTCCTATGTACATGAATATAACTACTATAATACTGCTCCTATGTACAAGAATATAACTACTATAATACTGCCCCTATGTACAAGAATATAACTACTATAATACTGCCCCTATGTACAAGAATATAACTACTATAATACTGCCCCTATGTACAAGAATATAACTACTATAATACTGCTCCCTATGTACAAGAATATAACTACTATAATACTGCCCCTATGTACAAGAATATAACTACTATAATACTGCTCCCTATGTACAAGAATATAACTACTATAATATTGCCCCTATGTACAAGAATATAACTACTATAATACTGCCCCCTATATGCAAGAATATAACTACTATAATACTGCCCCCTATGTGCAAAAATATGACTACTATAATACTGCTCCTATGTACAAGAATATAACTACTATAATACTGCTCCTATGTACAAGAATATAACTACTATAATACTGCCCCCTATATGCAAGAATATAACTACTATAATACTGCCCCCTATGTGCAAGAATATAACTACTATAATACTGCTCCTATGTACAAGAATATAGCTACTATAATACTGCCCCCTATGTACAAGAATATAACTACTATAATACTGCCCCTTATGTACAAGAATATAACTACTATAATACTGCCCCTATGTACAAGAATATAACTACTATAATACTGCTCCCTATGTACAAGAATATAACTACTATAATACTGCCCCCTATGTACAAGAATATAACTACTATAATACTGCTCCTATGTACAAGAATATAACTACTATAATACTGCTCCTATGTACAAGAATATAACTACTATAATACTGCCCCCTATGTACAAAAATATAACTACTATAATACTGCTCCCTATGTACAAGAATAAAACTACTATAATACTGCCCCTATGTACAAGAATATAACTACTATAATACTGCTCCTATGTACAAGAATATAACTACTATATTACTGCTCCCTATGTACAAGAATATAACTACTATAATACTGCTCCCTATGTACAAGAATATAACTACTATAATGCTGCTCCCTATGTACAATAATATAACTACAATAATACTGCCCCCTATGTACAAGAATATAACTACTATAATACTGCTCCCTATGTACAAGAATATAACTACTATAATACTGCTCCTATGTACAAGAATATAACTACTATAATACTGCTCCTATGTACAAGAATATAACTACTATAATACTGCCCCATATGTACAAGAATATAACTACTATAATACTGCCCCTATGTACAAGAATATAACTACTATAATACTGCCCCTATGTACAAGAATATAACTACTATAATACTGCCCCTATGTACAAGAATATAACTACTGTAATACTGCTCCTATGTACAAGAATATAACTACTATAATACTGCCCCTTATGTACAAGAATATAACTACTATAATACTGCCCCTATGTACAAGAATATAACTACTGTAATACTGCTCCTATGTGCAAGAATATAACTACTATAATACTGCTCCTATGTACAAGAATATACCTACTATAATACTGCTCCTATGTACATGAATATAACTACTATAATACTGCTCCTATGTACAAGAATATAACTACTATAATACTGCCCCTATGTACAAGAATATAACTACTATAATACTGCCCCTATGTACAAGAATATAACTACTATAATACTGCTCCCTATGTACAAGAATATAACTACTATAATACTGCCCCTATGTACAAGAATATAACTACTATAATACTGCTCCCTATGTACAAGAATATAACTACTATAATATTGCCCCTATGTACAAGAATATAACTACTGTAATACTGCCCCTATGTACAAGAATATAACTACTATAATACTGCTCCTATGTACAAGAATATAACTACTATAATACTGCCCCTTATGTACAAGAATATAACTACTATAATACTGCCCCCTATATGCAAGAATATAACTACTATAATACTGCCCCCTATGTGCAAAAATATGACTACTATAATACTGCTCCTATGTACAAGAATATAACTACTATAATACTGCTCCCTATGTACAAGAATATACCTACTATAATACTGCTCCTATGTACATGAATATAACTACTATAATACTGCTCCTATGTACAAGAATATAACTACTATAATACTGCCCCCTATGTACAAGAATATAACTACTATAATACTTCTATTATGTACAAGAATATAACTACTATAATACTGCTCCCTATGTACAAGAATATAACTACTATAATACTGCCCCTATGTACAAGAACATAACTACTATAATACTGCTCCAATGTACAAGAATATAACTACTATAATACTGCTCCTATGTACAAGAATATAACTACTATAATACTGCTGCTATGTACAAGAATATAACTACTATAATACTGCTCCCTATGTAGAAGAATATAACTACTATAATACTGCCCCTTATGTACAAGAATATAACTACTATAATACTGCCCCTATGTACAAGAATATAACTACTATAATTCTGCTCCTATGTACAAGAATATAACTACTATAATACTGCCCCTTATGTACAAGAATATAACTACTATAATACTGCTCCTATGTACAAAAATATAACTACTATAATACTGCCCCCTATGTACAAGAATATAACTACTATAATACTGCTCCTATGTACAAGAATATAACTACTATAATACTGCCCCTATGTACAAGAATATAACTACTATAATACTGCCCCCTATGTACAAGAATATAACTACTATAATACTGCCCCCTATGTACAAGAATATAACTACTATAATACTGCTCCTATGTACAAGAATATAACTACTATAATACTGCCCCTATGTACAAGAATATAACTACTATAATACTGCTCCTATGTACAAGAATATAACTACTATAATACTGCTCCCTATGTACAAGAATATAACTACTATAATGCTGCTCCCTATGTACAATAATATAACTACAATAATACTGCCCCCTATGTACAAGAATATAACTACTATAATACTGCTCCCTATGTACAAGAATATAACTACTATAATACTGCTCCTATGTACAAGAATATAACTACTATAATACTGCTCCTATGTACAAGAATATAACTACTATAATACTGCCCCATATGTACAAGAATATAACTACTATAATACTGCCCCTATGTACAAGAATATAACTACTATAATACTGCCCCTATGTACAAGAATATAACTACTATAATACTGCCCCTATGTACAAGAATATAACTACTGTAATACTGCTCCTATGTACAAGAATATAACTACTATAATACTGCCCCTTATGTACAAGAATATAACTACTATAATACTGCCCCTATGTACAAGAATATAACTACTGTAATACTGCTCCTATGTGCAAGAATATAACTACTATAATACTGCTCCTATGTACAAGAATATACCTACTATAATACTGCTCCTATGTACATGAATATAACTACTATAATACTGCTCCTATGTACAAGAATATAACTACTATAATACTGCCCCTATGTACAAGAATATAACTACTATAATACTGCCCCTATGTACAAGAATATAACTACTATAATACTGCTCCCTATGTACAAGAATATAACTACTATAATACTGCCCCTATGTACAAGAATATAACTACTATAATACTGCTCCCTATGTACAAGAATATAACTACTATAATATTGCCCCTATGTACAAGAATATAACTACTGTAATACTACCCCTATGTACAAGAATATAACTACTATAATACTGCTCCTATGTACAAGAATATAACTACTATAATACTGCCCCTTATGTACAAGAATATAACTACTATAATACTGCCCCCTATATGCAAGAATATAACTACTATAATACTGCCCCCTATGTGCAAAAATATGACTACTATAATACTGCTCCTATGTACAAGAATATAACTACTATAATACTGCTCCCTATGTACAAGAATATACCTACTATAATACTGCTCCTATGTACATGAATATAACTACTATAATACTGCTCCTATGTACAAGAATATAACTACTATAATACTGCCCCCTATGTACAAGAATATAACTACTATAATACTTCTATTATGTACAAGAATATAACTACTATAATACTGCTCCCTATGTACAAGAATATAACTACTATAATACTGCCCCTATGTACAAGAACATAACTACTATAATACTGCTCCAATGTACAAGAATATAACTACTATAATACTGCTCCTATGTACAAGAATATAACTACTATAATACTGCTGCTATGTACAAGAATATAACTACTATAATACTGCTCCCTATGTAGAAGAATATAACTACTATAATACTGCCCCTTATGTACAAGAATATAACTACTATAATACTGCCCCTATGTACAAGAATATAACTACTATAATTCTGCTCCTATGTACAAGAATATAACTACTATAATACTGCCCCTTATGTACAAGAATATAACTACTATAATACTGCTCCTATGTACAAAAATATAACTACTATAATACTGCCCCCTATGTACAAGAATATAACTACTATAATACTGCTCCTATGTACAAGAATATAACTACTATAATACTGCCCCTATGTACAAGAATATAACTACTATAATACTGCCCCCTATGTACAAGAATATAACTACTATAATACTGCCCCCTATGTACAAGAATATAACTACTATAATACTGCTCCTATGTACAAGAATATAACTACTATAATACTGCCCCTATGTACAAGAATATAACTACTATAATACTGCTCCTATGTACAAGAATATAACTACTATAATACTGCTCCCTATGTAAAAGAATATAACTACTATAATACTGCTCCTATGTACAAGAATATAACTACTATAATACTGCCCCCTATGTACAAGAATATAACTACTATAATACTGCTCCTATGTACAAGAATATATCTACTATAATACTGCCCCTATGTACAAGAATATAACTACTATAATTCTGCTCCTATGTACAAGAATATAACTACTATAATACTGCCCCTTATGTACAAGAATATAACTAATATAATACTGCCCCTATGTACAAGAATATAACTACTATAATACTGCCCCATATGTACAAGAATATAACTACTATAATACTGCCCCATATGTACAAGAATATAACTACTATAATACTGTTCCCTATGTACAAGAATATAACTACTATAATACTGCTCCAATGTACAAGAATATAACTACAATAGTACTGCTCCTATGTACAAGAATATAACTATTATAATACTGCCCCTATGTACAAGAATATAACTACTATAATACTGCTCCCTATGTACAAGAATATAACTACTATAAAACTGCCCCATATGTACAAGAATATAACTACTATAATACTGCTCCTACGTACAAGAATATAACTACTATAATACTGCTCCTATGTACAAGAATATAACTACTATAAAACTGCCCCATATGTACAAGAATATAACTACTATAATACTGCTCCTATGTACAAGAATATAACTACTATAATACTGCCCCTATGTACAAGAATATAACTACTATAATACTGCTCCTATGTACAAGAATATAACTAATATATTACTGCTCCCTATGTACAAAAATATAACTACTATAATACTGCTCCCTATGTACAAGAATATAACTACTATAATGCTGCTCCCTATGTACAAGAATATAACTACTATAATACTGCCCCCTATGTACAAGAATATAACTACTATAATACTGCTCCCTATGTACAAGAATATAACTACTATAATACTGCTCCTATGTACAAGAATATAACTACTATAATACTGTCCCCTATGTACAAGAATATAACTACTATAATACTGCCCCCTATGTACAAGAATACAACTACTATAATACTGCTCACTATGTACAAGAATATAACTACTGTAATACTGCTCCTATGTACAAGAATATAACTACTATAATACTGCCCCCTATGTACAAAAATATAACTACTATAATACTGCTCCCTATGTACAAGAATAAAACTACTATAATACTGCCCCTATGTACAAGAATATAACTACTATAATACTGCTCCTATGTACAAGAATATAACTACTATATTACTGCTCCCTATGTACAAGAATATAACTACTATAATACTGCTCCCTATGTACAAGAATATAACTACTATAATGCTGCCCCCTATGTACAATAATATAACTACTATAATACTGCCCCCTATGTACAAGAATATAACTACTATAATACTGCTCCCTATGTACAAGAATATAACTACTATAATACTGCTCCTATGTACAAGAATATAACTACTATAATACTGCCCCATATGTACAAGAATATAACTACTATAATACTGCCCCTATGTACAAGAATATAACTACTATAATACTGCCCCTATGTACAAGAATATAACTACTATAATACTGCCCCTATGTACAAGAATATAACTACTGTAATACTGTTCCCTATGTACAAGAATATAACTACTATAATACTGCTCCTCTGTACAAGAATATAACTACTATAGTACTGCTCCTATGTACAAGAATATAACTACTATAATACTGCCCCCTATGTGCAAGAATATAACTACTATAATACTGCCCCCTATGTGCAAGAATATAACTACTATAATACTGCTCCTATGTGCAAGAATATAACTACTATAATACTGCTCCTATGTACAAGAATATACCTACTATAATACTGCTCCTATGTACATGAATATAACTACTATAATACTGCTCCTATGTACAAGAATATAACTACTATAATACTGCCCCTATGTACAAGAATATAACTACTATAATACTGCCCCTATGTACAAGAATATAACTACTATAATACTGCCCCTATGTACAAGAATATAACTACTATAATACTGCTCCCTATGTACAAGAATATAACTACTATAATACTGCCCCTATGTACAAGAATATAACTACTATAATACTGCTCCCTATGTACAAGAATATAACTACTGTAATACTGCCCCTATGTACAAGAATATAACTACTATAATACTGCTCCTATGTACAAGAATATAACTACTATAATACTGCCCCTTATGTACAAGAATATAACTACTATAATACTGCCCCCTATATGCAAGAATATAACTACTATAATACTGCCCCAATGTACAAGAATATAACTACAATAGTACTGCTCCTATGTACAAGAATATAACTATTATAATACTGCCCCTATGTACAAGAATATAACTACTATAATACTGCTCCCTATGTACAAGAATATAACTACTATAAAACTGCCCCATATGTACAAGAATATAACTACTATAATACTGCTCCTATGTACAAGAATATAACTACTATAATACTGCTCCTATGTACAAGAATATAACTACTATAAAACTGCCCCATATGTACAAGAATATAACTACTATAATACTGCTCCTATGTACAAGAATATAACTACTATAATACTGCCCCTATGTACAAGAATATAACTACTATAATACTGCTCCTATGTACAAGAATATAACTACTATATTACTGCTCCCTATGTACAAAAATATAACTACTATAATACTGCTCCCTATGTACAAGAATATAACTACTATAATGCTGCTCCCTATGTACAAGAATATAACTACTATAATACTGCCCCCTATGTACAAGAATATAACTACTATAATACTGCTCCCTATGTACAAGAATATAACTACTATAATACTGCTCCTATGTACAAGAATATAACTACTATAATACTGTCCCCTATGTACAAGAATATAACTACTATAATACTGCCCCCTATGTACAAGAATACAACTACTATAATACTGCTCACTATGTACAAGAATATAACTACTATAATACTGCTCCTATGTACAAGAATATAACTACTATAATACTGCCCCCTATGTACAAAAATATAACTACTATAATACTGCTCCCTATGTACAAGAATAAAACTACTATAATACTGCCCCTATGTACAAGAATATAACTACTATAATACTGCTCCTATGTACAAGAATATAACTACTATATTACTGCTCCCTATGTACAAGAATATAACTACTATAATACTGCTCCCTATGTACAAGAATATAACTACTATAATGCTGCCCCCTATGTACAATAATATAACTACTATAATACTGCCCCCTATGTACAAGAATATAACTACTATAATACTGCTCCCTATGTACAAGAATATAACTACTATAATACTGCTCCTATGTACAAGAATAGAACTACTATAATACTGCCCCATATGTACAAGAATATAACTACTATAATACTGCCCCTATGTACAAGAATATAACTACTATAATACTGCCCCTATGTACAAGAATATAACTACTATAATACTGCCCCTATGTACAAGAATATAACTACTGTAATACTGTTCCCTATGTACAAGAATATAACTACTATAATACTGCTCCTCTGTACAAGAATATAACTACTATAGTACTGCTCCTATGTACAAGAATATAACTACTATAATACTGCCCCCTATGTGCAAGAATATAACTACTATAATACTGCCCCCTATGTGCAAGAATATAACTACTATAATACTGCTCCTATGTGCAAGAATATAACTACTATAATACTGCTCCTATGTACAAGAATATACCTACTATAATACTGCTCCTATGTACATGAATATAACTACTATAATACTGCTCCTATGTACAAGAATATAACTACTATAATACTGCCCCTATGTACAAGAATATAACTACTATAATACTACCCCTATGTACAAGAATATAACTACTATAATACTGCCCCTATGTACAAGAATATAACTACTATAATACTGCTCCCTATGTACAAGAATATAACTACTATAATACTGCTCCCTATGTACAAGAATATAACTACTATAATACTGCTCCCTATGTACAAGAATATAACTACTGTAATACTGCCCCTATGTACAAGAATATAACTACTATAATACTGCTCCTATGTACAAGAATATAACTACTATAATACTGCCCCTTATGTACAAGAATATAACTACTATAATACTGCCCCCTATATGCAAGAATATAACTACTATAATACTGCCCCCTATGTGCAAAAATATGACTACTATAATACTGCTCCTATGTACAAGAATATAACTACTATAATACTGCTCCCTATGTACAAGAATATAACTACTATAATACTGCCCCCTACATGCAAGAATATAACTACTATAATACTGCCCCCTATGTGCAAGAATATAACTACTATAATACTGCTCCTATGTACAAGAATATAACTACTATAATACTGCCACCTATGTACAAGAATATAACTACTATAATACTGCCTCTTATGTACAAGAATATAACTACTATAATACTGCCCCTATGTACAAGAATATAACTACTATAATACTGCTCCCTATGTACAAGAATATAACTACTATAATACTGCCCCTATGTACAAGAATATAACTACTATAATACTGCTCCCTATGTACAAGAATATAACTACTATAATACTGCCCCTATGTACAAGAATATAACTACTATAATACTGCTCCCTATGTACAAGAATATAACTACTGTAATACTGCCCCTATGTACAAGAATATAACTACTATAATACTGCTCCTATGTACAAGAATATAACTACTATAATACTGCCCCTTATGTACAAGAATATAACTACTATAATACTGCCCCCTATATGCAAGAATATAACTACTATAATACTGCCCCCTATGTGCAAAAATATGACTACTATAATACTGCTCCTATGTACAAGAATATAACTACTATAATACTGCTCCCTATGTACAAGAATATAACTACTATAATACTGCCCCCTACATGCAAGAATATAACTACTATAATACTGCCCCCTATGTGCAAGAATATAACTACTATAATACTGCTCCTATGTACAAGAATATAACTACTATAATACTGCCCCCTATGTACAAGAATATAACTACTATAATACTGCCCCTTATGTACAAGAATATAACTACTATAATACTGCCCCTATGTACAAGAATATAACTACTATAATACTGCTCCCTATGTACAAGAATATAACTACTATAATACTGCCCCCTATGTACAAGAATATAACTACTATAATACTGCCCCTTATGTACAAGAATATAACTAATATAATACTGCCCCTATGTACAAGAATATAACTACTATAATACTGCCCCATATGTACAAGAATATAACTACTATAATACTGCCCCATATGTACAAGAATATAACTACTATAATACTGTTCCCTATGTACAAGAATATAACTACTATAATACTGCTCCAATGTACAAGAATATAACTACAATAGTACTGCTCCTATGTACAAGAATATAACTATTATAATACTGCCCCTATGTACAAGAATATAACTACTATAATACTGCTCCCTATGTACAAGAATATAACTACTATAAAACTGCCCCATATGTACAAGAATATAACTACTATAATACTGCTCCTATGTACAAGAATATAACTACTATAATACTGCTCCTATGTACAAGAATATAACTACTATAAAACTGCCCCATATGTACAAGAATATAACTACTATAATACTGCTCCTATGTACAAGAATATAACTACTATAATACTGCCCCCTATGTACAAGAATATAACTACTATAATACTGCTCCCTATGTACAAGAATATAACTACTATAATACTGCTCCTATGTACAAGAATATAACTACTATAATACTGTCCCCTATGTACAAGAATATAACTACTATAATACTGCCCCCTATGTACAAGAATACAACTACTATAATACTGCTCACTATGTACAAGAATATAACTACTGTAATACTGCTCCTATGTACAAGAATATAACTACTATAATACTGCCCCCTATGTACAAAAATATAACTACTATAATACTGCTCCCTATGTACAAGAATAAAACTACTATAATACTGCCCCTATGTACAAGAATATAACTACTATAATACTGCTCCTATGTACAAGAATATAACTACTATATTACTGCTCCCTATGTACAAGAATATAACTACTATAATACTGCTCCCTATGTACAAGAATATAACTACTATAATGCTGCCCCCTATGTACAATAATATAACTACTATAATACTGCCCCCTATGTACAAGAATATAACTACTATAATACTGCTCCCTATGTACAAGAATATAACTACTATAATACTGCTCCTATGTACAAGAATATAACTACTATAATACTGCCCCATATGTACAAGAATATAACTACTATAATACTGCCCCTATGTACAAGAATATAACTACTATAATACTGCCCCTATGTACAAGAATATAACTACTATAATACTGCCCCTATGTACAAGAATATAACTACTGTAATACTGTTCCCTATGTACAAGAATATAACTACTATAATACTGCTCCTCTGTACAAGAATATAACTACTATAGTACTGCTCCTATGTACAAGAATATAACTACTATAATACTGCCCCCTATGTGCAAGAATATAACTACTATAATACTGCCCCCTATGTGCAAGAATATAACTACTATAATACTGCTCCTATGTGCAAGAATATAACTACTATAATACTGCTCCTATGTACAAGAATATACCTACTATAATACTGCTCCTATGTACATGAATATAACTACTATAATACTGCTCCTATGTACAAGAATATAACTACTATAATACTGCCCCTATGTACAAGAATATAACTACTATAATACTGCCCCTATGTACAAGAATATAACTACTATAATACTGCCCCTATGTACAAGAATATAACTACTATAATACTGCTCCCTATGTACAAGAATATAACTACTATAATACTGCCCCTATGTACAAGAATATAACTACTATAATACTGCTCCCTATGTACAAGAATATAACTACTGTAATACTGCCCCTATGTACAAGAATATAACTACTATAATACTGCTCCTATGTACAAGAATATAACTACTATAATACTGCCCCTTATGTACAAGAATATAACTACTATAATACTGCCCCCTATATGCAAGAATATAACTACTATAATACTGCCCCAATGTACAAGAATATAACTACAATAGTACTGCTCCTATGTACAAGAATATAACTATTATAATACTGCCCCTATGTACAAGAATATAACTACTATAATACTGCTCCCTATGTACAAGAATATAACTACCATAAAACTGCCCCATATGTACAAGAATATAACTACTATAATACTGCTCCTATGTACAAGAATATAACTACTATAATACTGCTCCTATGTACAAGAATATAACTACTATAAAACTGCCCCATATGTACAAGAATATAACTACTATAATACTGCTCCTATGTACAAGAATATAACTACTATAATACTGCCCCTATGTACAAGAATATAACTACTATAATACTGCTCCTATGTACAAGAATATAACTACTATATTAGTGCTCCCTATGTACAAAAATATAACTACTATAATACTGCTCCCTATGTACAAGAATATAACTACTATAATGCTGCTCCCTATGTACAAGAATATAACTACTATAATACTGCCCCCTATGTACAAGAATATAACTACTATAATACTGCTCCCTATGTACAAGAATATAACTACTATAATACTGCTCCTATGTACAAGAATATAACTACTATAATACTGTCCCCTATGTACAAGAATATAACTACTATAATACTGCCCCCTATGTACAAGAATACAACTACTATAATACTGCTCACTATGTACAAGAATATAACTACTATAATACTGCTCCTATGTACAAGAATATAACTACTATAATACTGCCCCCTATGTACAAAAATATAACTACTATAATACTGCTCCCTATGTACAAGAATAAAACTACTATAATACTGCCCCTATGTACAAGAATATAACTACTATAATACTGCTCCTATGTACAAGAATATAACTACTATATTACTGCTCCCTATGTACAAGAATATAACTACTATAATACTGCTCCCTATGTACAAGAATATAACTACTATAATGCTGCCCCCTATGTACAATAATATAACTACTATAATACTGCCCCCTATGTACAAGAATATAACTACTATAATACTGCTCCCTATGTACAAGAATATAACTACTATAATACTGCTCCTATGTACAAGAATATAACTACTATAATACTGCCCCATATGTACAAGAATATAACTACTATAATACTGCCCCTATGTACAAGAATATAACTACTATAATACTGCCCCTATGTACAAGAATATAACTACTATAATACTGCCCCTATGTACAAGAATATAACTACTGTAATACTGTTCCCTATGTACAAGAATATAACTACTATAATACTGCTCCTCTGTACAAGAATATAACTACTATAGTACTGCTCCTATGTACAAGAATATAACTACTATAATACTGCCCCCTATGTGCAAGAATATAACTACTATAATACTGCCCCCTATGTGCAAGAATATAACTACTATAATACTGCTCCTATGTGCAAGAATATAACTACTATAATACTGCTCCTATGTACAAGAATATACCTACTATAATACTGCTCCTATGTACATGAATATAACTACTATAATACTGCTCCTATGTACAAGAATATAACTACTATAATACTGCCCCTATGTACAAGAATATAACTACTATAATACTGCCCCTATGTACAAGAATATAACTACTATAATACTGCCCCTATGTACAAGAATATAACTACTATAATACTGCTCCCTATGTACAAGAATATAACTACTATAATACTGCCCCTATGTACAAGAATATAACTACTATAATACTGCTCCCTATGTACAAGAATATAACTACTGTAATACTGCCCCTATGTACAAGAATATAACTACTATAATACTGCTCCTATGTACAAGAATATAACTACTATAATACTGCCCCTTATGTACAAGAATATAACTACTATAATACTGCCCCCTATATGCAAGAATATAACTACTATAATACTGCCCCCTATGTGCAAAAATATGACTACTATAATACTGCTCCTATGTACAAGAATATAACTACTATAATACTGCTCCCTATGTACAAGAATATAACTACTATAATACTGCCCCCTACATGCAAGAATATAACTACTATAATACTGCCCCCTATGTGCAAGAATATAACTACTATAATACTGCTCCTATGTACAAGAATATAACTACTATAATACTGCCCCCTATGTACAAGAATATAACTACTATAATACTGCCCCTTATGTACAAGAATATAACTACTATAATACTGCCCCTATGTACAAGAATATAACTACTATAATACTGCTCCCTATGTACAAGAATATAACTACTATAATACTGCCCCCAATGTACAAGAATATAACTACTATAATACTGCTCCTATGTACAAGAATATAACTACTATAATACTGCTCCTATGTACAAGAATATAACTACTATAATACTGCCCCCTATGTACAAAAATACAACTACTATAATACTGCTCCCTATGTAAAAGAATAAAACTACTATAATACTGCCCCTATGTACAAGAATATAACTCCTATAATACTGCTCCTATGTACAAGAATATAACTACTATATTACTGCTCCCTATGTACAAGAATATAACTACTATAATACTGCTCCCTATGTACAAGAATATAACTACTATAATGCTGCTCCCTATGTACAATAATATAACTACTATAATACTGCCCCCTATGTACAAGAATATAACTACTATAATACTGCTCCCTATGTACAAGAATATAACTACTATAATACTGCTCCTATGTACAAGAATATAACTACTATAATACTGCCCCATATGTACAAGAATATAACTACTATAATACTGCCCCTATGTACAAGAATATAACTACTATAATACTGCCCCTATGTACAAGAATATAACTACTATAATACTGCCCCTATGTACAAGAATATAACTACTGTAATACTGTTCCCTATGTACAAGAATATAACTACTATAATACTGCTCCTCTCTACAAGAATATAACTACTATAGTACTGCTCCTATGTACAAGAATATAACTACTATAATACTGCCCCCTATGTGCAAGAATATAACTACTATAATACTGCCCCCTATGTGCAAGAATATAACTACTATAATACTGCTCCTATGTGCAAGAATATAACTACTATAATACTGCTCCTATGTACAAGAATATACCTACTATAATACTGCTCCTATGTACATGAATATAACTACTATAATACTGCTCCTATGTACAAGAATATAACTACTATAATACTGCCCCTATGTACAAGAATATAACTACTATAATACTGCCCCTATGTACAAGAATATAACTACTATAATACTGCTCCCTATGTACAAGAATATAACTACTATAATACTGCCCCTATGTACAAGAATATAACTACTATAATACTGCTCCCTATGTACAAGAATATAACTACTATAATATTGCCCCTATGTACAAGAATATAACTACTGTAATACTGCCCCTATGTACAAGAATATAACTACTATAATACTGCTCCTATGTACAAGAATATAACTACTATAATACTGCCCCTTATGGACAAGAATATAACTACTATAATACTGCCCCCTATATGCAAGAATATAACTACTATAATACTGCCCCCTATGTGCAAAAATATGACTACTATAATACTGCTCCTATGTACAAGAATATAACTACTATAATACTGCTCCCTATGTACAAGAATATGCCTACTATAATACTGCTCCTATGTACATGAATATAACTACTATAATACTGCTCCTATGTACAAGAATATAACTACTATAATACTGCCCCCTATGTACAAGAATATAACTACTATAATACTCCTATGTACAAGAATATAACTACTATAATACTGCTCCCTATGTACAAGAATATAACTACTATAATACTGCCCCTATGTACAAGAATATAACTACTATAATACTGCTCCTATGTACAAGAATATAACTACTATAATACTGCTCCTATGTACAAGAATATAACTACTATAATACTGCTGCTATGTACAAGAATATAACTACTATAATACTGCTCCCTATGTAGAAGAATATAACTACTATAATACTGCCCCTTATGTACAAGAATATAACTACTATAATACTGCCCCTATGTACAAGAATATAACTACTATAATTCTGCTCCTATGTACAAGAATATAACTACTATAATACTGCCCCTTATGTACAAGAATATAACTACTATAATACTGCTCCTATGTACAAAAATATAACTACTATAATACTGCCCCCTATGTACAAGAATATAACTACTATAATACTGCTCCTATGTACAAGAATATAACTACTATAATACTGCCCCTATGTACAAGAATATAACTACTATAATACTGCCCCCTATGTACAAGAATATAACTACTATAATACTGCCCCCTATGTACAAGAATATAACTACTTTAATACTGCTCCTATGTACAAGAATATAACTACTATAATACTGCTCCTATGTACAAGAATATAACTACTATAATACTGCTCCTATGTACAAGAATATAACTACTATAATACTGCTCCCTATGTAAAAGAATATAACTACTATAATACTGCTCCTATGTACAAGAATATAACTACTATAATACTGCCCCCTATGTACAAGAATATAACTACTATAATACTGCTCCTATGTACAAGAATATATCTACTATAATACTGCCCCTATGTACAACAATATAACTACTATAATTCTGCTCCTATGTACAAGAATATAACTACTATAATACTGCCCCTTATGTACAAGAATATAACTACTATAATACTGCTCCTATGTACAAAAATATAACTACTATAATACTGCCCCCTATGTACAAGAATATAACTACTATAATACTGCTCCTATGTACAAGAATATAACTACTATAATACTGCCCCTATGTACAAGAATATAACTACTATAATACTGCCCCCTATGTACAAGAATATAACTACTATAATACTGCTCCTATGTACAAGAATATAACTACTATAATACTGCCCCTATGTACAAGAATATAACTACTATAATACTGCTCCCTATGTACAAGAATATAACTACTATAATACTGCCCCTATGTACAAGAATATAACTACTATAATACTGCTCCCTATGTACAAGAATATAACTACTATAATATTGCCCCTATGTACAAGAATATAACTACTGTAATACTGCCCCTATGTACAAGAATATAACTACTATAATACTGCTCCTATGTACAAGAATATAACTACTATAATACTGCCCCTTATGTACAAGAATATAACTACTATAATACTGCCCCCTATATGCAAGAATATAACTACTATAATACTGCCCCCTATGTGCAAAAATATGACTACTATAATACTGCTCCTATGTACAAGAATATAACTACTATAATACTGCTCCCTATGTACAAGAATATACCTACTATAATACTGCTCCTATGTACATGAATATAACTACTATAATACTGCTCCTATGTACAAGAATATAACTACTATAATACTGCCCCCTATGTACAAGAATATAACTACTATAATACTTCTCCTATGTACAAGAATATAACTACTATAATACTGCTCTCTATGTACAAGAATATAACTACTATAATACTGCCCCTATGTACAAGAATATAACTACTATAATACTGCTCCTATGTACAAGAATATAACTACTATAATACTGCTCCTATGTACAAGAATATAACTACTATAATACTGCTGCTATGTACAAGAATATAACTACTATAATACTGCTCCCTATGTAGAAGAATATAACTACTATAATACTGCCCCTTATGTACAAGAATATAACTACTATAATACTGCCCCTATGTACAAGAATATAACTACTATAATTCTGCTCCTATGTACAAGAATATAACTACTATAATACTGCCCCTTATGTACAAGAATATAACTACTATAATACTGCTCCTATGTACAAAAATATAACTACTATAATACTGCCCCCTATGTACAAGAATATAACTACTATAATACTGCTCCTATGTACAAGAATATAACTACTATAATACTGCCCCTATGTACAAGAATATAACTACTATAATACTGCCCCCTATGTACAAGAATATAACTACTATAATACTGCCCCCTATGTACAAGAATATAACTACTATAATACTGCTCCTATGTACAAGAATATAACTACTATAATACTGCCCCTATGTACAAGAATATAACTACTATAATACTGCTCCTATGTACAAGAATATAACTACTATAATACTGCTCCCTATGTAAAAGAATATAACTACTATAATACTGCTCCTATGTACAAGAATATAATTACTATAATACTGCCCCCTATGTACAAGAATATAACTACTATAATACTGCTCCTATGTACAAGAATATATCTACTATAATACTGCCCCTATGTACAAGAATATAACTACTATAATTCTGCTCCTATGTACAAGAATATAACTACTATAATACTGCCCCTTATGTACAAGAATATAACTACTATAATACTGCTCCTATGTACAAAAATATAACTACTATAATACTGCCCCCTATGTACAAGAATATAACTACTATAATACTGCTCCTATGTACAAGAATATAACTACTATAATACTGCCCCTATGTACAAGAATATAACTACTATAATACTGCCCCCTATGTACAAGAATATAACTACTATAATACTGCTCCTATGTACAAGAATATAACTACTATAATACTGCCCCTATGTACAAGAATATAACTACTATAATACTGCTCCTATGTACAAGAATATAACTACTATAATACTGCTCCCTATGTACAAGAATATAACTACTATAATACTGCCCCCTATGTACAAGAATATAACTACTATAATACTGCCCCCTATGTACAAGAATATAACTACTATAATACTGCCCCTATGTACAAGAATATAACTACTATAATACTGCTCCTATGTACAAGAATATAACTACTATAATACTGCCCCCTATGTACAAGAATATAACTACTATAATACTGCCCCCTATGTACAAGAATATAACTACTATAATACTGCCCCTATGTACAAGAATATAACTACTATAATACTACTCTTATGTACAAGAATATAACTACTATAATACTGCTCCTATGTACAAGAATATCTACTATATAATTGTCTTATCCCGTCTGTCTGTCTTTCTGTCTGTCTTTCTATCTGTCTGTCTGTCCTAGAAATCCCGCGTCGCTCATTGGTCCGGCAGCGGCCAATCAGCGCCGTGGGATTTCTGAAAAATGATGGCGGCCGTTAGCGGCTCATCTGCGGGACGGAGGTCAGCGGCAATGCAGCGGGGAGATGAGCGGCGCTAGCAGCACAACTACCCCGACCGGCGCCGCTGACCTCCATGCGACTAACGTCGGAAGATCAGCGGCTTGGCCCGCTGATCTCCCGACTGCAAGTGTGAACGGAGGATCGGGGAGCGGCGCCGGTCGGGATGCTTCTGCTGCGAGCAGCCGCTCATCTCCCGGCTTCTCGCAGCAGAAGGATCCGCACAGGCAGCGCCGCTCCCCGGTCCTCGCTAATACAGAGCCGCACAAGCAGCGCCGCTCCCGGGCCTACACTAATACGACGCTGATTGGTCGCGGTGGCCGGCCGCGACCAATCAGCGAGATGGGCGGCAAATTTAAACGCTGCTCTGCTGATTGGTCACTGTGGCCACCGCGACCAATCAGCGATATAGGCTGCAAATTTAAACGCCGCTCTGCTGATTGGTCGCGGTGGCCGGCTGGCCGCGACCAATCAGTGAGATGGGCGGCAAATTTAAAAGCCGCTGTGCTAATTGGTCGCGGTGGCCGGCCGACCGCGACCAATCAGCGAGATGGGCGGCAAATTTAAACGCCACTGTGCTGATTGGTCGTGGTGGCCGGCCGTGACCAATCAGCGAGATGGGCGGCAAATTTAAACGCCGCTCTGCTGATTGGTCACGGTGGCCAGCCGACCGCGACCAATCAGCGAGATGGGCGGCAAATTTAAACGCCGCTCTGCTGATTGGTCGCGGCCGGCTTCCGCAACCAATCGGCGAGATGGGCGGCAAATTTAAACGCCGCTCTGCTGATTGGTCGCATACGGCCACCGTGACCAATCAGCGAGATGGGCGGCAAATTTAAACGCCGCTCTGCTGATTGGTCGCGGTGGCCGACCGCGACCAATGATCGAGATGGGCCGCAAATTTAAACGCCGCTCTGCTGATTAATCGCGGCCGGCTACCGTGACCAATCAGCGAGATGGGCGGTAAATTTAAACGGCACTCTGCTGATTGGTCACGGCCGGCCACCGCGACCAATCAGCGAGATGGGTGGCAAATTTAAACGCCGCTGTGCTCATTGGTCGCGGTGGCCAGCCGCAACCAATCAGTGAGATTGGCGCTAAATTTAAACACCGCTCTGCTGATGGGTAGCGGCCGCCGCTATGTACAAGAGTATAACTACAATACTGCTCCTATGTACAAGAATATAACTACTATAATACTGCCCCTATGTACAAGAATATAACTACTATAATACTGCTCCTATGTACAAGAATATAACTACTATAATACTGCCCCCTATGTACAAGAATATAACTACTATAATACTGCCCCCTATGTGCAAGAATATAACTACTATTATACTGCCCCTATGTGCAAGAATATAACTACTATAATACTGCTCCTATGTACAAGAATATAACTACTGTAAAACTGCTCCTATGTACAAGAATATAACTACTGTAATACTGCTCCTATGTACAAGAATATAACTACTGTAATACTGCTCCTGTGTACAAGAATATAACTACTATAATACTGCCCCCTATGTGCAAGAATATAACTACTATTATACTGCCCCTATGTGCAAGAATATAACTACTATAATACTGCTCCTATGTACAAGAATATAACTACTGTAAAACTGCTCCTATGTACAAGAATATAACTACTGTAATACTGCTCCTATGTACAAGAATATAACTACTGTAATACTGCTCCTGTGTACAAGAATATAACTACTATAATACTGCCCCCTATGTGCAAGAATATAACTACTATTATACTGCCCCTATGTGCAAGAATATAACTACTATAATACTGCTCCTATGTACAAGAATATAACTACTGTAAAACTGCTCCTATGTACAAGAATATAACTACTGTAATACTGCTCCTATGTACAAGAATATAACTACTGTAATACTGCTCCTGTGTACAAGAATATAACTACTATAATACTGCTCCTGTGTACAAGAATATAACTACTATAATACTGCTCCTGTGTACAAGAATATAACTACTATAATACTGCTCCTATGTACAAGAATATAACTACTATAATACTGCCCCCTATGTACAAGAATATAACTACTATAATACTGCCCCCTATGTGCAAGAATATAACTACTATTATACTGCCCCTATGTGCAAGAATATAACTACTATAATACTGCCCCCTATGTGCAAGAATATAACTACTATAATACTGCTCCTATGTACAAGAATATAACTACTATAATACTGCTCCTATGTACAAGAATATAACTACTATATTACTGCTCCCTATGTACAAGAATATAACTACTATAATACTGCTCCCTATGTACAAGAATATAACTACTATAATGCTGCTCCCTATGTACAATAATATAACTACTATAATACTGCCCCCTATGTACAAGAATATAACTACTATAATACTGCTCCCTATGTACAAGAATATAACTACTATAACACTGCTCCTATGTACAAGAATATAACTACTATAATACTGCCCCATATGTACAAGAATATAACTACTATAATACTGCCCCTATGTACAAGAATATAACTACTATAATACTGCCCCTATGTACAAGAATATAACTACTATAATACTGCCCCTATGTACAAGAATATAACTACTGTAATACTGTTCCCTATGTACAAGAATATAACTACTGTAATACTGCTCCTATGTACAAGAATATAACTACTATAGTACTGCTCCTATGTACAAGAATATAACTACTATAATACTGCCCCCTATGTGCAAGAATATAACTACTATAATACTGCCCCCTATGTGCAAGAATATAACTACTATAATACTGCTCCTATGTGCAAGAATATAACTACTATAATACTGCTCCTATGTACAAGAATATAACTACTATAATACTGCTCCTATGTAAATGAATATAACTACTATAATACTGCTCCTATGTACAAGAATATAACTACTATAATACTGCCCCTATGTACAAGAATATAACTACTATAATACTGCCCCTATGTACAAGAATATAACTACTATAATACTGCTCCCTATGTACAAGAATATAACTACTATAATACTGCCCCTATGTACAAGAAAATAACTACTATAATACTGCTCCCTATGTACAAGAATATAACTACTATAATACTGCCCCTATGTACAAGAATATAACTACTGTAATACTGCCCCTATGTACAAGAATATAACTACTATAATACTGCCCCTTATGTACAAGAATATAACTACTATAATACTGCCCCCTATATGCAAGAATATAACTACTATAATACTGCCCCCTATGTGCAAGAATATGACTACTATAATACTGCTCCTATGTACAAGAATATAACTACTATAATACTGCTCCTATGTACAAGAATATAACTACTATAATACTGCTCCCTATGTACAAGAATATAACAACTATAATACTGCCCCCTATATGCAAGAATATAACTACTATAATACTGCCCCTTATGTGCAAGAATATAACTACTATAATACTGCTCCTATGTACAAGAATATAACTACTATAATACTGCCCCCTATGTACAAGAATATAACTACTATAATACTGCTCCTATGTACAAGAATATAACTACTATAATACTGCCCCTTATGTACAAGAATATAACTACTATAATACTGCCCCTATGTACAAGAATATAACTACTATAATACTGCCCCTTATGTACAAGAATATAACTACTATAATACTGCCCCTATGTACAAGAATATAACTACTATAATACTGCTCCCTATGTACAAGAATATAACTACTATAATACTGCCCCCTATGTACAAGAATATAACTACTATAATACTTCTCCTATGTACAAGAATATAACTACTATAATACTGCTCCCTATGTACAAAAATATAACTACTATAATACTGCCCCTATGTACAAGAATATAACTACTATAATACTGCTCCTATGTACAATAATATAACTACTATAATACTGCTCCTATGTACAAGAATATAACTACTATAATACTGCTGCTATGTACAAGAATATAACTACTATAATACTGCTCCCTATGTAGAAGAATATAACTACTATAATACTGCCCCTTATGTACAAGAATATAACTACTATAATACTGCCCCTATGTACAAGAATATAACTACTATAATAATGCCCCTTATGTACAAGAATATAACTACTATAATACTGCTCCTATGTACAAGAATATAACTACTATAATACTGCCCCCTATGTACAAGAATATAACTACTATAATACTGCTCCTATGTACAAGAATATAACTACTATAATACTGCCCCTATGTACAAGAATATAACTACTATAATACTGCCCCCTATGTACAAGAATATAACTACTATAATACTGCCCCCTATGTACAAGAATATAACTACTATAATACTGCTCCTATGTACAAGAATATAACTACTATAATACTGCCCCTATGTACAAGAATATAACTACTATAATACTGCTCCTATGTACAAGAATATAACTACTATAATACTGCTCCCTATGTACAAGAATATAACTACTATAATACTGCTCCTATGTACAAGAATATAACTACTATAATACTGCCCCCTATGTACAAGAATATAACTACTATAATACTGCCCCCTATGTACAAGAATATATCTACTATAATACTGCCCCTATGTACAAGAATATAACTACTATAATACTACTCCTATGTACAAGAATATAACTACTATAATACTGCTCCTATGTACAAGAATATAACTACTATAATACTGCTCCTATGTACAAGAATATAACTACTATAATACTGCTCCTATATACAAGAATATAACTACTGTAAAACTGCTCCTATGTACAAGAATATAACTACTGTAATACTGCTCCTATGTACAAGAATATAACTACTATAATACTGCTCCTATGTACAAGAATATAACTACTATAATACTGCCCCCTATGTACAAGAATATAACTACTATAATACTGCCCCCTATGTGCAAGAATATAACTACTATAATACTGCCCCCTATGTGCAAGAATATAACTACTATAATACTGCTCCTATGTACAAGAATATAACTACTATAATACTGCTCCTATGTACAAGAATATAACTACTATAATACTGCTCCTATGTACAAGAATATAACTAATATAATACTGCTCCTATGTACAAGAATATAACTACTATAATACTGCTCCCTATGTACAAGAATATAACTGCTATAATACTGCCCACTATGTACAAGAATATAAATACTATAATACTGCCCCTATGTACAAGAATATAACTACTATAATACTGCTCCCAATGTACAAGAATATAACTACTATAATACTGCCCCTATGTACAAGAATATAACTACTATAATACTGCCCCTATGTACAAGAATATAACTACTATAATACTGCCCCTATGTACAAGAATATAACTACTATAATACTGTTCCCTATGTACAAGAATATAACTACTATAATACTGCTCCTATGTACAAGAATATAACTACTATAGTACTGCTCCTATGTACAAGAATATAACTACTATAATACTGCCCCTATGTACAAGAATATAACTACTATAATACTGCTCCCAATGTACAAGAATATAACTACTATAATACTGTCCCTATGTACAAGAATATAACTACTATAATACTGCCCCTATGTACAAGAATATAACTACTATAATACTGCCCCTATGTACAAGAATATAACTACTATAATACTGTTCCCTATGTACAAGAATATAACTACTATAATACTGCTCCTATGTACAAGAATATAACTACTATAATACTGCCCCTATGTACAAGAATATAACTACTATAATACTGCTCCTATGTACAAGAATATAACTACTATAATACTGCCCCTATGTACAAGAATATAACTACTATAATACTGCTCCTATGTACAAGAATATAACTACTATAATACTGCTCCTATGTACAAGAATATAACTACTATAATACTGCCCCTATGTACAAGAATATAACTACTATAATACTGCTCCTATGTACAAGAATATAACTACTATAATACTGTTCCCTATGTACAAGAATATAATTACTATAATACTGCTCCTATGTACAAGAATATAACTACTGTAATACTGCCCCTATGTACAAGAATATAACTACTATAATACTGCCCCTATGTACAAGAATATAACTACTATAATACTGCCCCTATGTACAAGAATATAACTACTATAATACTGCCCCTATGTACAAGAATATAACTACTATAATACTGTTCCCTATGTACAAGAATATAACTACTATAATACTGCCCCTATGTACAAAAATATAACTACTATAATACTGCCCCTATGTACAAGAATATAACTACTATAATACTGCTCCCTATGTACAAGAATATAGCTACTATAATACTGCTCCTATGTTCAAGAATATAACTACTATAATACTGCCCCCTATGTACAAGAATATAACTACTATAATACTGCCCCCTATGTGCAAGAATATAACTACTATTATACTGCCCCTATGTGCAAGAATATAACTACTATAATACTGCCCCCTATGTGCAAGAATATAACTACTATAATACTGCTCCTATGTACAAGAATATAACTACTATAATACTGCTCCTATGTACAAGAATATAACTACTATATTACTGCTCCCTATGTACAAGAATATAACTACTATAATACTGCTCCCTATGTACAAGAATATAACTACTATAATGCTGCTCCCTATGTACAATAATATAACTACTATAATACTGCCCCCTATGTACAAGAATATAACTACTATAATACTGCTCCCTATGTACAAGAATATAACTACTATAACACTGCTCCTATGTACAAGAATATAACTACTATAATACTGCCCCATATGTACAAGAATATAACTACTATAATACTGCCCCATATGTACAAGAATATAACTACTATAATACTGCCCCTATGTACAAGAATATAACTACTATAATACTGCCCCTATGTACAAGAATATAACTACTATAATACTGCCCCTATGTACAAGAATATAACTACTGTAATACAGTTCCCTATGTACAAGAATATAACTACTGTAATACTGCTCCTATGTACAAGAATATAACTACTATAGTACTGCTCCTATGTACAAGAATATAACTACTATAATACTGCCCCCTATGTGCAAGAATATAACTACTATAATACTGCCCCCTATGTGCAAGAATATAACTACTATAATATTGCCCCCTATGTGCAAGAATATAACTACTATAATACTGCTCCTATGTGCAAGAATATAACTACTATAATACTGCTCCTATGTACAAGAATATAACTACTATAATACTGCTCCTATGTACATGAATATAACTACTATAATACTGCTCCTATGTACAAGAATATAACTACTATAATACTGCCCCTATGTACAAGAATATAACTACTATAATACTGCCCCTATGTACAAGAATATAACTACTATAATACTGCTCCCTATGTACAAGAATATAACTACTATAATACTGCCCCTATGTACAAGAATATAACTACTATAATACTGCTCCCTATGTACAAGAATATAACTACTATAATATTGCCCCTATGTACAAGAATATAACTACTGTAATACTGCCCCTATGTACAAGAATATAACTACTATAATACTGCTCCTATGTACAAGAATATAACTACTATAATACTGCCCCTTATGTACAAGAATATAACTACTATAATACTGCCCCCTATATGCAAGAATATAACTACTATAATACTGCCCCCTATGTGCAAGAATAAGACTACTATAATACTGCTCCTATGTACAAGAATATAACTACTATAATACTGCTCCTATGTACAAGAATATAACTACTATAATACTGCTCCCTATGTACAAGAATATAACAACTATAATACTGCCCCCTATATGCAAGAATATAACTACTATAATACTGCCCCCTATGTGCAAGAATATAACTACTATAATACTGCTCCTATGTACAAGAATATAACTACTATAATACTGCCCCCTATGTACAAGAATATAACTACTATAATACTGCTCCTATGTACAAGAATATAACTACTATAATACTGCCCCTTATGTACAACAATATAACTACTATAATACTGCCCCTATGTACAAGAATATAACTACTATAATACTGCTCCCTATGTACAAGAATATAACTACTATAATACTGCCCCCTATGTACAAGAATATAACTACTATAATACTTCTCCTATGTACAAGAATATAACTACTATAATACTGCTCCCTATGTACAAAAATATAACTACTATAATACTGCCCCTATGTACAAGAATATAACTACTATAATACTGCTCCTATGTACAATAATATAACTACTATAATACTGCTCCTATGTACAAGAATATAACTACTATAATACTGCTGCTATGTACAAGAATATAACTACTATAATACTGCTCCCTATGAAGAAGAATATAACTACTATAATACTGCCCCTTATGTACAAGAATATAACTACTATAATACTGCCCCTATGTACAAGAATATAACTACTATAATACTGCTCCTATGTACAAGAATATAACTACTATAATAATGCCCCTTATGTACAAGAATATAACTACTATAATACTGCTCCTATGTACAAGAATATAACTACTATAATACTGCCCCCTATGTACAAGAATATAACTACTATAATACTGCTCCTATGTACAAGAATATAACTACTATAATACTGCCCCTATGTACAAGAATATAACTACTATAATACTGCCCCCTATGTACAAGAATATAACTACTATAATACTGCCCCCTATGTACAAGAATATAACTACTATAATACTGCTCCTATGTACAAGAATATAACTACTATAATACTGCCCCTATGTACAAGAATATAACTACTATAATACTGCTCCTATGTACAAGAATATAACTACTATAATACTGCTCCCTATGTACAAGAATATAACTACTATAATACTGCTCCTATGTACAAGAATATAACTGCTATAATACTGCCCCCTATGTACAAGAATATAACTACTATAATACTGCCCCATATGCACAAGAATATATCTACTATAATACTGCCCCTATGTACAAGAATATAACTACTATAATACTACTCCTATGTACAAGAATATAACTACTATAATACTGCTCCTATGTACAAGAATATAACTACTATAATACTGCTCCTATGTACAAGAATATAACTACTATAATACTGCTCCTATATACAAGAATATAACTACTGTAAAACTGCTCCTATGTACAAGAATATAACTACTGTAATACTGCTCCTATGTACAAGAATATAACTACTATAATACTGCTCCTATGTACAAGAATATAACTACTATAATACTGCCCCCTATGTACAAGAATATAACTACTATAATACTGCCCCCTATGTGCAAGAATATAACTACTATAATACTGCCCCCTATGTGCAAGAATATAACTACTATAATACTGCTCCTATGTACAAGAATATAACTACTATAATACTGCTCCTATGTACAAGAATATAACTACTATAATACTGCTCCTATGTACAAGAATATAACTACTATAATACTGCTCCTATGTACAAGAATATAACTACTATAATACTGCTCCCTATGTACAAGAATATAACTGCTATAATACTGCCCACTATGTACAAGAATATAACTACTATAATACTGCCCCTATGTACAAGAATATAACTACTATAATACTGCTCCCAATGTACAAGAATATAACTACTATAATACTGCCCCTATGTACAAGAATATAACTACTATAATACTGCCCCTATGTACAAGAATATAACTACTATAATACTGCCCCTATGTACAAGAATATAACTACTATAATACTGTTCCCTATGTACAAGAATATAACTACTATAATACTGCTCCTATGTACAAGAATATAACTACTATAGTACTGCTCCTATGTACAAGAATATAACTACTATAATACTGCCCCTATGTACAAGAATATAACTACTATAATACTGCTCCCAATGTACAAGAATATAACTACTATAATACTGTCCCTATGTACAAGAATATAACTACTATAATACTGCCCCTATGTACAAGAATATAACTACTATAATACTGCCCCTATGTACAAGAATATAACTACTATAATACTGTTCCCTATGTACAAGAATATAACTACTATAATACTGCCCCCTATGTACAAGAATATAACTAATATAATACTTCTCCTATGTACAATAATATAACTACTATAATACTGCTCCTATGTACAAGAATATAACTACTATAATACTGCTGCTATGTACAAGAATATAACTACTATAATACTGCTCCCTATGAAGAAGAATATAACTACTATAATACTGCCCCTTATGTACAAGAATATAACTACTATAATACTGCCCCTATGTACAAGAATATAACTACTATAATACTGCTCCTATGTACAAGAATATAACTACTATAATAATGCCCCTTATGTACAAGAATATAACTACTATAATACTGCTCCTATGTACAAGAATATAACTACTATAATACTGCCCCCTATGTACAAGAATATAACTACTATAATACTGCTCCTATGTACAAGAATATAACTACTATAATACTGCCCCTATGTACAAGAATATAACTACTATAATACTGCCCCCTATGTACAAGAATATAACTACTATAATACTGCCCCCTATGTACAAGAATATAACTACTATAATACTGCTCCTATGTACAAGAATATAACTACTATAATACTGCCCCTATGTACAAGAATATAACTACTATAATACTGCTCCTATGTACAAGAATATAACTACTATAATACTGCTCCCTATGTACAAGAATATAACTACTATAATACTGCTCCTATGTACAAGAATATAACTGCTATAATACTGCCCCCTATGTACAAGAATATAACTACTATAATACTGCCCCATATGTACAAGAATATATCTACTATAATACTGCCCCTATGTACAAGAATATAACTACTATAATACTACTCCTATGTACAAGAATATAACTACTATAATACTGCTCCTATGTACAAGAATATAACTACTATAATACTGCTCCTATGTACAAGAATATAACTACTATAATACTGCTCCTATATACAAGAATATAACTACTGTAAAACTGCTCCTATGTACAAGAATATAACTACTGTAATACTGCTCCTATGTACAAGAATATAACTACTATAATACTGCTCCTATGTACAAGAATATAACTACTATAATACTGCCCCCTATGTACAAGAATATAACTACTATAATACTGCCCCCTATGTGCAAGAATATAACTACTATAATACTGCCCCCTATGTGCAAGAATATAACTACTATAATACTGCTCCTATGTACAAGAATATAACTACTATAATACTGCTCCTATGTACAAGAATATAACTACTATAATACTGCTCCTATGTACAAGAATATAACTACTATAATACTGCTCCTATGTACAAGAATATAACTACTATAATACTGCTCCCTATGTACAAGAATATAACTGCTATAATACTGCCCACTATGTACAAGAATATAACTACTATAATACTGCCCCTATGTACAAGAATATAACTACTATAATACTGCTCCCAATGTACAAGAATATAACTACTATAATACTGCCCCTATGTACAAGAATATAACTACTATAATACTGCCCCTATGTACAAGAATATAACTACTATAATACTGCCCCTATGTACAAGAATATAACTACTATAATACTGTTCCCTATGTACAAGAATATAACTACTATAATACTGCTCCTATGCACAAGAATATAACTACTATAGTACTGCTCCTATGTACAAGAATATAACTACTATAATACTGCCCCTATGTACAAGAATATAACTACTATAATACTGCTCCCAATGTACAAGAATATAACTACTATAATACTGTCCCTATGTACAAGAATATAACTTCTATAATACTGCCCCTATGTACAAGAATATAACTACTATAATACTGCCCCTATGTACAAGAATATAACTACTATAATACTGTTCCCTATGTACAAGAATATAACTACTATAATACTGCTCCTATGTACAAGAATATAACTACTATAGTACTGCTCCTATGTTCAAGAATATAACTACTATAATGCTGCCCCTATGTACAAGAATATAACTACTATAATACTGCTCCTATGTACAAGAAAATCACTACTATAATACTGCCCCCTATGTGCAAGAATATAACTACTATAATACTGCCCCCTATGTGCAAGAATATAACTACTATAATACTGCCCCCTATGTACAAGAATATAACTACTATAATACTGCCCCCTATATACAAGAATATAACTACTATAATACTGCTCCTATGTACAAGAATATAACTACTATAATACTGCCCCTATGTACAAGAATATAACTACTATAATACTGCTCCTATGTACAAGAATATAACTACTATAATACTGCCCCTATGTACAAGAATATAACTACTATAATACTGCTCCCAATGTACAAGAATATAACTACTATAATACTGCCCCTATGTACAAGAATATAACTACTATAATACTGCCCCTATGTACAAGAATATAACTACTATAATACTGCCCCTATGTACAAGAATATAACTACTATAATACTGTTCCCTATGTACAAGAATATAACTACTATAATACTGCTCCTATGTACAAGAATATAACTACTATAGTACTGCTCCTATGTACAAGAATATAACTACTATAATACTGCCCCTATGTACAAGAATATAACTACTATAATACTGCCCCTATGTACAAGAATATAACTACTATAATACTGCCCCTATGTACAAGAATATAACTACTATAATACTGCCCCTATGTACAAGAATATAACTACTGTAATACTGTTCCCTATGTACAAGAATATAACTACTATAATACTGCTCCTATGTACAAGAATATAACTACTATAGTACTGCTCCTATGTACAAGAATATAACTACTATAATACTGCCCCCTATGTGCAAGAATATAACTACTATAATACTGCCCCCTATGTGCAAGAATATAACTACTATAATACTGCTCCTATGTGCAAGAATATAACTACTATAATACTGCTCCTATGTACAAGAATATAACTACTATAATACTGCTCCTATGTACAAGAATATAACTACTATAATACTGCTCCTATGTACAAGAATATAACTACTATAATACTGCTCCTATGTACAAGAATATAACTACTATAATACTGCTCCCTATGTACAAGAATATAACTGCTATAATACTGCCCACTATGTACAAGAATATAACTACTATAATACTGCCCCTATGTACAAGAATATAACTACTATAATACTGCTCCCAATGTACAAGAATATAACTACTATAATACTGCCCCTATGTACAAGAATATAACTACTATAATACTGCCCCTATGTACAAGAATATAACTACTATAATACTGCCCCTATGTACAAGAATATAACTACTATAATACTGTTCCCTATGTACAAGAATATAACTACTATAATACTGCTCCTATGTACAAGAATATAACTACTATAGTACTGCTCCTATGTACAAGAATATAACTACTATAATACTGCCCCTATGTACAAGAAAATAACTACTATAATACTGCTCCCAATGTACAAGAATATAACTACTATAATACTGTCCCTATGTACAAGAATATAACTACTATAATACTGCCCCTATGTACAAGAATATAACTACTATAATACTGCCCCTATGTACAAGAATATAACTACTATAATACTGTTCCCTATGTACAAGAATATAACTACTATAATACTGCTCCTATGTACAAGAATATAACTACTATAGTACTGCTCCTATGTTCAAGAATATAACTACTATAATGCTGCCCCTATGTACAAGAATATAACTACTATAATACTGCTCCTATGTACAAGAAAATCACTACTATAATACTGCCCCCTATGTGCAAGAATATAACTACTATAATACTGCCCCCTATGTGCAAGAATATAACTACTATAATACTGCCCCCTATGTACAAGAATATAACTACTATAATACTGCCCCCTATATACAAGAATATAACTACTATAATACTGCTCCTATGTACAAGAATATAACTACTATAATACTGCCCCTATGTACAAGAATATAACTACTATAATACTGCTCCTATGTACAAGAATATAACTACTATAATACTGCCCCTATGTACAAGAATATAACTACTATAATACTGCTCCCAATGTACAAGAATATAACTACTATAATACTGCCCCTATGTACAAGAATATAACTACTATAATACTGCCCCTATGTACAAGAATATAACTACTATAATACTGTTCCCTATGTACAAGAATATAACTACTATAATACTGCTCCTATGTACAAGAATATAACTACTATAGTACTGCTCCTATGTACAAGAATATAACTACTATAATACTGCCCCTATGTACAAGAATATAACTACTATAATACTGCCCCTATGTACAAGAATATAACTACTATAATACTGCCCCTATGTACAAGAATATAACTACTATAATACTGCCCCTATGTACAAGAATATAACTACTGTAATACTGTTCCCTATGTACAAGAATATAACTACTATAGTACTGCTCCTATGTACAAGAATATAACTACTATAATACTGCCCCCTATGTGCAAGAATATAACTACTATAATACTGCCCCCTATGTGCAAGAATATAACTACTATAATACTGCTCCTATGTGCAAGAATATAACTACTATAATACTGCTCCTATGTACAAGAATATAACTACTATAATACTGCTCCTATGTACATGAATATAACTACTATAATACTGCTCCTATGTACAGGAATATAACTACTATAATACTGCCCCTATGTACAAGAATATAACTACTATAATACTGCCCCTATGTACAAGAATATAACTACTATAATACTGCTCCCTATGTACAAGAATATAACTACTATAATACTGCCCCTATGTACAAGAATATAACTACTATAATACTGCTCCCTATGTACAAGAATATAACTACTATAATATTGCCCCTATGTACAAGAATATAACTACTGTAATACTGCCCCTATGTACAAGAATATAACTACTATAATACTGCTCCTATGTACAAGAATATAACTACTATAATACTGCCCCTTATGTACAAGAATATAACTACTATAATACTGCCCCCTATATGCAAGAATATAACTACTATAATACTGCCCCCTATGTGCAAGAATATGACTACTATAATACTGCTCCTATGTACAAGAATATAACTACTATAATACTGCTCCTATGTACAAGAATATAACTACTATAATACTGCTCCCTATGTACAAGAATATAACAACTATAATACTGCCCCCTATATGCAAGAATATAACTACTATAATACTGCCCCCTATGTGCAAGAATATAACTACTATAATACTGCTCCTATGTACAAGAATATAACTACTATAATACTGCCCCCTATGTACAAGAATATAACTACTATAATACTGCTCCTATGTACAAGAATATAACTACTATAATACTGCCCCTTATGTACAAGAATATAACTACTATAATACTGCCCCTATGTACAAGAATATAACTACTATAATACTGCTCCCTATGTACAAGAATATAACTACTATAATACTGCCCCCTATGTACAAGAATATAACTACTATAATACTTCTCCTATGTACAAGAATATAACTACTATAATACTGCTCCCTATGTACAAGAATATAACTACTATAATACTGCCCCTATGTACAAGAATATAACTACTATAATACTGCTCCTATGTACAATAATATAACTACTATAATACTGCTCCTATGTACAAGAATATAACTACTATAATACTGCTGCTATGTACAAGAATATAACTACTATAATACTGCTCCCTATGTAGAAGTATATAACTACTATAATACTGCCCCTTATGTACAAGAATATAACTACTATAATACTGCCCCTATGTACAAGAATATAATTACTATAATACTGCTCCTATGTACAAGAATATAACTACTATAATACTGCCCCTTATGTACAAGAATATAACTACTATAATACTGCTCCTATGTACAAGAATATAACTACTATAATACTGCCCCCTATGTACCACAATATAACTACTATAATACTGCTCCTATGTACAAGAATATAACTACTATAATACTGCCCCTATGTACAAGAATATAACTACTATAATACTGCCCCCTATGTACAAGAATATAACTACTATAATACTGCCCCCTATGTACAAGAATATAACTACTATAATACTGCTCCTATGTACAAGAATATAACTACTATAATACTGCCCCTATGTACAAGAATATAACTACTATAATACTGCTCCCTATGTACAAGAATATAACAACTATAATACTGCCCCCTATATGCAAGAATATAACTACTATAATACTGCCCCCTATGTGCAAGAATATAACTACTATAATACTGCTCCTATGTACAAGAATATAACTACTATAATACTGCCCCCTATGTACAAGAATATAACTACTATAATACTGCTCCTATGTACAAGAATATAACTACTATAATACTGCCCCTTATGTACAAGAATATAACTACTATAATACTGCCCCTATGTACAAGAATATAACTACTATAATACTGCTCCCTATGTACAAGAATATAACTACTATAATACTGCCCCCTATGTACAAGAATATAACTACTATAATACTTCTCCTATGTACAAGAATATAACTACTATAATACTGCTCCCTATGTACAAAAATATAACTACTATAATACTGCCCCTATGTACAAGAATATAACTACTATAATACTGCTCCCTATGTACAAGAATATAACTACTATAATATTGCCCCTATGTACAAGAATATAACTACTGTAATACTGCCCCTATGTACAAGAATATAACTACTATAATACTGCTCCTATGTACAAGAATATAACTACTATAATACTGCCCCTTATGTACAAGAATATAACTACTATAATACTGCCCCCTATATGCAAGAATATAACTACTATAATACTGCTCCCTATGTGCAAGAATATGACTACTATAATACTGCTCCTATGTACAAGAATATAACTACTATAATACTGCTCCTATGTACAAGAATATAACTACTATAATACTGCTCCCTATGTACAAGAATATAACAACTATAATACTGCCCCCTATATGCAAGAATATAACTACTATAATACTGCCCCCTATGTGCAAGAATATAACTACTATAATACTGCTCCTATGTACAAGAATATAACTACTATAATACTGCCCCCTATGTACAAGAATATAACTACTATAATACTGCTCCTATGTACAAGAATATAACTACTATAATACTGCCCCTTATGTACAAGAATATAACTACTATAATACTGCCCCTATGTACAAGAATATAACTACTATAATACTGCTCCCTATGTACAAGAATATAACTACTATAATACTGCCCCCTATGTACAAGAATATAACTACTATAATACTTCTCCTATGTACAAGAATATAACTACTATAATACTGCTCCCTATGTACAAGAATATAACTACTATAATACTGCCCCTATGTACAAGAATATAACTACTATAATACTGCTCCTATGTACAATAATATAACTACTATAATACTGCTCCTATGTACAAGAATATAACTACTATAATACTGCTGCTATGTACAAGAATATAACTACTATAATACTGCTCCCTATGTAGAAGTATATAACTACTATAATACTGCCCCTTATGTACAAGAATATAACTACTATAATACTGCCCCTATGTACAAGAATATAATTACTATAATACTGCTCCTATGTACAAGAATATAACTACTATAATACTGCCCCTTATGTACAAGAATATAACTACTATAATACTGCTCCTATGTACAAGAATATAACTACTATAATACTGCCCTCTATGTACCACAATATAACTACTATAACACTGCTCCTATGTACAAGAATATAACTACTATAATACTGCCCCTATGTACAAGAATATAACTACTATAATACTGCCCCCTATGTACAAGAATATAACTACTATAATACTGCCCCCTATGTACAAGAATATAACTACTATAATACTGCTCCTATGTACAAGAATATAACTACTATAATACTGCCCCTATGTACAAGAATATAACTACTATAATACTGCTCCCTATGTACAAGAATATAACAACTATAATACTGCCCCCTATATGCAAGAATATAACTACTATAATACTGCCCCCTATGTGCAAGAATATAACTACTATAATACTGCTCCTATGTACAAGAATATAACTACTATAATACTGCCCCCTATGTACAAGAATATAGCTACTATAATACTGCTCCTATGTACAAGAATATAACTACTATAATACTGCCCCTTATGTACAAGAATATAACTACTATAATACTGCCCCTATGTACAAGAATATAACTACTATAATACTGCTCCCTATGTACAAGAATATAACTACTATAATACTGCCCCCTATGTACAAGAATATAACTACTATAATACTTCTCCTATGTACAAGAATATAACTACTATAATACTGCTCCCTATGTACAAAAATATAACTACTATAATACTGCCCCTATGTACAAGAATATAACTACTATAATACTGCTCCTATGTACAATAATATAACTACTATAATACTGCTCCTATGTACAAGAATATAACTACTATAATACTGCTGCTATGTACAAGAATATAACTACTATAATACTGCTCCCTATGTAGAAGAATATAACTACTATAATACTGCCCCTTATGTACAAGAATATAACTACTATAATACTGCCCCTATGTACAAGAATATAACTACTATAATACTGCTCCTATGTACAAGAATATAACTACTATAATGCTGCTCCCTATGTACAATAATATAACTACTATAATACTGCCCCCTATGTACAAAAATATAACTACTATAATACTGCTCCCTATGTACAAGAATATAACTACTATAACACTGCTCCTATGCACAAGAATATAACTACTATAATACTGCTCCTATGCACAAGAATATAACTACTATAATACTGCTCCTATGTACAAGAATATAACTACTATAGTACTGCTCCTATGTACAAGAATATAACTACTATAATACTGCCCCTATGTACAAGAATATAACTACTATAATACTGCTCCCAATGTACAAGAATATAACTACTATAATACTGTCCCTATGTACAAGAATATAACTACTATAATACTGCCCCTATGTACAAGAATATAACTACTATAATACTGCCCCTATGTACAAGAATATAACTACTATAATACTGTTCCCTATGTACAAGAATATAACTACTATAATACTGCTCCTATGTACAAGAATATAACTACTATAGTACTGCTCCTATGTTCAAGAACATAACTACTATAATGCTGCCCCTATGTACAAGAATATAACTACTATAATACTGCTCCTATGTACAAGAAAATCACTACTATAATACTGCCCCCTATGTGCAAGAATATAACTACTATAATACTGCCCCCTATGTGCAAGAATATAACTACTATAATACTGCCCCCTATGTACAAGAATATAACTACTATAATACTGCCCCCTATATACAAGAATATAACTACTATAATACTGCTCCTATGTACAAGAATATAACTACTATAATACTGCCCCTATGTACAAGAATATAACTACTATAATACTGCTCCTATGTACAAGAATATAACTACTATAATACTGCCCCTATGTACAAGAATATAACTACTATAATACTGCTCCCAATGTACAAGAATATAACTACTATAATACTGCCCCTATGTACAAGAATATAACTACTATAATACTGCCCCTATGTACAAGAATATAACTACTATAATACTGCCCCTATGTACAAGAATATAACTACTATAATACTGTTCCCTATGTACAAGAATATAACTACTATAATACTGCTCCTATGTACAAGAATATAACTACTATAGTACTGCTCCTATGTACAAGAATATAACTACTATAATACTGCCCCTATGTACAAGAATATAACTACTATAATACTGCCCCTATGTACAAGAATATAACTACTATAATACTGCCCCTATGTACAAGAATATAACTACTATAATACTGCCCCTATGTACAAGAATATAACTACTGTAATACTGTTCCCTATGTACAAGAATATAACTACTATAATACTGCTCCTATGTACAAGAATATAACTACTATAGTACTGCTCCTATGTACAAGAATATAACTACTATAATACTGCCCCCTATGTGCAAGAATATAACTACTATAATACTGCCCCCTATGTGCAAGAATATAACTACTATAATACTGCTCCTATGTGCAAGAATATAACTACTATAATACTGCTCCTATGTACAAGAATATAACTACTATAATACTGCTCCTATGTACATGAATATAACTACTATAATACTGCTCCTATGTACAGGAATATAACTACTATAATACTGCCCCTATGTACAAGAATATAACTACTATAATACTGCCCCTATGTACAAGAATATAACTACTATAATACTGCTCCCTATGTACAAGAATATAACTACTATAATACTGCCCCTATGTACAAGAATATAACTACTATAATACTGCTCCCTATGTACAAGAATATAACTACTATAATATTGCCCCTATGTACAAGAAAATAACTACTGTAATACTGCCCCTATGTACAAGAATATAACTACTATAATACTGCTCCTATGTACAAGAATATAACTACTATAATACTGCCCCTTATGTACAAGAATATAACTACTATAATACTGCCCCCTATATGCAAGAATATAACTACTATAATACTGCCCCCTATGTGCAAGAATATGACTACTATAATACTGCTCCTATGTACAAGAATATAACTACTATAATACTGCTCCTATGTACAAGAATATAACTACTATAATACTGCTCCCTATGTACAAGAATATAACAACTATAATACTGCCCCCTATATGCAAGAATATAACTACTATAATACTGCCCCCTATGTGCAAGAATATAACTACTATAATACTGCTCCTATGTACAAGAATATAACTACTATAATACTGCCCCCTATGTACAAGAATATAACTACTATAATACTGCTCCTATGTACAAGAATATAACTACTATAATACTGCCCCTTATGTACAAGAATATAACTACTATAATACTGCCCCTATGTACAAGAATATAACTACTATAATACTGCTCCCTATGTACAAGAATATAACTACTATAATACTGCCCCCTATGTACAAGAATATAACTACTATAATACTTCTCCTATGTACAAGAATATAACTACTATAATACTGCTCCCTATGTACAAGAATATAACTACTATAATACTGCCCCTATGTACAAGAATATAACTACTATAATACTGCTCCTATGTACAATAATATAACTACTATAATACTGCTCCTATGTACAAGAATATAACTACTATAATACTGCTGCTATGTACAAGAATATAACTACTATAATACTGCTCCCTATGTAGAAGTATATAACTACTATAATACTGCCCCTTATGTACAAGAATATAACTACTATAATACTGCCCCTATGTACAAGAATATAATTACTATAATACTGCTCCTATGTACAAGAATATAACTACTATAATACTGCCCCTTATGTACAAGAATATAACTACTATAATACTGCTCCTATGTACAAGAATATAACTACTATAATACTGCCCCCTATGTACCACAATATAACTACTATAATACTGCTCCTATGTACAAGAATATAACTACTATAATACTGCCCCTATGTACAAGAATATAACTACTATAATACTGCCCCCTATGTACAAGAATATAACTACTATAATACTGCCCCCTATGTACAAGAATATAACTACTATAATACTGCTCCTATGTACAAGAATATAACTACTATAATACTGCCCCTATGTACAAGAATATAACTACTATAATACTGCTCCCTATGTACAAGAATATAACAACTATAATACTGCCCCCTATATGCAAGAATATAACTACTATAATACTGCCCCCTATGTGCAAGAATATAACTACTATAATACTGCTCCTATGTACAAGAATATAACTACTATAATACTGCCCCCTATGTACAAGAATATAACTACTATAATACTGCTCCTATGTACAAGAATATAACTACTATAATACTGCCCCTTATGTATAAGAATATAACTACTATAATACTGCCCCTATGTACAAGAATATAACTACTATAATACTGCTCCCTATGTACAAGAATATAACTACTATAATACTGCCCCCTATGTACAAGAATATAACTACTATAATACTTCTCCTATGTACAAGAATATAACTACTATAATACTGCTCCCTATGTACAAAAATATAACTACTATAATACTGCCCCTATGTACAAGAATATAACTACTATAATACTGCTCCCTATGTACAAGAATATAACTACTATAATATTGCCCCTATGTACAAGAATATAACTACTGTAATACTGCCCCTATGTACAAGAATATAACTACTATAATACTGCTCCTATGTACAAGAATATAACTACTATAATACTGCCCCTTATGTACAAGAATATAACTACTATAATACTGCCCCCTATATGCAAGAATATAACTACTATAATACTGCCCCCTATGTGCAAGAATATGACTACTATAATACTGCTCCTATGTACAAGAATATAACTACTATAATACTGCTCCTATGTACAAGAATATAACTACTATAATACTGCTCCCTATGTACAAGAATATAACAACTATAATACTGCCCCCTATATGCAAGAATATAACTACTATAATACTGCCCCCTATGTGCAAGAATATAACTACTATAATACTGCTCCTATGTACAAGAATATAACTACTATAATACTGCCCCTATGTACAAGAATATAACTACTATAATACTGCTCCTATGTACAAGAATATAACTACTATAATACTGCCCCTTATGTACAAGAATATAACTACTATAATACTGCCCCTATGTACAAGAATATAACTACTATAATACTGCTCCCTATGTACAAGAATATAACTACTATAATACTGCCCCCTATGTACAAGAATATAACTACTATAATACTTCTCCTATGTACAAGAATATAACTACTATAATACTGCTCCCTATGTACAAGAATATAACTACTATAATACTGCCCCTATGTACAAGAATATAACTACTATAATACTGCTCCTATGTACAATAATATAACTACTATAATACTGCTCCTATGTACAAGAATATAACTACTATAATACTGCTGCTATGTACAAGAATATAACTACTATAATACTGCTCCCTATGTAGAAGTATATAACTACTATAATACTGCCCCTTATGTACAAGAATATAACTACTATAATACTGCCCCTATGTACAAGAATATAATTACTATAATACTGCTCCTATGTACAAGAATATAACTACTATAATACTGCCCCTTATGTACAAGAATATAACTACTATAATACTGCTCCTATGTACAAGAATATAACTACTATAATACTGCCCTCTATGTACCACAATATAACTACTATAATACTGCTCCTATGTACAAGAATATAACTACTATAATACTGCCCCTATGTACAAGAATATAACTACTATAATACTGCCCCCTATGTACAAGAATATAACTACTATAATACTGCCCCCTATGTACAAGAATATAACTACTATAATACTGCTCCTATGTACAAGAATATAACTACTATAATACTGCCCCTATGTACAAGAATATAACTACTATAATACTGCTCCCTATGTACAAGAATATAACAACTATAATACTGCCCCCTATATGCAAGAATATAACTACTATAATACTGCCCCCTATGTGCAAGAATATAACTACTATAATACTGCTCCTATGTACAAGAATATAACTACTATAATACTGCCCCCTATGTACAAGAATATAACTACTATAATACTGCTCCTATGTACAAGAATATAACTACTATAATACTGCCCCTTATGTACAAGAATATAACTACTATAATACTGCCCCTATGTACAAGAATATAACTACTATAATACTGCTCCCTATGTACAAGAATATAACTACTATAATACTGCCCCCTATGTACAAGAATATAACTACTATAATACTTCTCCTATGTACAAGAATATAACTACTATAATACTGCTCCCTATGTACAAAAATATAACTACTATAATACTGCCCCTATGTACAAGAATATAACTACTATAATACTGCTCCTATGTACAATAATATAACTACTATAATACTGCTCCTATGTACAAGAATATAACTACTATAATACTGCTGCTATGTACAAGAATATAACTACTATAATACTGCTCCCTATGTAGAAGAATATAACTACTATAATACTGCCCCTTATGTACAAGAATATAACTACTATAATACTGCCCCTATGTACAAGAATATAACTACTATAATGCTGCTCCCTATGTACAATAATATAACTACTATAATACTGCCCCCTATGTACAAAAATATAACTACTATAATACTGCTCCCTATGTACAAGAATATAACTACTATAACACTGCTCCTATGCACAAGAATATAACTACTATAATACTGCTCCTATGCACAAGAATATAACTACTATAATACTGCCCCATATGTACAAGAATATAACTACTATAATACTGCCCCTATGTACAAGAATATAACTACTATAATACTGCCCCTATGTACAAGAATATAACTACTATAATACTGCTCCTATGTACAAGAATATAACTACTATAATGCTGCTCCCTATGTACAATAATATAACTACTATAATACTGCCCCCTATGTACAAAAATATAACTACTATAATACTGCTCCCTATGTACAAGAATATAACTACTATAACACTGCTCCTATGCACAAGAATATAACTACTATAATACTGCTCCTATGCACAAGAATATAACTACTATAATACTGCCCCATATGTACAAGAATATAACTACTATAATACTGCCCCTATGTACAAGAATATAACTACTATAATACTGCCCCTATGTACAAGAATATAACTACTATAATACTGCCCCTATGTACAAGAATATAACTACTGTAATACTGTTCCCTATGTACAAGAATATAACTACTATAATACTGCTCCTATGTACAAGAATATAACTACTATAGTACTGCTCCTATGTACAAGAATATAACTACTATAATACTGCCCCCTATGTGCAAGAATATAACTACTATAATACTGCCCACTATGTGCAAGAATATAACTACTATAATACTGCTCCTATGTGCAAGAATATAACTACTATAATACTGCTCCTATGTACAAGAATATAACTACTATAATACTGCTCCTATGTACATGAATATAACTACTATAATACTGCTCCTATGTACAAGAATATAACTACTATAATACTGCCCCTATGTACAAGAATATAACTACTATAATACTGCCCCTATGTACAAGAATATAACTACTATAATACTGCTCCCTATGTACAAGAATATAACTACTATAATACTGCCCCTATGTACAAGAATATAACTACTATAATACTGCTCCCTATGTACAAGAATATAACTACTATAATATTGCCCCTATGTACAAGAATATAACTACTGTAATACTGCCCCTATGTACAAGAATATAACTACTATAATACTGCTCCTATGTACAAGAATATAACTACTATAATACTGCCCCTTATGTACAAGAATATAACTACTATAATACTGCCCCCTATATGCAAGAATATAACTACTATAATACTGCCCCCTATGTGCAAGAATATGACTACTATAATACTGCTCCTATGTACAAGAATATAACTACTATAATACTGCTCCTATGTACAAGAATATAACTACTATAATACTGCTCCCTATGTACAAGAATATAACAACTATAATACTGCCCCCTATATGCAAGAATATAACTACTATAATACTGCCCCCTATGTGCAAGAATATAACTACTATAATACTGCTCCTATGTACAAGAATATAACTACTATAATACTGCCCCCTATGTACAAGAATATAACTACTATAATACTGCTCCTATGTACAAGAATATAACTACTATAATACTGCCCCTATGTACAAGAATATAACTACTATAATACTGCTCCCTATGTACAAGAATATAACTACTATAATACTGCCCCCTATGTACAAGAATATAACTACTATAATACTTCTCCTATGTACAAGAATATAACTACTATAATACTGCTCCCTATGTACAAGAATATAACTACTATAATACTGCCCCTATGTACAAGAATATAACTACTATAATACTGCTCCTATGTACAATAATATAACTACTATAATACTGCTCCTATGTACAAGAATATAACTACTATAATACTGCTGCTATGTACAAGAATATAACTACTATAATACTGCTCCCTATGTAGAAGTATATAACTACTATAATACTGCCCCTTATGTACAAGAATATAACTACTATAATACTGCCCCTATGTACAAGAATATAATTACTATAATACTGCTCCTATGTACAAGAATATAACTACTATAATACTGCCCCTTATGTACAAGAATATAACTACTATAATACTGCTCCTATGTACAAGAATATAACTACTATAATACTGCCCCCTATGTACCACAATATAACTACTATAATACTGCTCCTATGTACAAGAATATAACTACTATAATACTGCCCCTATGTACAAGAATATAACTACTATAATACTGCCCCCTATGTACAAGAATATAACTACTATAATACTGCCCCCTATGTACAAGAATATAACTACTATAATACTGCTCCTATGTACAAGAATATAACTACTATAATACTGCCCCTATGTACAAGAATATAACTACTATAATACTGCTCCCTATGTACAAGAATATAACAACTATAATACTGCCCCCTATATGCAAGAATATAACTACTATAATACTGCCCCCTATGTGCAAGAATATAACTACTATAATACTGCTCCTATGTACAAGAATATAACTACTATAATACTGCTCCTATGTACAAGAATATAACTACTATAATACTGCCCCTTATGTACAAGAATATAACTACTATAATACTGCCCCTATGTACAAGAATATAACTACTATAATACTGCTCCCTATGTACAAGAATATAACTACTATAATACTGCCCCCTATGTACAAGAATATAACTACTATAATACTTCTCCTATGTACAAGAATATAACTACTATAATACTGCTCCCTATGTACAAAAATATAACTACTATAATACTGCTCCCTATGTACAAAAATATAACTACTATAATACTGCCCCTATGTACAAGAATATAACTACTATAATACTGCTCCTATGTACAATAATATAACTACTATAATACTGCTCCTATGTACAAGAATATAACTACTATAATACTGCTCCTATGTACAATAATATAACTACTATAATACTGCTCCTATGTACAAGAACATAACTACTATAATACTGCTCCTATGTACAAGAATATAACTACTATAATACTGCCCCCTATGTACAAGAATATAACTACTATAATACTGCTCCTATGTACAAGAATATAACTACTATAATACTGCCCCTTATGTACAAGAATATAACTACTATAATACTGCCCCTATGTACAAGAATATAACTACTATAATACTGCTCCCTATGTACAAGAATATAACTACTATAATACTGCCCCCTATGTACAAGAATATAACTACTATAATACTTCTCCTATGTACAAGAATATAACTACTATAATACTGCTCCCTATGCACAAAAATATAACTACTATAATACTGCCCCTATGTACAAGAATATAACTACTATAATACTGCTCCTATGTACAATAATATAACTACTATAATACTGCTCCTATGTACAAGAATATAACTACTATAATACTGCTGCTATGTACAAGAATATAACTACTATAATACTGCTCCCTATGTAGAAGAATATAACTACTATAATACTGCCCCTTATGTACAAGAATATAACTACTATAATACTGCCCCTATGTACAAGAATATAACTACTATAATACTGCCCCTTATGTACAAGAATATAACTACTATAATACTGCTCCTATGTAGAAGAATATAACTACTATAATACTGCCCCCTATGTACAAGAATATAACTACTATAATACTGCTCCTATGTAAAAGAATATAACTTCTATAATACTGCCCCTATGTACAAGAATATAACTACTATAATACTGCCCCCTATGTACAAGAATATAACTACTATAATACTGCCCCCTATGTACAAGAATATAACTACTATAATACTGCTCCTATGTACAAGAATATAACTACTATAATACTGCCCCTATGTACAAGAATATAACTACTATAATACTGCTCCTATGTACAAGAATATAACTACTATAATACTGCTCCCTATGTACAAGAATATAACTACTATAATACTGCTCCTATGTACAAGAATATAACTACTATAATACTGCCCCCTATGTACAAGAATATAACTACTATAATACTGCCCCATATGTACAAGAATATATCTACTATAATACTGCCCCTATGTACAAGAATATAACTACTATAATACTACTCCTATGTACAAGAATATAACTACTATAATACTGCTCCTATGTACAAGAATATAACTACTATAATACTGCTCCTATGTACAAGAATATAACTACTATAATACTGCTCCTTTGTACAAGAATATAACTACTGTAAAACTGCTCCTATGTACAAGAATATAACTACTGTAATACTGCTCCTATGTACAAGAATATAACTACTATAATACTGCTCCTATGTACAAGAATATAACTGCTATAATACTGCCCCCTATGTACAAGAATATAACTACTATAATACTGCCCCCTATGTGCAAGAATATAACTACTATTATACTGCCCCTATGTGCAAGAATATAACTACTATAATACTGCCCCCTATGTGCAAGAATATAACTACTATAATACTGCTCCTATGTACAAGAATATAACTACTATAATACTGCCCCTATGTACAAGAATATAACTACTATAATACTGCCCCTATGTACAAGAATATAACTACTATAATACTGCCCCTATGTACAAGAATATAACTACTATAATACTGCCCCTATGTACAAGAATATAACTACTATAATACTGTTCCCTATGTACAAGAATATAACTACTATAATACTGCTCCTATGTACAAGAATATAACTACTATAGTACTGCTCCTATGTTCAAGAACATAACTACTATAATGCTGCCCCTATGTACAAGAATATAACTACTATAATACTGCTCCTATGTACAAGAAAATCACTACTATAATACTGCCCCCTATGTGCAATAATATAACTACTATAATTCTGCCCCCTATGTGCAAGAATATAACTACTATAATACTGCCCCCTATGTACAAGAGTATAACTACTATAATACTGCTCCTATGTACAAGAATATAACTACTATAATACTGCCCCTATGTACAAGAATATAACTACTATAATACTGCTCCTATGTACAAGAATATAACTACTATAATACTGCCCCTATGTACAAGAATATAACTACTATAATACTGCCCCTATGTACAAGAATATAACTACTATAATACTGCCCCTATGTACAAGAATATAACCACTATAATACTGCCCCTATGTACAAGAATATAACTACTATAATACTGTTCCCTATGTACAAGAATATAACTACTATAATACTGCTCCTATGTACAAGAATATAACTACTATAGTACTGCTCCTATGTTCAAGAACATAACTACTATAATGCTGCCCCTATGTACAAGAATATAACTACTATAATACTGCTCCTATGTACAAGAAAATCACTACTATAATACTGCCCCCTATGTGCAATAATATAACTACTATAATTCTGCCCCCTATGTGCAAGAATATAACTACTATAATACTGCCCCCTATGTACAAGAGTATAACTACTATAATACTGCTCCTATGTACAAGAATATAACTACTATAATACTGCCCCTATGTACAAGAATATAACTACTATAATACTGCTCCTATGTACAAGAATATAACTACTGTAATACTGCCCCTATGTACAAGAATATAACTACTGTAATACTGCTCCTATGTACAAGAATATAACTACTATAATACTGCTCCTATGTACAAGAATATAACTACTATAATACTGCCCCCTATGTACAAGAATATAACTACTATAATACTGCCCCCTATGTGCAAGAATATAACTACTATTATACTGCCCCTATGTGCAAGAATATAACTACTATAATACTGCCCCCTATGTGCAAGAATATAACTACTATAATACTGCTCCTATGTACAAGAATATAACTACTATAATACCGCTCCTATGTACAAGAATATAACTACTATAATACCGCTCCTATGTACAAGAATATAACTACTATAATACTGCTCCCTATGTACAAGAATATAACTGCTATAATACTGCCCACTATGTACAAGAATATAACTACTATAATACTGCCCCTATGTACAAGAATATAACTACTATAATACTGCTCCCAATGTACAAGAATATAACTACTATAATACTGCGCCTATGTACAAGAATATAACTACTATAATACTGCCCCTATGTACAAGAATATAACTACTATAATACTGTTCCCTATGTACAAGAATATAATTACTATAATACTGCTCCTATGTACAAGAATATAACTACTGTAATACTGCCCCTATGTACAAGAATATAACTACTGTAATACTGCTCCTATGTACAAGAATATAACTACTATAATACTGCCCCTATGTACAAGAATATAACTACTATAATACTGCTCCTATGTACAAGAATATAACTACTATAATACTGCCCCTATGTACAAGAATATAACTACTATAATACTGCCCCTATGTACAAGAATATAACTACTATAATACTGCCCCTATGTACAAGAATATAACTACTATAATACTGCCCCTATGTACAAGAATATAACTACTATAATACTGTTCCCTATGTACAAGAATATAACTACTATAATACTGCTCCTATGTACAAGAATATAACTACTATAGTACTGCTCCTATGTTCAAGAACATAACTACTATAATGCTGCCCCTATGTACAAGAATATAACTACTATAATACTGCTCCTATGTACAAGAAAATCACTACTATAATACTGCCCCCTATGTGCAATAATATAACTACTATAATTCTGCCCCCTATGTGCAAGAATATAACTACTATAATACTGCCCCCTATGTACAAGAGTATAACTACTATAATACTGCTCCTATGTACAAGAATATAACTACTATAATACTGCCCCTATGTACAAGAATATAACTACTATAATACTGCTCCTATGTACAATAATATAACTACTGTAATACTGCCCCTATGTACAAGAATATAACTACTGTAATACTGCTCCTATGTACAAGAATATAACTACTATAATACTGCTCCTATGTACAAGAATATAACTACTATAATACTGCCCCCTATGTACAAGAATATAACTACTATAATACTGCCCCCTATGTGCAAGAATATAACTACTATTATACTGCCCCTATGTGCAAGAATATAACTACTATAATACTGCCCCCTATGTGCAAGAATATAACTACTATAATACTGCTCCTATGTACAAGAATATAACTACTATAATACCGCTCCTATGTACAAGAATATAACTACTATAATACCGCTCCTATGTACAAGAATATAACTACTATAATACTGCTCCCTATGTACAAGAATATAACTGCTATAATACTGCCCACTATGTACAAGAATATAACTACTATAATACTGCCCCTATGTACAAGAATATAACTACTATAATACTGCTCCCAATGTACAAGAATATAACTACTATAATACTGCGCCTATGTACAAGAATATAACTACTATAATACTGCCCCTATGTACAAGAATATAACTACTATAATACTGTTCCCTATGTACAAGAATATAATTACTATAATACTGCTCCTATGTACAAGAATATAACTACTGTAATACTGCCCCTATGTACAAGAATATAACTACTGTAATACTGCTCCTATGTACAAGAATATAACTACTATAATACTGCTCCTATGTACAAGAATATAACTACTATAATACTGCCCCCTATGTACAAGAATATAACTACTATAATACTGCCCCCTATGTGCAAGAATATAACTACTATTATACTGCCCCTATGTGCAAGAATATAACTACTATAATACTGCCCCCTATGTGCAAGAATATAACTACTATAATACTGCTCCTATGTACAAGAATATAACTACTATAATACCGCTCCTATGTAAAAGAATATAACTACTATAATACCGCTCCTATGTACAAGAATATAACTACTATAATACTGCTCCCTATGTACAAGAATATAACTGCTATAATACTGCCCACTATGTACAAGAATATAACTACTATAATACTGCCCCTATGTACAAGAATATAACTACTATAATACTGCTCCCTATGTACAAGAATATAACTACTATAATATTGCCCCTATGTACAAGAATATAACTACTGTAATACTGCCCCTATGTACAAGAATATAACTACTATAATACTGCTCCTATGTACAAGAATATAACTACTATAATACTGCCCCTTATGTACAAGAATATAGCAACTATAATACTGCCCCCTATATGCAAGAATATAACTACTATAATACTGCCCCCTATGTGCAAGAATATGACTACTATAATACTGCTCCTATGTACAAGAATATAACTACTATAATACTGCCCCCTATGTACAAGAATATAACTACTATAATACTGCTCCTATGTACAAGAATATAACTACTATAATACTGCCCCTTATGTACAAGAATATAACTACTATAATACTGCCCCTATGTACAAGAATATAACTACTATAATACTGCTCCCTATGTACAAGAATATAACTACTATAATACTGCCCCTATGTACAAGAATATAACTACTATAATACTTCTCCTATGTACAAGAATATAACTACTATAATACTGCTCCCTATGTACAAGAATATAACTACTATAATACTGCCCCTATGTACAAGAATATAACTACTATAATACTGCTCCTATGTACAAGAATATAACTACTATAATACTGCTCCTATGTACAAGAATATAACTACTATAATACTGCTGCTATGTACAAGAATATAACTACTATAATACTGCTCCCTATGTACAAGAATATAACTACTATAATACTGCCCCTTATGTACAAGAATATAACTACTATAATACTGCCCCTATGTACAAGAATATAACTACTATAATACTGCTCCTATGTACAAGAATATAACTACTATAATACTGCTGCTATGTACAAGAATATAACTACTATAATACTGCTCCCTATGTACAAGAATATAACTACTATAATACTGCCCCTTATGTACAAGAATATAACTACTATAATACTTCCCCTATGTACAAGAATATAACTACTATAATACTGCCCCTTATGTACAAGAATATAACTACTATAATACTGCTCCTATGTACAAGAATATAACTACTATAATACTGCTCCTATGTACAAGAATATAACTACTATAATACTGCCCCTATGTACAAGAATATAACTACTATAATACTGCCCCCTATGTACAAGAATATAACTACTATAATACTGCTCCTATGTACAAGAATATAACTACTATAATACTGCCCCTATGTACAAGAATATAACTACTATAATACTGCCCCCTATGTACAAGAATATAACTACTATAATACTGCCCCCTATGTACAAGAATATTACTACTATAATACTGCCTCCTATGTACAAGAATATAACTACTATAATACTGCTCCTATGTACAAGAATATAACTACTATAATACTGCTCCTATGTACAAGAATATAACTACTATAATACTGCCCCTTATGTACAAGAATATAGCAACTATAATACTGCCCCCTATATGCAAGAATATAACTACTATAATACTGCCCCCTATGTGCAAGAATATGACTACTATAATACTGCTCCTATGTACAAGAATATAACTACTATAATACTGCCCCCTATGTACAAGAATATAACTACTATATTCCTGCTTCAATGTACAAGAATATAACTACTATAATACTGCTCCTATGTACAAGAATATAACTACTATAATACTGCTCCTATGTACAAGAATATAACTACTATAATACTGGCCCTATGTACAAGAATATAACTACTATAATACTGCTCCTATGTACAAGAATATAACTACTATAATACTGCTCCTATGTACCAGAATAGAACTATTATAATACTGCTCCTATGTACAAGAATATAACTACTATAATACTGCTCCTATGTACAAGAATATAACTACTATAATACTGATCCTATGTACAAGAATATAACTACTATAATACTGCCCCTATGTACAAGAATATAACTACTATAATACTGCTCCTATGTACTAGAATATAACTACTATAATACTGCCCCTCTGTACAAGAATATAGCTACTATAATACTGCTCCTGTGTACAAGAATATAACTACTATAATACTGCCCCTCTGTACAAGAATATAACTACTATAATACTGCCCTTATGTACAAGAATATAACTACTATAATACTGCTCCTATGTACAAGAATATAACTACTATAATACTGCACCCTATATAGAATATAACTACTATAATACTGCTCCTATATACAAGAATATAACTACTATAATACTGCTCCAATGTACAAGAATATAACTACTATAATACTGCCCCTATGTACAAGAATATAACTACTATAATACTGCCCCCTATGTACAAGAATATAACTACTATAATACTGCCCCCTATGTACAAGAATATAACTACTATAATACTGCCCTTATGTACAAGAATATAACTACTATAATACTGCTCCTATGTACAAGAATATAACTACTATAATACTGCACCCTATATAGAATATAACTACTATAATACTGCTCCTATGTACAAGAATATAACTACTATAATACTGCCCCTATGTACAAGAATATAACTATTATAATACTACCCCTATGTACAAGAATATAACTACTATAATACTGCCCCCTATGTACAAGAATATAACTACTATAATACTGCCCCCTATGTACAAGAATATAACTACTATAATACTGCCCTTATGTACAAGAATATAACTACTATAATACTGCTCCTATGTACAAGAATATGACTACTATAATACTGCACCCTATATAGAATATAACTACTATAATACTGCTCCTATATACAAGAATATAACTACTATAATACTGCTCCAATGTACAAGAATATAACTACTATAATACTGCCCCTATGTACAAGAATATAACTATTATAATACTACCCCTATGTACAAGAATATAACTACTATAATACTGCTCCTATGTACAAGAATATAACTACTATAATACTGCCCCTTATGTACAAGAATATAACTATTATAATCTGTGATCTTTCTTTCTCTCTTCCTTTCTCCCCTTCCTTTTTCCTTTCTTTCTCTATATTTTTCTCTTTCTTTCTTGTTTCCTCTGTTTCTGTCTTTCTTTCTCTCTTTCTTTCACAAATGCTTTATCTTCCTCCCTTCTTTTGTTGCTCTCTCTATTTTCCTCTCTTTTTCTGTCTTCCTTTCTCTCTTTCTTCTTTCCTTTCCCTCTCTTTCTTTTTAACGTTTCTCTCTTCTTTGTTGTCTCTCTCTTTCACTGTTTCTTTATCTTCCTCTCTTTCTCTCTCTCTTTTCCTCTTTTCTTTCTCTCTCTCTTTTTCTATCTGTCTTTATCTCTTTCTCTTTTTTCCTCTTTTCTTTTTTTCTCTTTTTTCCTTTTTTCTTTCTCTCTCTCTTTTTCTATCTGTCTTTATCTCTTTCTCTTTTTTCCTCTTTTCTTTTTTTCTCTCTTTTTTCCTCCTTTCTTTCTCTCTTTCTCTTTTTCTATCTGTCTTTATCTCTTTCTTTTTTTCCTCTCTTTCTTTCTCTTTTTTTCTTCTTTTCTTTCTCTCTTTCTCTTTTTCTATCTGTCTTTATCTCTTTCTCTCTCTTTTTTCCTTTCTTTCTTTCTCCTCTTTTCTTTCTCTCATTTTTCCTCTCTTTCTTTCTCTCTCTCTTTTTCTATCTGTCTTTATCTCTTTCTCTCTCTCTTTTTCCTCTTTCTTTCTCTCTTTCTCTGTCTTTATCTCTTTCGCTCTCTCTTTTTCCTCTCTTTCTTTCTCTCTTGTTTCCTCTCTTTCTCTCTCTTTTTTCCCCCCTTCTCTTTCTCTTTTTCTATCGATCTTTATCTCTTTCTCTTTTTCTATCGATCTTTATCTCTTTCTCTCTTTTTTCCTCTCTTTCTTTCTCTCTTTCTCTTTTTCTGTCTTTCTTTATCTCTTTCTCTCTCTTTTTTCCTTTCTTTCTTTCTTCTCTTTTCTTTCTCTCGTTTTTCCTCTTTCTTTCTCTCTTTCTCTTTTTCTATCTGTCTCCATCTCTTTCTCTCTCATTTTTTTCCTCTTTCTTTCTCTCTCTCTTTTTCTGTCTTTATCTCTTTCGCTCTCTTTTTCCTCTTTTTCTTTCTTTCTTTCTCTCTTGTTTCCTCTCTTTCTCTCTCTTTTTCCCCCCTTCTCTTTCTCTTTCTCTTTTTCTATCGATCTTTATCTCTTTCTTCCTCTCTTTTTTCCTCTCTTTCTTTCTCTCTTTCTCTTTTTCTATCTTTCTTTATCTCTTTCTCTCTCTTTTTTCCTTTCTTTCTTTCTTCTCTTTTCTTTCTCTCGTTTTTCCTCTTTCTTTCTCTCTTTCTCTTTTTCTATCTGTCTCTATCTCTTTCTCTCTCATTTTTTTCCTCTTTCTTTCTCTCTCTCTTTTTCTGTCTTTATCTCTTTTGCTCTCTTTTTCCTCTTTTCCTTGTTTCCTCTCTTTCTCTCTCTTTTTCCCCCCTTCTCTTTCTCTCTCTCTTTTTCTATCGATCTTTATCTCTTTCTCTCTTTTTTCCTCTCTTTCTTTCTCTCTTTTTTCCTCTCTTTCTTTCTCTCTTTTTTCCTCTCTTTCTTTCTCTCTTTCTATCTGTCTTTATCTCTTTCTCTCTCTTTTTTCCTCTTTTCTTTCTCTCTTTTTCTATCTGTCTTTATCTCTTTCTCTTTTTTCCTCTTTTCTTTCTCTTTTCCTCTTTTCTTTTTCTCTTTTTCTATCTGTCTTTATCTCTTTCTTTTTCTCTTTTTTTTCTCTCTTTCTTTCTCTCTTTTTTCCTCTCTTTCCTTCTCTCTTTCTCTTTTTCTATCGGTCTTTATCTCTTTCTCTCTCTCTTTCTTTCTCTCTTTCTTTCCTTTTCTCTTTCTCTTTTTTTATCGGTCTTTATCTCTTTGTCTCTCTCTTTTCTTTCACTTTCTCTTTTTCTGTCTTTATCTCTTTCTTTCTTTCTCCTCTTTTCTTTCTTTCTTTCACTTTTTTCCTCTTTTATTTCTCTCTCTCTTTTTCTATCTGTCTTTATCTCTCTTTCCTCTCTTTCTTTCTATTTTTCTTTTTTCTATCGTTCTTTATCTCTTTCTCTCTCTCTTTTTCCTCTCTTTCTCTTTTTCTGTCTTTATCTCTTTCTCTCTCTTTTTTCCTCTCTCTCTTTTTCTTTTTCTCTTTTTCCTCTCTTCCTCTTTTTCTGTCTCTCTTTTATCCTCTCTTTCTTTCTTTCTCTTTTTCCCTCTGTTTCTTTCTCTCTTTTTCTATCAGTCTTTATCTCTTTCTCTCTTTTTTCCTCTCTTTCTTTCTCTCTTTATATCGGTCTTTATCTCTTTCTCTCTCTCTTTTTCCTCTTTTCTTTCTCTTTTTCTGTCTTTATCTCTTTCTCTCTCTCTCTTTTTCCTCTCTTTCTCTTTTTCTGTCTTTATCTCTTTCTCTCTCTCTTTTATCTTCTCTTTCTTTCTCTCTTTTTTCCTCTTTCTTTCTCTCTCTCTCTTTTTCTGTCTTTATCCTTTTCTCTCTTTTTTCTTGTTTCTTTTTCCTCTTTTCTTTCTCTTTTTCTGTCTTTATCTCTTTCTCTCTCTCTTTTTCCATCTTTATCCTTTCTCTCTTTTTTCCTGTTTCTTTTTTCCTCTTTTCTTTCTCTTTTTCTGTCTTTATCTCTTTCTCTCTCTTTTTCCTCTTTCTCTGTATTTATCTCTTTCTCTCTTTTTCCTCTTTCTCTTTTTCTGTCTTTACCTCTTTCTCTCTCTCTTTTTCCTCTCTCTCTGTATTTATCTCTTTCTCTCTCTTTTTCCTCTTTCTCTTTTTCTGTCTTTACCTCTTTCTCTCTCTCTTTTTCCTCTCTTTCTCTTTTTCTGTCTTTACCTCTTTCTCTCTCTCTTTTTCCTCTCTTTCTCTTTTTCTGTCTTTATCTCTTTCTCTCTCTCTTTTTCCTCTTTCTCTGTATTTATCTCTTTCTCTCTCTCTTTTTCCTCTTTCTCTGTATTTATCTCTTTCTCTCTCTCTTTTTCCTCTCTCTTTTTCTGTCTTTAACTCTTTCTCTCTCTCTTTTTCCTCTCTCTCTTTTTCCTCTCTTTCTCTTTTTCTGTCTTTATCTCTTTCTCTCTCTCTTTTTCCTCTTTCTCTTTTTCTGTCTTTACCTCTTTCTCTCTCTCTTTTTCCTCTTTCTCTGTATTTATCTTTCTCTCTCTCTTTTTCCTCTTTCTCTGTATTTATCTCTTTCTCTCTTTTTCCTCTTTCTCTTTTTCTGTCTTTATCTCTTTCTCTCTCTTTTCCCTCTCTTTCTCTCCTCCCTCCGCCTCTGCCTCCTTCTATACCAGTGATGTGCGGAGTCAGCAGATTGCGGGCAGCCATGAAGGGCGCTCTATGTAAGGTCATTGTGGTCCAGGAGGTGGGATATTTGCAGCGGAGATGAATGACTTCCTCCCTGCAGCCACCGGGGGCGTTGTGTTAGTCGCAGGGTGATGGATGGCCCCGGCTGCGCTGTGTAGACTGCGCTCGCAGAATGTCGCTGACGTTAATAATTCGCTTTCTGGTTTTAAGTCAACATGTAGAGAGCTGGTACCAAACACGGTGGCACCGGCCCCCGCCTCAGTCTGTCCCAGTGACCTGAGGGGGGCGCTGTGGTGAAATGCACTGCATGTATCACAGAATAAAGATCTGTGGGGGCTGGGGGTCCGGGGATACAAGACCCCGGTGAGCGCAGCTTCCTCCAGTCATTGACCTGCAGCCGACACATTGTATCTCCCCCTTATATACATCTCCAGCTCATCTATCACTGCTGACAACCCGCCGGTATGTCCGGTGTGAGGGGTTGTCGGCCCCGCCCCCTGGTGATGACATCACTGATATAATAATATACTTGTGATTGGCCGATCTGATGATGATGGAGCTGCTCTTCATCCGGTGACGTCTGGTGATAATCAGCGGCGCCCGAGCCGCCTGTCAGGTCCCATGTGACACATGACCAGTCATTTGCTCCAATAGTGAATGAGATGTCTGGGGGGCTCTTACCCACCGCACACAGGCAGCTTCTTAGCTAAATATCCCTTTCCTCATCATTGCCGTCCACTGACCTCCCCCCTGACCTGGAACGACCACCTCTGGAGCTCTCCGGGGGCAACATCATCGTCATTACCAGCTCTGAACCGCGAGGACGAGTCCGGCGGTAGAAGGGAAATATGAGGCTGATTATGGCGATCGGTGAGCGCACACCGCCACCGCCTGCTGCACCGCTGAGTGGAGCGCTGCCGGAATACCGAGCCCCCGAGACATAAATCACGTCAGATTATACCGAATCACAGGATCCAAAAATGGCCAAAATCCAAAAGATATTCTGCAATTAATTTCCGTACAAGTTCTATCTGTTCCTGGGAAAGTTGGGTGAGGACCACCAAACGAACCCCCCCACAGCCTCCTGTGTAGCCACAACCTATGGCGCTGTACATCCACAGCTTTGCTACAGGTTTTCGGACACTTTTTGGACTTGATAACTGCGCCCCGTTGTCTGTGCGGAGACCCCCATCACGTGTAATGGAGACGCTCTTCATTGAGGATTTGCAGGAGTTTCCGTTATTACCGGACCCCCCACCGAGTTCACAGCCCCAAGAGCTGATGATCTATGTCTCACTAGGAAATAATGCTGTCATATCCGCAGAGCAGCGGTGATTAACTGGCGCGATGTGCTGCAGAATAACGGGGGAGATGTTCCAGTCTACATCTTACGAGAAGTGGTGCGTCAGCGGAGTCACATGCCCCCTCGTAGGATTCATAGCCGCGCTCTGCCCCTGTGCCACAGAATGTAAATCATTGGGATAAAAAGCAACAATGGACCATAGTGACAGCACCAGCACCACAAGTCCCAGCACAGCTGCTATAGGAAGCTGCATTTCCCATTATTTCTGGGTTGTCTATTCTGCAGGATATAATGTGATAATAAATTACTGCTTGTATTATACAGCGCTGTGCAAAAGTCTAAGACAGGTGCGGAAAAATCCTGATCCATCATCAGTATCCGGTGACAGCCCGTCACCCCCATCATCAGTATCTGGTGACCACCTGTCGCCTCCATCATCAGTATCCGGTGACCACCCGTCACCTCCATCATAAGTATCTGGTGACCACCCGTCACCTCCATCATAAGTATCTGGTGACTGCCCGTCACCTCCATCATCAGTATCCGGTGACCACCCGTCGCCTCCATCATCAGTATCTGGTGACCGCCCATCACCTCCATCACCAGTATCTGGTGACCGCCCGTCACCTCCATCACCAGTATCTGGTGACCGCCCATCACCTCCATCACCAGTATCTGGTGACCGCCCGTCACCTCCATCATAAGTATCTGGTGACTGCCCGTCGCCTCCATCGACAGTATCTGGTGACCACCAGTCACCTCCATCATCAGTATCTGGTGACCACCACTCGTCACCTCCATCATCAGTATCTGGTGACCGCCCGTCACCTCCATCATAAGTATCTGGTGACTGCCCGTCACCTCCATCATCAGTATCTGGTGACTGCCCATCACCTCCATCAACAGTATCTGGTGACCGCCCGTCACCTCCATCATCAGTATCTGGTGACCGCCCTTTGCCTCCATTGTCACTATCTTGTGATCTTCCGTCACCTCCATCATCAGTATCTGGTGACCGCCCGTCACCTCCATCATCAGTATCTGGTGACCGCCCGTCACCTCCATCATCAGTATCTGGTGACCGCCCGTCGCCTCCATCATCAGTATCTGGTGACCACCCGCCGCCTCCATTATCAGTATCTGGTGTCACCTCCGTCACTTCTTCTTGTTACTTGTACACCGGTTATGGAGGATCTTGTTCCAAACATCTTGGAGCACTTCCCCCTGATCTTCTGTGTATGAGGCTTGAGCGGATCCTTCTGTGTCTTCATCTGATCCCAGACAGACGGGATGATGGGAGATCAGGGATCTGTGGGGTCGGATCATCACTCCCAGGACTCCTCGTTCTTAATGACATTGGCTGTTGGATGTTGGGGGTCGTTGTCCGGCTGCAGAATAAATTTGGAGCCAATCAGACGCCTCCTCCTGTATCACATGATGGAGAAGTATCAATGTTGGCAGACATCTTAGCGCTTGCAGAGGCGGCTGTATTCTTCTGTTTGTATATTGGCGGTTAATGTAGCTTACACCTGTTCACACTTGTTTTATTCTGTTCGGAATTACGTCCTGCCGAGTTGCTTCAAAAACTGTGTGCAAGTAACAAGAAGAAGTGATGGAGGCGACGGGCAGTCACCAGATACTGATGATGGAGGCGACGGGCAGTCACCAGATACTGATGATGGAGGCGACGGGCAGTCACCAGATACTGATGATGGAGGCGACGGGCAGTCACCAGATACTGATGATGGAGGCGACGGGCAGTCACCAGATACTGATGATGGAGGCGACGGGCAGTCACCAGATACTGATGGGATATATATTTCTCTTCTCTGCAGTCACTTTGCATTTTGTTAATTCATAAATATAAACTATAAATACTTTTATTTATGATAACACACACCTGCCTTAAACATTTGTACAGCAATGGACATCTTGTATTTTATACTCCAGAGCTGCACTCACTATTCTGCTGGTGCAGTCACTGTGTACATACATTACATTACTGATCCTGAGTTACATCCTGTATTATACTCCAGAGCTGCACTCACTATTCTGCTGGTGCAGTCACTGTGTATATACATTACATTACTGATCCGGAGTTACATCCTGCATTATACTCCAGAGCTGCACTCACTATTCTGCTGGTGCAGTCACTGTGTACATACATTACATTACTGATCCTGAGTTACATCCTGTATTATACTCCAGAGCTGCACTCACTATTCTGCTGGTGCAGTCACTGTGTACATACATTACATTACTGATCCTGAGTTACATCCTGTATTATACTCCAGAGCTGCGCTCACTATTCTGCTGGTGCAGTCACTGTGTACATACATTACATTACTGATCCAGTACTGATCCTGAGTTACATCCTGTATTATACTCCAGAGCTGCGCTCACTATTCTGCTGGTGCAGTCACTGTGTACATACATTACATTACTAATCCTGAGTTACATCCTCTATTATACTCCAGAGCTGCACTCACTATTCTGCTGGTGCAGTCACTGTGTACATACATTACATTACTGATCCTGAGTTACATCCTGTATTATACTCCAGAGCTGCACTCACTATTCTGCTGGTGCAGTCACTGTGTACATACATTACTGATCCCGAGTTACATCCTGTATTATACTCCAGAGCTGCACTCACTATTCTGCTGGTGCAGTCACTGTGTACGTACATTACATTACTGATCCTGAGTTACATCCTGTATTATACCCCAGAGCTGCGCTCACTATTCTGCTTGTGCAGTCACTGTGTACATACATTACATTACTGATCCTGAGTTACATCCTGTATTATACCCCAGAGCTGCACTCACTATTCTGCTGGTGCAGTCACTGTGTATATACATTACATTACTGATCCTGAGTTACGTCCTGTATTATACTCCAGAGCTGCACTCACTATTCTGCTGGTGCAGTCAATGTGTACATACATTACATTACTGATCCTGAGTTACATCCTGTATTATACTCCAGAGCTGCACTCACTATTCTTCTGGTGCAGTCACTGTGTACATACATTACATTACTGATCCTGAGTTACATACTGTATTATACTCCAGAGCTGCACTCACTATTCTGCTGGTGCAGTCACTGTGTACATATATTACATTACTGATCCTGAGTTACGTCCTGTATTATACTCCAGAGCTGCACTCACTATTCTGCTGGTGCAGTCACTGTGTACATACATTACATTACTGATCCTGAGTTACATCCTGTATTATACTCCAGAGCTGCACTCACTATTCTGCTGGTGCAGTCACTGTGTACATACATTACATTACTGATCCTGAGTTACATCCTATATTATACTCCAGAGCTGCACTCACTATTCTGCTGGTGCAGTCACTGTGTACATACATTACATTACTGATCCTGAGTTACATCCTATATTATACTCCAGAGCTGCACTCACTATTCTGCTGGTGCAGTAACTGTGTACGTACATTACATTACTGATCCTGAGTTACATCCTGTATTATACCCCAGAGCTGCGCTCACTATTCTGCTTGTGCAGTCACTGTGTACATACATTACATTACTGATCCTGAGTTACATCCTGTATTATACCCCAGAGCTGCACTCACTATTCTGCTGGTGCAGTCACTGTGTATATACATTACATTACTGATCCTGAGTTACGTCCTGTATTATACTCCAGAGCTGCACTCACTATTCTGCTGGTGCAGTCACTGTGTACATACATTACATTACTGATCCTGAGTTACATCCTGTATTATACTCCAGAGCTGCACTCACTATTCTGCTGGTGCAGTCACTGTGTATATACATTACATTACTGATCCTGAGTTACGTCCTGTATTATACTCCAGAGCTGCACTCACTATTCTGCTGGTGCAGTCACTGTGTACGTACATTACATTACTGATCCTGAGTTACGTCCTGTATTATACTCCAGAGCTGCACTCACTATTCTGCTGGTGCAGTCACTGTGTACATACATTACATTACTGATCCTGAGTTACATCCTGTATTATCCTCCAGAGCTGCACTCACTATTCTGCTGGTGCAGTCACTGTGTACATACATTACATTACTGATCCTGAGTTACCTCCTGTATTATACTCCAGAGCTGCACTCACTATTCTGCTGGTGCAGTCACTGTGTACATACATTACATTACTGATCCTGAGTTACATCCTGTATTATCCTCCAGAGCTGCACTCACTATTCTTCTGGTGCAGTCACTGTGTACATACATTACATTACTGATCCTGAGTTACATCCTGTATTATACTCCAGAGCTGCGCTCACTATTCTGCTGGTGCAGTCACTGTGTACATACATTACATTACTGATCCTGAGTTACATCCTGTATTATACTCCAGAGCTGCGCTCACTATTCTGCTGGTGCTGTCACTGTGTCCATACATTACATTACTGATCCTGAGTTACATCCTGTATTATACTCCAGAGCTGCACTCACTATTCTGCGGGTGCAGTCACTGTGTACATACATTACATTACTGATCCTGAGTTACATCCTGTATTATACTCCAGAGCTGCACTCACTATTCTACTGGTGCAGTCACTGTGTACATACATTACATTACTCATCCTGTACTGATCCTGAGTTACATCCTGTATTATACTCCAGAGCTGCACTCACTGTTCTGCTGGTGCAGTCACTGTGTACATACATTACATTACTGATCCTGAGTTACATCCTGTATTATACCCCAGAGCTGCACTCACTATTCTGCGGGTGCAGTCACTGTGTACATACATTACATTACTGATCCTGAGTTACATCCTGTATTATACCCCAGAGCTGCACTCACTATTCTGCTGGTGCAGTCATTGTGTACATACATTACATTACTGATCCTGAGTTACATCCTGTATTATACTCCAGAGCTGCACTCACTATTTTGCTGGTGCAGTCACTGTGTACATACATTACATTGCGGATCCTGAGTTAGGTCCTGTATTATACTCCAGAGCTGCACTCGCTATTCCTCTGGTGCAGTCACTGTGTACATACATTACATTGCTGATCCTGAGTTACCTCCTGTATTATACTCCAGAGCTGCACTCACTATTCTGCTGGTGCAGTCACTGTGTGCATACATTACATTACTGATCCTGAGTTACATCCTGTATTATACCCCAGAGCTGCACTCACTATTCTTCTGGTGCAGTCACTGTGTACATACATTACATTACTGATCCTGAGTTACATCCTGTATTATACTCCAGAGCTGCACTCACTATTCTTCTGGTGCAGTCACTGTGTACATACATTACATTACTGATCCTGAGTTACATCCTGTATTATACTCCAGAGCTGCACTCACTATTCTTCTGGTGCAGTCACTGTGTACATACATTACATTACTTATCCTGTACTGATCCTGAGTTACCTCCTGTATTATACTCCAGAGCTGCACTCACTATTCTGCTGGTCCAGCCGCTCCCCCTCCCCCTACACCATGACATCTGGTCCGGTTACCTAACAAATAATAACAATATAATAAACAATAACCGACAAATTATATACAAACTAATATATACATTCTTTCTTTTTTTTTTCTTTTAAATAATATAAATACTAACTATACAAATATATACAAGACAAAACAAAACCCCCCACACTCGAGCCCACCAGTCCCTCCCCGGCACTGACCTGAGAGCTGGTCCTGCGTCTCATGCCTCAGTCCATGTCCAACGTCCATAGGACAGATCAGGCAGTGCCAGTTTTTCACCCAAATAACCAGTGTCCCACAAGATGAACCCACCTCCCCCCTTTTCCCTCCACCCAACCTAACACCTCCACCCAAACCCATATATACAATATATACAGAAACAAACAATAGAATAACCACAACTGACAAAGCCCAAGTTCGGCGCCTGCAGCCCTACATCACTGTCTACTGATCAATAAAACAAAAATCTATGGTGTCAGCAGCAGCCCACCACCAGGAGAGGAGACGACCAGACTAGGGCACACTAAAAGAAAAGCCCCTCCAGAGGAGAGCGGCCCTCCGTGTACCCAGTCTCTCATACTCCAGAGAACGCACCTTCACCAGGTCACCGAGTATGGTCCTAAACACATCGTCCACTGGGAGGATTTTCCGCTGCGTCGATACTAAGCACCGTGCGTTCCACGTGTGATACCTGACCACTGCGCTAACTAGAAATAAGGTGCAGCGGTCCCGACCACCCAGGTCCCCGAATGCTCCATAGGCCCATTCCGCATAAGAGAGACCGGCCAGCCGGGGCCAGCCAATGGAGGCGCCCACCCTCTTGTACACCTCTGTGTTAAAGGGACAACGAAGCAGGAAGTGGTCCATGCTTTCAAGCATGGTACCACAATGCTCCCGAGGACAGTTCCTGTCCTCAGAGCTCCTACACTTCAGATTGTCCCTCACACACAGTTTCCCATGGAAGCAGCGCCAAGCCAAGTCCCAAACCTTCGAGGGGATCCTGATAGAATTCAAAAGATGCAGACCCACCCCAAGATCCCGACTTGGGCAATCCCTGAGCGCCAGAGGCCTCTGAAAATGGGTCAACAGAACCCTTTTGTCAAGGAGCTTCCTTGGCAGAGTCCTGACCTCCCACATTCCCAGACCCCACCGGCGAATTACCTTCAGAACCACGGTAGCGTAAGCCGGGAGATGTCCATGCGGTGTGCGGAGATCCTTCACTTGCCCTCCTGTCTCCCATTCCTGGAAGAAAGGCTGAAACCATCCCTTACAGGAGAATACCCACGGAGGAGCCCTCTCTTTCCAGAGGTTTGCAATATTGATCTTAATGAAGGTATTCACAAGGAATACCACAGGGTTGACCATACCCAACCCTCCTAGTCTCCTCGTACGGTAAGTAACCTCCCTCTTGACCAGGTTCAGTCTATTCCCCCATAACAGTTGAAAGAACAAACTGTAGACCCGAGTCCAGAGAGGCTCTGGCAAGATGCACACACTGCCCAGATAGATCAGCAAAGGGAGCAGGTAAGTTTTGATCAGGTTTACCCTTTCCCTTAGGGTCAAAGACCAACCCTTCCATTGGTTCACCTTCTGAGTGGCGATCTCTAGCCTGCTGTCCCAATTTTGTTTGGGGTAATCCCCCTGGCCAAATTCGATGCCAAGAACTTTTGCAGAGACTTTGGGTTCTGGAAGGGTGTCCGGGAGATCAAAACCAGGATCTCCTCCTCCCAGCCAGAGACTCTCACACTTATCCCGATTGATCTTAGACCCGGATGCCTCCGAGTAGCGATTTACCTCTGACATCAGCCATTCTGCCTCCCCATCAGAGGAAACAAAAACGGTGACGTCATCGGCATACGCCACCACTCTCAGAGTGGCTTCCGGTGCTGCCTGGTCCATCCCGATCCCAGCCAACGGTCCACGCTCCACCCTCCTAAGAAGTGGGTCAATCGCAAACACGTACAGTAGCAGGCTCAAGGGACAACCCTGGCGAACACCACACCCAACCTCAAAAGAGCTGCCAATCCAACCGTTCACAAGCGGGAAACTCTCTGCCCCAGAGTACAAGGTCTTAAGCCAATCAACAAACCCCCCCGGCAGGCCATACCTCAGAAGGACAGACCAGAGGTACTCATGATTAACCCGATCAAACGCTTTTGCCTGGTCCAATGACAGCATGTACCCCTTCCAGTGGCCAGCCCTACCCTGCTCCACCGCCTCTCGGACACAGAGTACAGCACTAATTGTACTGCGGCCCGGAACAGAGCAATGCTGGGCCCCCGAAAGGAGTTGGGGTGCAAATTTCACCAGCCGATTAAACAGCACCTTTGCCAAAACCTTCCTGTCTGCATTGAGAAGCGCTATGGGACGCCAATTCTCAATGCAAGATGGGTCCTTACCCTTTGACAAGATGATCATGGCGGACCTCCTCATTGACTTTGGCAGAGTGTCCGAGGAAAGACACTCATTGAATACCTCAGTCAAGAGGGGAACCAAGGCGTCCTTAAAGGTCTTATAGAATTCAGATGTTAAGCCATCCGGACTGGGAGATTTCTTCAGGGCAAGCCCTTCAATCGCCAACTTAACTTCCTCTTCCCTGATCATCTCTGTCAAAACGCCAAGAGAGGGGTCTACCCCTGGTTCGGGGACGGCTTCAGCCAGAAAAGCCGACATCTCATCCCAATCCAGATCCCTCTTCCCCAAGAGGTGCGAGTAGAAGGATCTGACGACCTCCAGGATCCCTGATCTGGATCTTTTCAGGGACCCCGCAGTGTCAACCACTCCTGTAACAACTTTACTATTCACTGACATCTTGCAGTTTCTATAAGGGTCGGGCGAGCGGTACTTCCCGTAATCCCTCTCAAAAACCAAAGATGCGTGTCTATCATACTGACACCTCATTAGCAAAGATTTCACTCTGGAGATCTCCTCGCGGCTACCTCCAGTTGAGACAAGATGCTCGAGTTTCCTCCTCAGGCCCTGATACTGGCGATACCTGTCCAGGCTCCTGAGGCTCGAGAGCTGGCGGAAGAATCTCGCCACCCTTTTCTTAAGCATCTCCCACCACTCTGACTTACTACTACAAAGATCCAGTAAGGGTACCTGGCTCTGAAGAAAATCCTCAAAGGACTGTCTTATCTCCGCTTCTTCCAAGAGAGACGAATTGAGCCTCCAAAAGCCTCTTCCCATCCGGGGGGTCTCTGTAACATTCAGGGAAAACAAAATCATACAGTGATCGGAGAACTCCACCTCAACAACAGATACTGCTGAAGAGACGGCTTCCTCCTTTAAATAAAACCTGTCTATCCTGGACCTACAGTTACCTCTATGATAGGTGAACCCCTCGTGGCCTGGGGTGTGCCGGATGTGGACATCCACCAGGCGAGCCTCACTAGCTATACTATTAAAGGCGACGCTATCATAAGTCAGCTTGTCTCTGGAACCTCCTCTATCCCGGGGTCTCGTGACAGTGTTGAAGTCCCCTCCAAAGACGACCTGCCGACTCGTAAAAAGGTAGGGCTTGATCCTCGTAAAGAGACACTTCCGGTCCCACTTAGATTGGGGACCATAGATGTTAATGAGCCGAAGCTCCTGTCCCTTCATGAGGACATCTAATATCAGGCACCTCCCCATTTCTAACTCAATAACCCGTCGGCATTCTACCGGTGCGGTAAAAAGGACCGCCACTCCGCTATACGGCTCGGCCGCAAGAGACCAATAGGAGGGCCCGAGTCTCCACTCCCTCTTAGCTATAAACACCTCTGCCATATTTGGCAGCCTGGTCTCTTGCAAAAAGAAAATGTCAGCTTCAACCCGGCTGAGAAAATCAAAGGCCGCAAATCTAGCCATATTTGACTTAATGCTGGCGACATTAATGGACGCCAGCGTCAACGGAGTGGGTACCGCCATCATTGGTGATTGAGTTAGATGGCTTTCTTCTTCCCACTCCCCTTATCCTCTGCCTCAGACGAGGAATCCTTCCCCCTCTTTAATGACACAGAGGTGTCCATTCCAGCATTTTTCCTTCTTTTCTCGTCCTCGTCTCCGGACTCTGGGCCAGTCCCTCCCCCCAAGGACCTTGCATCCCCAGGAGAAGGAGACTCGGCGCCCCCTGTAAGCTCCGCTGAAGCCGGATCCTCACCCTCAGCCTCCTCCTCAGAGGAAGAGATGTTATCAAGGGCTTGGAACCGGTTAGAAAGACCAACTAGAGGGGAGTCGGTTTTACCTTCCTTAGGTACCTTGGTCAGAGCGGGAGAAGATGTTTTATCTCCCTTCTTCATCTTCTTTTTGGTGCCGAGCTTACGCTTGTTCTCTAGCCACCGCTTATTATCCTCATCCATACTTTCATAATGGGAGGATTCTGAGGCAGAGGCGGTTTCCTCCCTGTGGATCCTCCTGACCTCCTCATCCAACTCATCATCCCTCGGGGCCTCAGCAGCAAGACTGGCATCCAGGACAGGGGCTGCCCCCAGGGCCGGCTCCAGGTTTTTCTGGGCCCCGGACGAAAGAGTCTCAGTGGCCCCTTTAACACATACCACGATTCATGATGCGCAGATACCGCAGAGAAATTATATATATAGTACAATGCAAAGATTTCACTTCTTACATTACATGAGTGATATCTATTGTAAATTCCACAATAGCTCAGAATCCGGCGAATCGCTCCACACAGAATACTGGCCCCCATATAAGGCTCCATACGGAATACTGGCCCCCATATAAGGCTCCATACGGAATACTGGCCCCCATATAACGCTTCATACGGAATACTGGCCCCTAATAACGCTTCATACGGAATACTGGCCCCCATATAACGCTTCATACGGAATACTGGCCCCCATATAAGGCCCCATACGGAATACTGGCCCCCATGCGGAATACTGACCCCCATATAAGGCTCCATACGGAATACTGGCCCCCATATAAGGCCCCATACGGAATATTGGCCCCCATATAAGGCTCCATACGGAATACTGGCCCCCATATAAGGCTCCATACAGAATACTGGCCCCCATATAACGCTCCATACAGGATACTGGTCCCCTTATAAAGCTCCATACAGGATACTGGCCCCCATATAACGCTCCATACCGGATACCGGTCCCCTTATAAACCTCCATACAGGATACTGGCCCCCATATAACGCTCCATACAGGATACCGGTCCCCTTATAACGCTCCATACAGGATACTGGCCCCCATATAATGCTGCATGCAGGCTGTTACCCCCCACATAATGCCCCATACAGGCTGTCCCCCCCTTATAATGCTCCATGCAGGCTGTTAACCCCCACATAATGCCCCATACAGGCCCCCCCCCCTTTTAATGCTCCTTGCAGGCTGTTACCCCCTACATAATGCCCCATACAGGCTGCCCCCCCCTTATAATGCTCCATGCAGGCTGTTCCCTCCCACATAATGCACTATGCAGGCTGCCCCCCCCCTTTATAATTCCCCATGCAGGCTGTTCCCCACCTTATAATGCCCCATGCAGGATGTCCCCCCCCCTCTTTATAATGCCCCATGCAGGATGTCCCCCCCCCTCTTTATAATGCCCCATGCAGGATGTCCCCCCCTCTCTTTATAATGCCCCATGCAGGATGTCCCCCCCCTCTTTATAATGCTCCAAGCAGGATGCCCCCCCTCTCTTTATACTGCCCCATGCAGGATGTCCCCCCCTCTCTTTATACTGCCCCATGCAGGATGCCCCCCCCCCTCTTTATAATGCCCCATGCAGGATGTCCCCCCCCCTCTTTATAATGCCCCATGCAGGATGTCCCCCCCTCTCTTTATAATGCCCCATGCAGGATGTCCCCCCCCCTCTTTATAATGCTCCATGCAGGATGTCCCCCCCTCTCTTTATAATGCCCCATGCAGGATGTCACCCCCCCTCTTTATAATGCCCCATGCAGGATGTCCCCCCCTCTCTTTATAATGCCCCATGCAGGATGTCCCCCCCTCTCTTTATAATGCCCCATGCAGGATGTCCCCCCCCCTCTTTATAATGCTCCATGCAGGATGTCCCCCCCTCTCTTTATAATGCCCCATGCAAGATGTCCCCCCCTTCTCTTTATAATGCCCCATGCAGGATGTCCCCCCCCTCTTTATAATGCTCCATGCAGGATGCCCCCCCCTCTCTTTATAATGCCCCATGCAAGATGTCCCCCCCTTCTCTTTATACTGCCCCATGCAGGATGCCCCCCACCCTTCTCTTTATACTGCCCCATGCAGGATGCCCCCCACCCTTCTCTTTATACTGCCCCATGCCTCCATACATTAAAAAAAAAAAATCAAATACTCACCTCCCTTCTCCTCACCTGCTGCAGCTGCTCGGGTCCGAACTCCAGCGTTGTCGGCGTCTTCCCGCTCAGCGCTCCCTGTGACGGCTCAGGGGAGGGCGCGGTGGAAAGACGTCACCACGCCCTCTGACCTGAGACATCACAGGGAGCGCAGAGCAGGAAGACAGCTGATCTGCGGAGGCACGGGGAGAGGTAAGTATCGGGCTGCCGGGGCCCTGAGCAAGCGGCGGAGAAGGGCGGGCGCTGACACCGCTCTCCTCCACCCATAGCCCAGCGGGGTGCGCGACCGCCAGTGGGCCCCTCTGCCTGCTCAGGGCCCCGGCATTTGCCCGGGTGTGCCGGGTGCTGACGCCGGCCCTGGCTGCCCCGGTAGTCTGGGGCTCGCCCCGCTCCCTCTCCTGTCTGTGCTTGTCTAGACGCCTCAGCTGGGCAGGCGTCTTTTTATTGCTTTTCTTCCCTGGCCCCTCTGCTCCCCTACCCCTGCTAGTCCCCTCCCCAGCAGAATTGGCCTCACGGCTTACTCCCACCGGGGTCTCGACTGCATTAGCAAAGGAGCGAGGACAACGGCTGAATGGGTGGCCTAACTCACCACACAGGTGGCACCTAATCTCCACACAAGAGGCGGCAAGATGGCCGACACCCCCACACAACGCGCATTTCTGCACGGTGCAATTTGCACAGAAGTGTGTGGAGTCGCCGCACCTGTGACAGAGCTTCGGTTGCCCCTGGTAGAAGACCAGGATACGATCCCTACCCAGGAAGGCAGACGATGGAATGTGGGCAACCGTACCACCTGAACGCTTAAGTTTTACCATAAACGTCCAGGCCCCTGACCAGATACCAAACTCGTCGCGGTTTTTCTTTGGCATCTCCACCACCTCTCCATACCGACCAAGCCACGTCATGATGTCATAGCAAGAAAGCGACTCGTTACGAGTCATCACGGTCACTTTCTTGATCTGGTTTTGGCGAGACACTGCCTGAACGGCAAAGTCTCGCCAGCCGGGCTCATTTTTTGCCAACTCATAATTCGCCCAGAAGAGCTCAAGCCCCTCCGGCCGAACAAAGCTGACATCAAACTCAGGCGTGGAATAGGGATGTATCAAGGCGTAGATGTCAATCGCCTTGAAGCCCATCCTCAGCAGGAGCTCCACAACTTTAGACCTTGGAGGACATGCATCACTGCCCCTCCACCGAAGACGGACCACATTCCTACGCACACTGCCTGGCCCGGCTGTTGGGAGGGACCACACTGTATCCCCCCCTTTTTGTTCTCGGAAGGCCCCAAGGCCATGCCTCTCTATCCAGAAGGATAGATCAACCTCTCGACCCTCTACCATTAGTGATCTCTCCCCCTTCTTTAGAGCCTCCAGAAGGCGCCGTTGCAACATGCCGTCCCCAAAGCCCGGAGACAAGGAGGATGCCCTATTTGCCCCGGAGGTGACACTGGCATAACGCTGGACAGGTGTTGCCATCCCCGGGGGGGCAACCGGACCAGTGACCACATCAGCCCCAACAGTATCACCATTACCCACCTCCATCTCACCCTCCACCAAACCAGCAACCACACCACTAGAAAATGAATTATCCTCATTCACCCCCACCACCACATTCATTCCTGCTGGACCAGTAACAATGGTGGATGACCTTTTGACCTCCGCATCAGGCACAAGGGGCTCAGTCACCTCCATGGAACTGGAGGCGACCTCACCCCCGGTCTCATGTGTGCCCTCCACATCATCGGTCGGTAATTTCCGCTGTTTGGCATTCGGAATAATGTGCCGCTGATCTTTAGCTGCTGTTAGGCGCCGCTGATCTTTAGCATCAGGATCTTCCGGACCAGCGACGCCAACACAAAATAGCACTTTCGTTTGAGGACCGGAACGCTCAGCCCCGACAGCCCCCTCACACTGCCGCCGCTTCTCAACTAAGTGATCAGCGGCAACAGCATTCAGAGGCGCCGAGGCTACCGGAGCTGCCCCCGACACCGGGCTGCTCCCCCCTCCCACTGAGGAGCGCACCACAGCATCGTGGCCTGATGGAACGCCCGCCGCCGGGCCGCCCTCACTGTCCAGCCTCTCGGCTGATGCACCTCCTGCTGCGTCCCCGCTACTACAAGCAGAGACGGAGCTCTGCGCCTCACTACCGCGGTCTGTAATCTCCCCGCGCCTTTGCACCGGATCCACAGCAGAACCCGGGCTGGGCTGGGCAACGGGGCTTATACAGCGAGCTGAGCCTGCCGCCGACTCAGGGGGTACAGGGAGGGGGCATATACGTATCTTACCGCCTCCTGCAGCTTTGGCTTGGTCTTCTTTGCCTTTTTGTGGCCCCTAGGTGCCTCTTCTGGTAGATCGTCACCAAGATGGAAGTTTTGGAGGCACACTGGGGACTCCAGGAGCTTAATCTCCACCATTAGCGCCCCTCCCTGGCCGCTGCTGTCACTGTCCTCCCCAGAGCCGGCAGAACTGCGACCGGATGTCACTGTCGCCTGTCCTGCAGGGAGCTCGCTGCACGTGGCCTGCGGGTGACTTTGCAGGCTGCCAGGTGGGGCTTCCTGCTGGTCATCATCACTCTCATCATCCACCTGGCTCTCAGGCTGCAGCCCCATCTGCCTTTGCTCTCTGGTATCAGCCGTTTCTCTAAAGCGGTCTTCATTTATTAGTTTTTCTTTGAAATGACCACTCTGCTCCCTGATGTCAGCTTTCCTCAGTTCCAGCAGGTGAATCTCGCTGGTCAGTCGCTTTACCTCGGCCTGGAGTTTAGCCTTGCTCTGTTTGGAGGCCCCCGCAGCTTTGGCGCTTGTGCAGCGCAGCTTCTCCCGAAGCCTCCTGATGAGCTTACTGGCATCTTCATACTCACGGAGGCGGATCATGACCCGGGAGGCATAGGTGGACACAGACTCCCGGGGTCCCTGCAGCTCCCAACCCCCCTCAGGGAGGTCGGCCTCACCTCCGTGAGCACTCCGCTTTCCTCCGGAAGGAGCACCATCATGCACGCCGCTGTCAGGCTTTTCCTCCATGCTGGAAGCCTTGCGGCTTCTAGGGGTCTCCACAATCCCGGGAGGAGTAGGAGCCACATTGCTGCGACTCCTGGTGCAGCGTCTCACCCCCGAGTCCTCTGATGTGCAGGCCGGTTGCTGGTTTCTTCTGCCCCCGCCGGCCTGGTTCGGGAAGCAGAAGCCTGGGGCTTGGCTCCTTCACTCATCCCAGAAACCAGCTCTCCCTCCGGGAAAGAGAGAAAGCAGGTCCCCAGGTGGAGAGGTGTTGGTTCCCAGAGATCAGGAGCTCACAGCAGGATCTGCAGCCACCACACCCGCAATCAGCACACTGACTAGCAGCTGATCAGAGCTGCACCCAGTATGCTGCTGGTGGAGTCACTGTGTACATACATTACATCACTGATCCTGAGTTATATCCTGTATTATACTCCAGAGCTGCGCTCACTATTCTGCTGTTGCAGTCACTGTGTACATACATTACATTACTGATCCTGAGTTACATCATGTATTATACTCCAGAGCTGCACTCACTATTCTGCTGGTGCAGTCACTGTGTACATACATTACATTACTGATCCTGAGTTACATCCTGTATTATACTCCAGAGCTGCACTCACTATTCTGCTGGTGCAGTCACTGTGTACATACATTACATTACTGATCCTGAGTTACATCCTGTATTATACTCCAGAGCTGCACTCACTATTTTGCTGGTGCAGTCGCTGTGTACATACATTACATTACTGATCCTGAGTTACCTCCTGTATTATACCCCAGAGCTGCGCTCACTATTCTGCTGGTGCAGTCACTGTGCACATACATTACTGATCCTGAGTTACATCCTGTATTATACTCCAGAGCTGCACTCACCATTCTGCTGGTGCAGTCACTGTGTACATACATTACATTACTGATCCTGAGTTACATCCTGTATTATACTCCAGAGCTGCACTCACTATTCTGCTGGTGCAGTCACTGTGTACATACATTATATTACTGATCCTGAGTTACATCCTGTATTATACTCCAGAGCTGCACTCACTATTCTACTGGTGCAGTCACTGTGTACATACATTACATCACTGATCCTGAGTTACATCCTGTATTATACTCCAGAGCTGCGCTCATTATTCTGCTGGTGCAGTCACTGTGTACATACATTACATTACTGATCCTGAGTTACATCCTGTATTATACTCCAGAGCTGCACTCACTATTCTGCTGGTGCAGTCACTGTGTACATACATTACATTACTGATCCTGAGTTACCTCCTGTATTATACTCCACAGCTGCACTCACTATTCTGCTGGTGCAGTCACTGTGTACATACATTACATCACTGATCCTGAGTTACATCCTGTATTATACTCCAGAGCGGCACTCACTATTCTGCTGGTGCAGTCACTGTGTACATACATTACATTACTGATCCTGAGTTACATCCTGTATTATACTCCAGAGCTGCACTCACTATTCTGCTGGTGCAGTCACTGTGTACATACATTACATTACTGATCCTGAGTTACCTCCTGTATTATACTCCAGAGCTGCACTCACTATTCTGCTGGTGCAGTCACTGTGTACATACATTACATTACTGATCCTGAGTTACATCCTGTATTATACTCCAGAGCTGCGCTCATTATTCTGCTGGTGCAGTCACTGTGTACATACATTACATTACTGATCCTGAGTTACATCCTGTATTATACTCCAGAGCTGCACTCACTATTCTGCTGGTGCAGTCACTGTGTACATACATTACATTACTGATCCTGAGTTACCTCCTGTATTATACTCCAGAGCTGCACTCACTATTCTGCTGGTGGAGTCACTGTGTACATACATTACATCACTGATCCTGAGTTACATCCTGTATTATACTCCAGAGCGGCACTCACTATTCTGCTGGTGCAGTCACTGTGTACATACATTACATTACTGATCCTGAGTTACATCCTGTATTATACTCCAGAGCTGCACTCACTAATCTGCTGGTGCAGTCACTGTGTACATACATCACTGATCCTGAGTTACATCCTGTATTATACTCCAGAGCTGCGCTCACTATTCTGCTGGTGCAGTCACTGTGTACATACATTACATTACTGATCCTGAGTTACATCCTGTATTATACTCCAGAGCTGCACTCACTATTCTGCTGGTGCAGTCACTGTGTACATACATTACATTACTGATCCTGAGTTACATCCTGTATTATACTCCAGAGCTGCACTCACTATTCTGCTGGTGCTGTCACTGTGTACATACATTACATTACTGATCCTGAGTTACATCCTGTATCATACCACAGAGCTGCACTCACTATTCTGCTGGTGCAGTCACTGTGTACATACATTACATTACTGAACCTGAGTTACATCCTGTATTATACTCCCAGAGCTGCACTCACTATTCTGCTGCTGCAGTCACTGTGTGCATACATTACATTACTGATCCTGAGTTACATCCTGTATTATACTCCAGAGCTGCGCTCACTATTCTGCTGGTGCAGTCACTGTGTACATACATTACATCACTGATCCTGAGTTACATCCTGTATTATACTCCAGAGCTGCACTCACTATTCTGGTGGTGCAGTCACTGTGTACATACATTACATTACTGATCCTGAGTTACATCCTGTATTATACCCCAGAGCTGCGCTCACTATTCTGCTGGTGCAGTCACTGTGCACATACATTACTGATCCTGAGTTACATCCTGTATTATACTCCAGAGCGGCACTCACTATTCTGCTGGTGCAGTCACTGTGTACATACATTACATTACTGATCCTGAGTTACCTCCTGTATTATACTCCAGAGCTGCACTCACTATTCTGCTGGTGCAGTCACTGTGTACATACATTATATTACTGATCCTGAGTTACATCCTGTATTATACTCCAGAGCTGCACTCACTATTCTGCTGGTGCAGTCACTGTGTACATACATTACATTACTGATCCTGAGTTACCTCCTGTATTATACTCCAGAGCTGCACTCACTATTCTGCTGGTGCAGTCACTGTGTACATACATTATATTACTGATCCTGAGTTACATCCTGTATTATACTCCAGAGCTGCACTCACTATTCTGCTGGTGCAGTCACTGTGTACATACATTACATCACTGATCCTGAGTTACATCCTGTATTATACTCCAGAGCTGCGCTCACTATTCTGCTGGTGCAGTCACTGTGTACATACATTACATTACTGATCCTGAGTTACATCCTGTATTATACTCCAGAGCTGCACTCACTATTCTGCTGGTGCAGTCACTGTGTACATACATTACATTACTGATCCTGAGTTACCTCCTGTATTATACTCCACAGCTGCACTCACTATTCTGCTGGTGCAGTCACTGTGTACATACATTACATTACTGATCCTGAGTTACCTCCTGTATTATACTCCAGAGCTGCACTCACTATTCTGGTGGTGCAGTCACTGTGTACATACATTACATTACTGATCCTGAGTTACATCCTGTATTATACCCCAGAGCTGCACTCACTATTCTGCTGGTGCAGTCACTGTGTACATACATTACATTACTGATCCTGAGTTACATCCTGTATTATACTCCAGAGCTGCACTCACTATTCTGCTGGTGCAGTCACTGTGTACATACATTACATTACTGATCCTGAGTTACATCCTGTATTATACTCCAGAGCTGCACTCACTATTCTGCTGGTGCAGTCACTGTGTACATACATTACTGATCCTGAGTTACCTCCTGTATTATACTCCAGAGCTGCACTCACTATTCTGCTGGTGCAGTCACTGTGTACATACATTACTGATCCTGAGTTACATCCTGTATTATACTCCAGAGTTGCACTCACTATTCTGCTGGTGCAGTCACTGTGTACATACATTACATTACTGATCCTGAGTTACCTCCTGTATTATACTCGAGAGCTGCACTCACTATTCTGCTGGTGCAGTCACTGTGTACATACATTACATTACTGATCCTGAGTTACATCCTGTATTATACTCCAGAGCTGCACTCACTATTCTGCTGGTGCAGTCACTGTGTACATACATTACATCACTGATCCTGAGTTACATCCTGTATTATACTCCAGAGCTGCGCTCACTATTCTGCTGGTGCAGTCACTGTGTACATACATTACATTACTGATCCTGAGTTACATCCTGTATTATACTCCAGAGCTGCACTCACTATTCTGCTGGTGCAGACACTGTGTACATACATTACATTACTGATCCTGAGTTACCTCCTGTATTATACTCCACAGCTGCACTCACTATTCTGCTGGTGCAGTTACTGTGTACATATATTACATTACTGATCCTGAGTTACCTCCTGTACTATACTCCAGAGTTGCACTCACTATTCTGCTGGTGGAGTCACTGTGTACATACATTACATCACTGATCCTGAGTTACATCCTGTATTATACTCCAGAGCGGCACTCACTATTCTGCTGTTGCAGTCACTGTGTACATACATTACATTACTGATTCTGAGTTACATCCTGTATTATACTCCAGAGCTGCACTCACTATTCTGCTGGTGCAGTCACTGTGTACATACATTACATTACTGATCCTGAGTTACCTCCTGTATTATACCCCAGAGCTGCACTCACTATTCTGCTGGTGCAGTCACTGTGTACATACATTACATTACTGATCCTGAGTTACATCCTGTATTATACCCCAGAGCTGCACTCACTATTCTGCTGGTGCAGTCACTGTGTACATAGATTACATTACTGATCCTGAGTTACATCCTGTATTATACTCCAGAGCTGCACTCACTATTCTGCTGGTGCAGTCACTGTGTACATACATTACATCACTGATCCTGAGTTACATCCTGTATTATACTCCAGAGCTGCACTCACTATTCTGCTGGTGCAGTCACTGTGTACATACATTACATTACTGATCCTGAGTTACCTCCTGTATTATACTCCAGAGCTGCACTCACTATTCTGCTGGTGCAGTCACTGTGTACATACATTACATCACTGATCCTGAGTTACATCCTGTATTATACTCCAGAGCTGCGCTCACTATTCTGCTGGTGCAGTCACTGTGTACATACATTACATTACTGATCCTGAGTTACATCCTGTATTATACTCCAGAGCTGCACTCACTATTCTGCTGGTGCAGTCACTGTGTACATACATTACATTACTGATCCTGAGTTACATCCTGTATTATACTCCAGAGCTGCACTCACTATTCTGCTGGTGCAGTCACTGTGTACATACATTACATCACTGATCCTGAGTTACATCCTGTATTATACTCCAGAGCTGCACTCACTATTGTGCTGGTGCAGTCACTGTGTACATACATTACATTACTGATCCTGAATTACCTCCTGTATTATACTCCAGAGCTGCACTCACTATTCTGCTGGTGCAGTCACTGTGTACATACATTACATTACTGATCCTGAGTTACATCCTGTATTATACTCCAGAGCTGCACTCACTATTCTGCTGGTGCAGTCACTGTGTACATACATTACATTACTGATCCTGAGTTACATCCTGTATTATACTCCAGAGCTGCACTCACTATTCTGCTGGTGCAGTCACTATGTACATACATTACATTACTGATCCTGAGTTACCTCCTGTATTATACTCCAGAGCTGCGCTCACTATTCTGCTGGTGCAGTCACTGTGTACATACATTACATTATTGATCCTGAGTTTCCTCCTGTATTATACACCAGAGCTGCACTCACTATTCTGCTGGTGCAGTCACTGTATATATACATTACATTACTGATCCTGAGTTACATCCTGTATTATACTCCAGAGCTGCGCTCACTATTCTGCTGGTGCAGTCACTGTGTACATACATTACATTACTGATCCTGAGTTACCTCCTGTATTATACTCCAGAGCTGCACTCACTATTCTGCTGGTGCAGTCACTGTGTACATACATTACAATACTGATCGTGAGTTACATCCTGTATTATACTCCAGAGCTGCACTCACTATTCTGCTGGTGCAGTCACTGTGTACATACATTACATTACTGATCCTGAGTTACATCCTGTATTATACTCCAGAGCTGCACTCACTATTCTGCTGGTACAATCACTGTGTAAATACATTACATTACTGATCCTGAGTTACATCCTGTATTATACTCCAGAGCTGCACTCACTATTCTGCTGGTGCAGTCACTGTGTACATACATTACATTACTGATCCTGAGTTACCTCCTGTATTATACTCCAGAGCTGCGCTCACTATTCTGCTGGTGCAGTCACTGTGTACATACATTACATTATTGATCCTGAGTTACCTCCTGTATTATACACCAGAGCTGCACTCACTATTCTGCTGGTGCAGTCACTGTATATATACATTACATTACTGATCCTGAGTTACATCCTGTATTATACTCCAGAGCTGCGCTCACTATTCTGCTGGTACAATCACTGTGTACATACATTACATTACTGATCCTGAGTTACATCCTGTATTATACTCCAGAGCTGCACTCACTATTCTGCTGGTGCAGTCACTGTGTACATACATTACATTACTGATCCTGAGTTACCTCCTGTATTATACTCCAGAGCTGCGCTCACTATTCTGCTGGTGCAGTCACTGTGTACATACATTACATTATTGATCCTGAGTTACCTCCTGTATTATACACCAGAGCTGCACTCACTATTCTGCTGGTGCAGTCACTGTATATATACATTACATTACTGATCCTGAGTTACATCCTGTATTATACTCCAGAGCTGCGCTCACTATTGTGCTGGTGCAGTCACTGTGTACATACATTACAATACTGATCGTGAGTTACATCCTGTATTATACCCCAGAGCTGCACTCACTATTCTGCTGGTGCAGTCACTGTGTACATACATTACTGATCCTGAGTTACATCCTGTATTATACTCCAGAGCTGCACTCACTATTCTGCTGGTGGAGTCACTGTGTACATACATTACATTACTGATCCTGAGTTACATCCTGTATTATACCCCAGAGCTGCACTCACTATTCTGCTGGTGGAGTCACTGTGTACATACATTACATTACTGATCCTGAGTTACCTCCTGTATTATACCCCAGAGCTGCACTCACTATTCTGGTGGTGCAGTCACTGTGTACATACATTACATTACTGATCCTGAGTTACATCCTGTATTATACCCCAGAGCTGCACTCACTATTCTGCTGGTGCAGTCACTGTGTACATACATTACATCACTGATCCTGAGTTACATCCTGTATTATACTCCAGAGCTGCACTCACTATTCTGCTGGTGCAGTCACTGTGTACATACATTACATTACTATTCCTGAGTTACCTCCTGTATTATACTCCAGAGCTGCACTCACTATTCTGCTGGTGCAGTCACTGTGTACATACATTACATCACTGATCCTGAGTTACATCCTGTATTATACTCCAGAGCTGCGCTCACTATTCTGCTGGTGCAGTCACTGTGTACATACATTACATTACTGATCCTGAGTTACATCCTGTATTATACTCCAGAGCTGCACTCACTATTCTGCTGGTGCAGTCACTGTGTACATACATTACATTACTGATCCTGAGTTACATCCTGTATTATACCCCAGAGCTGCACTCACTATTCTGCTGGTGCAGTCACTGTGTACATACATTACTTCACTGATCCTGAGTTACATCCTGTATTATACTCCAGAGCTGCACTCACTATTGTGCTGGTGCAGTCACTGTGTACATACATTACATTACTGATCCTGAATTACCTCCTGTATTATACTCCAGAGCTGCACTCACTATTCTGCTGGTGCAGTCACTGTGTACATACATTACATCACTGATCCTGAGTTACATCCTGTATTATACTCCAGAGCTGCACTCACTATTGTGCTGGTGCAGTCACTGTGTACATACATTACATTACTGATCCTGAATTACCTCCTGTATTATACTCCAGAGCTGCACTCACTATTCTGCTGGTGCAGTCACTGTGTACATACATTACATTACTGATCCTGAGTTACATCCTGTATTATACTTCAGAGCTGCACTCACTATTCTGCTGGTGCAGTCACTGTGTACATACATTACATTACTGATCCTGAGTTACATCCTGTATTATACTCCAGAGCTGCACTCACTATTCTGCTGGTGCAGTCACTGTGTACATACATTACATTACTGATCCTGAGTTACATCCTGTATTATACTCCAGAGCTGCACTCACTATTCTGCTGGTGCAGTCACTGTGTACATACATTACATTACTGATCCTGAGTTACCTCCTGTATTATACTCAAGAGCTGCGCTCACTATTCTGCTGGTGCAGTCACTGTGTACATACATTACATTATTGATCCTGAGTTTCCTCCTGTATTATACACCAGAGCTGCACTCACTATTCTGCTGGTGCAGTCACTGTATATATACATTACATTACTGATCCTGAGTTACATCCTGTATTATACTCCAGAGCTGCGCTCACTATTGTGCTGGTGCAGTCACTGTGTACATACATTACAATACTGATCCTGAGTTACCTCCTGTATTATACTCCAGAGCTGCACTCACTATTCTGCTGGTGCAGTCACTGTGTACATACATTACATTACTGATCCTGAGTTACATCCTGTATTATACTCCAGAGCTGCACTCACTATTCTGCTGGTGCAGTCACTGTGTACATACATTACATCACTGATCCTGAGTTACATCCTGTATTATACTCCAGAGCTGCGCTCACTATTCTGCTGGTGCAGTCACTGTGTACATACATTACATTACTGATCCTGAGTTACATCCTGTATTATACTCCAGAGCTGCACTCACTATTCTGCTGGTGCAGACACTGTGTACATACATTACATTACTGATCCTGAGTTACCTCCTGTATTATACTCCAGAGCTGCACTCACTATTCTGCTGGTGCTGTCACTGTGTACATACATTACATTACTGATCCTGAGTTACATCCTGTATTATACTCCACAGCTGCACTCACTATTCTGCTGGTGCAGACACTGTGTACATACATTACATTACTGATCCTGAGTTACATCCTGTATTATACTCCAGAGCTGCACTCACTATTCTGCTGGTGCAGACACTGTGTACATACATTACATTACTGATCCTGAGTTACATCCTGTATTATACTCCAGAGCTGCACTCACTATTCTGCTGGTGCAGTCACTGTGTACATACATTACATTACTGATCCTGAGTTACATCCTGTATTATACTCCAGAGTTGCACTCACTATTCTGCTGGTGGAGTCACTGTGTACATACATTACATCACTGATCCTGAGTTACATCCTGTATTATACTCCAGAGCGGCACTCACTATTCTGCTGTTGCAGTCACTGTGTACATACATTACATTACTGATTCTGAGTTACATCCTGTATTATACTCCAGAGCTGCACTCACTATTCTGCTGGTGCAGTCACTGTGTACATACATTACATTACTGATCCTGAGTTACCTCCTGTATTATACCCCAGAGCTGCACTCACTATTCTGCTGGTGCAGTCACTGTGTACATACATTACATTACTGATCCTGAGTTACATCCTGTATTATACCCCAGAGCTGCACTCACTATTCTGCTGGTGCAGTCACTGTGTACATAGATTACATTACTGATCCTGAGTTACATCCTGTATTATACTCCAGAGCTGCACTCACTATTCTGCTGGTGCAGTCACTGTGTACATACATTACATCACTGATCCTGAGTTACATCCTGTATTATACTCCAGAGCTGCACTCACTATTCTGCTGGTGCAGTCACTGTGTACATACATTACATTACTGATCCTGAGTTACCTCCTGTATTATACTCCAGAGCTGCACTCACTATTCTGCTGGTGCAGTCACTGTGTACATACATTACATCACTGATCCTGAGTTACATCCTGTATTATACTCCAGAGCTGCGCTCACTATTCTGCTGGTGCAGTCACTGTGTACATACATTACATTACTGATCCTGAGTTACATCCTGTATTATACTCCAGAGCTGCACTCACTATTCTGCTGGTGCAGTCACTGTGTACATACATTACATTACTGATCCTGAGTTACATCCTGTATTATACTCCAGAGCTGCACTCACTATTCTGCTGGTGCAGTCACTGTGTACATACATTACATCACTGATCCTGAGTTACATCCTGTATTATACTCCAGAGCTGCACTCACTATTGTGCTGGTGCAGTCACTGTGTACATACATTACATTACTGATCCTGAATTACCTCCTGTATTATACTCCAGAGCTGCACTCACTATTCTGCTGGTGCAGTCACTGTGTACATACATTACATTACTGATCCTGAGTTACCTCCTGTATTATACTCCAGAGCTGCGCTCACTATTCTGCTGGTGCAGTCACTGTGTACATACATTACATTATTGATCCTGAGTTTCCTCCTGTATTATACACCAGAGCTGCACTCACTATTCTGCTGGTGCAGTCACTGTATATATACATTACATTACTGATCCTGAGTTACATCCTGTATTATACTCCAGAGCTGCGCTCACTATTCTGCTGGTGCAGTCACTGTGTACATACATTACATTACTGATCCTGAGTTACCTCCTGTATTATACTCCAGAGCTGCACTCACTATTCTGCTGGTGCAGTCACTGTGTACATACATTACAATACTGATCGTGAGTTACATCCTGTATTATACTCCAGAGCTGCACTCACTATTCTGCTGGTGCAGTCACTGTGTACATACATTACGTTACTGATCCTGAGTTACATCCTGTATTATACTCCAGAGCTGCACTCACTATTCTGCTGGTGCAGTCACTGTGTACATACATTACATTACTGATCCTGAGTTACCTCCTGTATTATACTCCAGAGCTGCGCTCACTATTCTGCTGGTGCAGTCACTGTGTACATACATTACATTATTGATCCTGAGTTACCTCCTGTATTATACTCCAGAGCTGCACTCACTATTCTGCTGGTACAATCACTGTGTACATACATTACATTACTGATCCTGAGTTACATCCTGTATTATACTCCAGAGCTGCACTCACTATTCTGCTGGTGCAGTCACTGTGTACATACATTACATTACTGATCCTGAGTTACCTCCTGTATTATACTCCAGAGCTGCGCTCACTATTCTGCTGGTGCAGTCACTGTGTACATACATTACATTATTGATCCTGAGTTACCTCCTGTATTATACACCAGAGCTGCACTCACTATTCTGCTGGTGCAGTCACTGTATATATACATTACATTACTGATCCTGAGTTACATCCTGTATTATACTCCAGAGCTGCGCTCACTATTGTGCTGGTGCAGTCATTGTGTACATACATTACATTACTGATCCTGAGTTACATCCTGTATTATACTCCAGAGCTGCACTCACTATTGTGCTGGTGCTGTCACTGTGTACATACATTACAATACTGATCGCGAGTTACATCCTGTATTATACTCCAGAGCTGCACTCACTATTCTGCTGGTGCAGTCACTGTGTACATACATTACTGATCCTGAGTTACATCCTGTATTATACTCCAGAGCTGCACTCACTATTCTGGTGGTGCAGTCACTGTGTACATACATTACATTACTGATCCTGAGTTACATCCTGTATTATACCCCAGAGCTGCACTCACTATTCTGCTGGTGCAGTCACTGTGTACATACATTACATTACTGATCCTGAGTTACATCCTGTATTATACTCCAGAGCTGCACTCACTATTCTGCTGGTGCAGTCACTGTGTACATACATTACATCACTGATCCTGAGTTACATCCTGTATTATACTCCAGAGCTGCACTCACTATTCTGCTGGTGCAGTCACTGTGTACATACATTACATTACTATTCCTGAGTTACCTCCTGTATTATACTCCAGAGCTGCACTCACTATTCTGCTGGTGCAGTCACTGTGTACATACATTACATCACTGATCCTGAGTTACATCCTGTATTATACTCCAGAGCTGCGCTCACTATTCTGCTGGTGCAGTCACTGTGTACATACATTACATTACTGATCCTGAGTTACATCCTGTATTATACTTCAGAGCTGCACTCACTATTCTGCTGGTGCAGTCACTGTGTACATACATTACATTACTGATCCTGAGTTACATCCTGTATTATACTCCAGAGCTGCACTCACTATTCTGCTGGTGCAGTCACTGTGTACATACATTACATTACTGATCCTGAGTTACATCCTGTATTATACTCCAGAGCTGCACTCACTATTCTGCTGGTGCAGTCACTGTGTACATACATTACATTACTGATCCTGAGTTACCTCCTGTATTATACTCAAGAGCTGCGCTCACTATTCTGCTGGTGCAGTCACTGTGTACATACATTACATTATTGATCCTGAGTTTCCTCCTGTATTATACACCAGAGCTGCACTCACTATTCTGCTGGTGCAGTCACTGTATATATACATTACATTACTGATCCTGAGTTACATCCTGTATTATACTCCAGAGCTGCGCTCACTATTGTGCTGGTGCAGTCACTGTGTACATACATTACAATACTGATCCTGAGTTACCTCCTGTATTATACTCCAGAGCTGCACTCACTATTCTGCTGGTGCAGTCACTGTGTACATACATTACATTACTGATCCTGAGTTACATCCTGTATTATACTCCAGAGCTGCACTCACTATTCTGCTGGTGCAGTCACTGTGTACATACATTACATCACTGATCCTGAGTTACATCCTGTATTATACTCCAGAGCTGCGCTCACTATTCTGCTGGTGCAGTCACTGTGTACATACATTACATTACTGATCCTGAGTTACATCCTGTATTATACTCCAGAGCTGCACTCACTATTCTGCTGGTGCAGACACTGTGTACATACATTACATTACTGATCCTGAGTTACCTCCTGTATTATACTCCACAGCTGCACTCACTATTCTGCTGGTGCAGTTACTGTGTACATATATTACATTACTGATCCTGAGTTACCTCCTGTACTATACTCCAGAGTTGCACTCACTATTCTGCTGGTGGAGTCACTGTGTACATACATTACATCACTGATCCTGAGTTACATCCTGTATTATACTCCAGAGCGGCACTCACTATTCTGCTGTTGCAGTCACTGTGTACATACATTACATTACTGATTCTGAGTTACATCCTGTATTATACTCCAGAGCTGCACTCACTATTCTGCTGGTGCAGTCACTGTGTACATACATTACATTACTGATCCTGAGTTACCTCCTGTATTATACCCCAGAGCTGCACTCACTATTCTGCTGGTGCAGTCACTGTGTACATACATTACATTACTGATCCTGAGTTACATCCTGTATTATACCCCAGAGCTGCACTCACTATTCTGCTGGTGCAGTCACTGTGTACATAGATTACATTACTGATCCTGAGTTACATCCTGTATTATACTCCAGAGCTGCACTCACTATTCTGCTGGTGCAGTCACTGTGTACATACATTACATCACTGATCCTGAGTTACATCCTGTATTATACTCCAGAGCTGCACTCACTATTCTGCTGGTGCAGTCACTGTGTACATACATTACATTACTGATCCTGAGTTACCTCCTGTATTATACTCCAGAGCTGCACTCACTATTCTGCTGGTGCAGTCACTGTGTACATACATTACATCACTGATCCTGAGTTACATCCTGTATTATACTCCAGAGCTGCGCTCACTATTCTGCTGGTGCAGTCACTGTGTACATACATTACATTACTGATCCTGAGTTACATCCTGTATTATACTCCAGAGCTGCACTCACTATTCTGCTGGTGCAGTCACTGTGTACATACATTACATTACTGATCCTGAGTTACATCCTGTATTATACTCCAGAGCTGCACTCACTATTCTGCTGGTGCAGTCACTGTGTACATACATTACATCACTGATCCTGAGTTACATCCTGTATTATACTCCAGAGCTGCACTCACTATTGTGCTGGTGCAGTCACTGTGTACATACATTACATTACTGATCCTGAATTACCTCCTGTATTATACTCCAGAGCTGCACTCACTATTCTGCTGGTGCAGTCACTGTGTACATACATTACATTACTGATCCTGAGTTACATCCTGTATTATACTCCAGAGCTGCACTCACTATTCTGCTGGTGCAGTCACTGTGTACATACATTACATTACTGATCCTGAGTTACATCCTGTATTATACTCCAGAGCTGCACTCACTATTCTGCTGGTGCAGTCACTGTGTACATACATTACATTACTGATCCTGAGTTACATCCTGTATTATACTCCAGAGCTGCACTCACTATTCTGCTGGTGCAGTCACTGTGTACATACATTACATTACTGATCCTGAGTTACCTCCTGTATTATACTCCAGAGCTGCGCTCACTATTCTGCTGGTGCAGTCACTGTGTACATACATTACATTATTGATCCTGAGTTTCCTCCTGTATTATACACCAGAGCTGCACTCACTATTCTGCTGGTGCAGTCACTGTATATATACATTACATTACTGATCCTGAGTTACATCCTGTATTATACTCCAGAGCTGCGCTCACTATTCTGCTGGTGCAGTCACTGTGTACATACATTACATTACTGATCCTGAGTTACCTCCTGTATTATACTCCAGAGCTGCACTCACTATTCTGCTGGTGCAGTCACTGTGTACATACATTACATTACTGATCCTGAGTTACCTCCTGTATTATACTCCAGAGCTGCACTCACTATTCTGCTGGTGCAGTCACTGTGTACATACATTACATTACTGATCCTGAGTTACATCCTGTATTATACTCCAGAGCTGCACTCACTATTCTGCTGGTGCAGTCACTGTGTACATGCATTACATTACTGATCCTGAGTTACCTCCTGTATTATACTCCAGAGCTGCGCTCACTATTCTGCTGGTGCAGTCACTGTGTACATACATTACATTATTGATCCTGAGTTACCTCCTGTATTATACTCCAGAGCTGCACTCACTATTCTGCTGGTACAATCACTGTGTACATACATTACATTACTGATCCTGAGTTACATCCTGTATTATACTCCAGAGCTGCACTCACTATTCTGCTGGTGCAGTCACTGTGTACATACATTACATTACTGATCCTGAGTTACCTCCTGTATTATACTCCAGAGCTGCGCTCACTATTCTGCTGGTGCAGTCACTGTGTACATACATTACATTATTGATCCTGAGTTACCTCCTGTATTATACACCAGAGCTGCACTCACTATTCTGCTGGTGCAGTCACTGTATATATACATTACATTACTGATCCTGAGTTACATCCTGTATTATACTCCAGAGCTGCGCTCACTATTGTGCTGGTGCAGTCATTGTGTACATACATTACATTACTGATCCTGAGTTACATCCTGTATTATACTCCAGAGCTGCGCTCACTATTGTGCTGGTGCAGTCACTGTGTACATACATTACATTACTGATCCTGAGTTACATCCTGTATTATACTCCAGAGCTGCACTCACTATTCTGCTGGTGCAGTCACTGTGTACATACATTACTGATCCTGAGTTACATCCTGTATTATACTCCAGAGCTGCACTCACTATTCTGGTGGTGCAGTCACTGTGTACATACATTACATTACTGATCCTGAGTTACATCCTGTATTATACCCCAGAGCTGCACTCACTATTCTGCTGGTGCAGTCACTGTGTACATACATTACATTACTGATCCTGAGTTACATCCTGTATTATACTCCAGAGCTGCACTCACTATTCTGCTGGTGCAGTCACTGTGTACATACATTACATCACTGATCCTGAGTTACATCCTGTATTATACTCCAGAGCTGCACTCACTATTCTGCTGGTGCAGTCACTGTGTACATACATTACATTACTATTCCTGAGTTACCTCCTGTATTATACTCCAGAGCTGCACTCACTATTCTGCTGGTGCAGTCACTGTGTACATACATTACATCACTGATCCTGAGTTACATCCTGTATTATACTCCAGAGCTGCGCTCACTATTCTGCTGGTGCAGTCACTGTGTACATACATTACATTACTGATCCTGAGTTACATCCTGTATTATACCCCAGAGCTGCACTCACTATTCTGCTGGTGCAGTCACTGTGTACATACATTACATCACTGATCCTGAGTTACATCCTGTATTATACTCCAGAGCTGCACTCACTATTGTGCTGGTGCAGTCACTGTGTACATACATTACATTACTGATCCTGAATTACCTCCTGTATTATACTCCAGAGCTGCACTCACTATTCTGCTGGTGCAGTCACTGTGTACATACATTACATTACTGATCCTGAATTACCTCCTGTATTATACTCCAGAGCTGCACTCACTATTCTGCTGGTGCAGTCACTGTATATATACATTACATTACTGATCCTGAGTTACATCCTGTATTATACTCCAGAGCCGCGCTCACTATTCTGCTGGTGCAGTCACTGTGTACATACATTACATTACTGATCCTGAGTTACCTCCTGTATTATACTCCAGAGCTGCACTCACTATTCTGCTGGTGCAGTCACTGTGTACATACATTACAATACTGATCGTGAGTTACATCCTGTATTATACTCCAGAGCTGCACTCACTATTCTGCTGGTGCAGTCACTGTGTACATACATTACATTATTGATCCTGAGTTACCTCCTGTATTATACACCAGAGCTGCACTCACTATTCTGCTGGTGCAGTCACTGTATATATACATTACATTACTGATCCTGAGTTACATCCTGTATTATACTCCAGAGCTGCGCTCACTATTGTGCTGGTGCAGTCATTGTGTACATACATTACATTACTGATCCTGAGTTACATCCTGTATTATACTCCAGAGCTGCGCTCACTATTGTGCTGGTGCAGTCACTGTGTACATACATTACAATACTGATCGTGAGTTACATCCTGTATTATACTCCAGAGCTGCACTCACTATTCTGCTGGTGCAGTCACTGTGTACATACATTACATCACTGATCCTGAGTTACATCCTGTATTATACTCCAGAGCTGCACTCACTATTCTGCTGGTGCAGTCACTGTGTACATACATTACATTACTATTCCTGAGTTACCTCCTGTATTATACTCCAGAGCTGCACTCACTATTCTGCTGGTGCAGTCACTGTGTACATACATTACATCACTGATCCTGAGTTACATCCTGTATTATACTCCAGAGCTGCGCTCACTATTCTGCTGGTGCAGTCACTGTGTACATACATTACATTACTGATCCTGAGTTACATCCTGTATTATACTCCAGAGCTGCACTCACTATTCTGCTGGTGCAGTCACTGTGTACATACATTACATTACTGATCCTGAGTTACATCCTGTATTATACCCCAGAGCTGCACTCACTATTCTGCTGGTGCAGTCACTGTGTACATACATTACATTACTGATCCTGAGTTACATCCTGTATTATACTCCAGAGCTGCACTCACTATTCTGCTGGTGCAGTCACTGTGTACATACATTACATTACTGATCCTGAGTTACATCCTGTATTATACTCCAGAGCTGCACTCACTATTCTGCTGGTGCAGTCACTGTGTACATACATTACATTACTGATCCTGAGTTACATCCTGTATTATACTCCAGAGCTGCACTCACTATTCTGCTGGTGCAGTCACTGTGTACATACATTACATTACTGATCCTGAGTTACCTCCTGTATTATACTCCAGAGCTGCGCTCACTATTCTGCTGGTGCAGTCACTGTGTACATACATTACATTATTGATCCTGAGTTTCCTCCTGTATTATACACCAGAGCTGCACTCACTATTCTGCTGGTGCAGTCACTGTATATATACATTACATTACTGATCCTGAGTTACATCCTGTATTATACTCCAGAGCTGCGCTCACTATTCTGCTGGTGCAGTCACTGTGTACATACATTACATTACTGATCCTGAGTTACCTCCTGTATTATACTCCAGAGCTGCACTCACTATTCTGCTGGTGCAGTCACTGTGTACATACATTACAATACTGATCGTGAGTTACATCCTGTATTATACTCCAGAGCTGCACTCACTATTCTGCTGGTGCAGTCACTGTGTACATACATTACATTACTGATCCTGAGTTACATCCTGTATTATACTCCAGAGCTGCACTCACTATTCTGCTGGTGCAGTCACTGTGTACATGCATTACATTACTGATCCTGAGTTACCTCCTGTATTATACTCCAGAGCTGCGCTCACTATTCTGCTGGTGCAGTCACTGTGTACATACATTACATTATTGATCCTGAGTTACCTCCTGTATTATACTCCAGAGCTGCACTCACTATTCTGCTGGTACAATCACTGTGTACATACATTACATTACTGATCCTGAGTTACATCCTGTATTATACTCCAGAGCTGCACTCACTATTCTGCTGGTGCAGTCACTGTGTACATACATTACATTACTGATCCTGAGTTACCTCCTGTATTATACTCCAGAGCTGCGCTCACTATTCTGCTGGTGCAGTCACTGTGTACATACATTACATTATTGATCCTGAGTTACCTCCTGTATTATACACCAGAGCTGCACTCACTATTCTGCTGGTGCAGTCACTGTATATATACATTACATTACTGATCCTGAGTTACATCCTGTATTATACTCCAGAGCTGCGCTCACTATTGTGCTGGTGCAGTCATTGTGTACATACATTACATTACTGATCCTGAGTTACATCCTGTATTATACTCCAGAGCTGCGCTCACTATTGTGCTGGTGCAGTCACTGTGTACATACATTACAATACTGATCGTGAGTTACATCCTGTATTATACTCCAGAGCTGCACTCACTATTCTGCTGGTGCAGTCACTGTGTACATACATTACTGATCCTGAGTTACATCCTGTATTATACTCCAGAGCTGCACTCACTATTCTGGTGGTGCAGTCACTGTGTACATACATTACATTACTGATCCTGAGTTACATCCTGTATTATACCCCAGAGCTGCACTCACTATTCTGCTGGTGCAGTCACTGTGTACATACATTACATTACTGATCCTGAGTTACATCCTGTATTATACTCCAGAGCTGCACTCACTATTCTGCTGGTGCAGTCACTGTGTACATACATTACATCACTGATCCTGAGTTACATCCTGTATTATACTCCAGAGCTGCACTCACTATTCTGCTGGTGCAGTCACTGTGTACATACATTACATTACTATTCCTGAGTTACCTCCTGTATTATACTCCAGAGCTGCACTCACTATTCTGCTGGTGCAGTCACTGTGTACATACATTACATCACTGATCCTGAGTTACATCCTGTATTATACTCCAGAGCTGCGCTCACTATTCTGCTGGTGCAGTCACTGTGTACATACATTACATTACTGATCCTGAGTTACATCCTGTATTATACTCCAGAGCTGCACTCACTATTCTGCTGGTGCAGTCACTGTGTACATACATTACATTACTGATCCTGAGTTACATCCTGTATTATACCCCAGAGCTGCACTCACTATTCTGCTGGTGCAGTCACTGTGTACATACATTACATCACTGATCCTGAGTTACATCCTGTATTATACTCCAGAGCTGCACTCACTATTGTGCTGGTGCAGTCACTGTGTACATACATTACATTACTGATCCTGAATTACCTCCTGTATTATACTCCAGAGCTGCACTCACTATTCTGCTGGTGCAGTCACTGTGTACATACATTACATTACTGATCCTGAATTACCTCCTGTATTATACTCCAGAGCTGCACTCACTATTCTGCTGGTGCAGTCACTGTATATATACATTACATTACTGATCCTGAGTTACATCCTGTATTATACTCCAGAGCTGCGCTCACTATTCTGCTGGTGCAGTCACTGTGTACATACATTACATTACTGATCCTGAGTTACCTCCTGTATTATACTCCAGAGCTGCACTCACTATTCTGCTGGTGCAGTCACTGTGTACATACATTACAATACTGATCGTGAGTTACATCCTGTATTATACTCCAGAGCTGCACTCACTATTCTGCTGGTGCAGTCACTGTGTACATACATTACATTATTGATCCTGAGTTACCTCCTGTATTATACACCAGAGCTGCACTCACTATTCTGCTGGTGCAGTCACTGTATATATACATTACATTACTGATCCTGAGTTACATCCTGTATTATACTCCAGAGCTGCGCTCACTATTGTGCTGGTGCAGTCATTGTGTACATACATTACATTACTGATCCTGAGTTACATCCTGTATTATACTCCAGAGCTGCGCTCACTATTGTGCTGGTGCAGTCACTGTGTACATACATTACAATACTGATCGTGAGTTACATCCTGTATTATACTCCAGAGCTGCACTCACTATTCTGCTGGTGCAGTCACTGTGTACATACATTACATCACTGATCCTGAGTTACATCCTGTATTATACTCCAGAGCTACACTCACTATTCTGCTGGTGCAGTCACTGTGTACATACATTACATTACTATTCCTGAGTTACCTCCTGTATTATACTCCAGAGCTGCACTCACTATTCTGCTGGTGCAGTCACTGTGTACATACATTACATCACTGATCCTGAGTTACATCCTGTATTATACTCCAGAGCTGCGCTCACTATTCTGCTGGTGCAGTCACTGTGTACATACATTACATTACTGATCCTGAGTTACATCCTGTATTATACTCCAGAGCTGCACTCACTATTCTGCTGGTGCAGTCACTGTGTACATACATTACATTACTGATCCTGAGTTACATCCTGTATTATACCCCAGAGCTGCACTCACTATTCTGCTGGTGCAGTCACTGTGTACATACATTACATCACTGATCCTGAGTTACATCCTGTATTATACTCCAGAGCTGCACTCACTATTGTGCTGGTGCAGTCACTGTGTACATACATTACATTACTGATCCTGAATTACCTCCTGTATTATACTCCAGAGCTGCACTCACTATTCTGCTGGTGCAGTCACTGTGTACATACATTACATTACTGATCCTGAATTACCTCCTGTATTATACTCCAGAGCTGCACTCACTATTCTGCTGGAGCAGTCACTGTGTACATACATTACATTACTGAACCTGAGTTACATCCTGTATTATACTCCAGAGCTGCACTCACTATTCTGCTGGTGCAGTCACTGTGTACATACATTACATTACTGATCCTGAGTTACATCCTGTATTATACTCCAGAGCTGCACTCACTATTCTGCTGGTGCAGTCACTGTGTACATACATTACATTACTGATCCTGAGTTACCTCCTGTATTATACTCCAGAGCTGCACTCACTATTCTGCTGGTGCAGTCACTGTGTACATACATTACATTACTGATCCTGAGTTACATCCTGTATGATACTCCAGAGCTGCACTCACTATTCTGCTGGTGCAGTCATTGTGTACATAAATTACATTACTGATCCTGAGTTACCTCCTGTATTATACTCCAGAACTGCACTCACTATTCTGCTGGTGCAGTCACTGTGTACATACATTACATTACTGATCCTGAGTTACATCCTGTATTATACTCCAGAGCTGCACTCACTATTCTGCTGGTGCAGTCACTGTGTACATACATTACATTACTGATCCTGAGTTACCTCCTGTATTATACTCCAGAGCTGCACTCACTATTCTGCTGGTGCAGTCACTGTGTACATACATTACATTATTGATCCTGAGTTTCCTCCTGTATTATACACCAGAGCTGCACTCACTATTCTGCTGGTGCAGTCACTGTATATATACATTACATTACTGATCCTGAGTTACATCCTGTATTATACTCCAGAGCTGCACTCACTATTCTGCTGGTGCAGTCACTGTGTACATACATTACATTACTGATCCTGAGTTACATCCTGTATTATACTCCAGAGCTGCACTCACTATTCTGCTGGTGCAGTCACTGTGTACATACATTACATCACTGATCCTGAGTTACATCCTGTATTATACTCCAGAGCTGCACTCACTATTGTGCTGGTGCAGTCACTGTGTACATACATTACATTACTGATCCTGAATTACCTCCTGTATTATACTCCAGAGCTGCACTCACTATTCTGCTGGTGCAGTCACTGTGTACATACATTACATTACTGATCCTGAGTTACATCCTGTATTATACTCCAGAGCTGCACTCACTATTCTGCTGGTGCAGTCACTGTGTACATACATTACATTACTGATCCTGAGTTACATCCTGTATTATACTCCAGAGCTGCACTCACTATTCTGCTGGTGCAGTCACTGTGTACATACATTACATTACTGATCCTGAGTTACATCCTGTATTATACTCCAGAGCTGCACTCACTATTCTGCTGGTGCAGTCACTGTGTACATACATTACATTACTGATCCTGAGTTACCTCCTGTATTATACTCAAGAGCTGCGCTCACTATTCTGCTGGTGCAGTCACTGTGTACATACATTACATTATTGATCCTGAGTTTCCTCCTGTATTATACACCAGAGCTGCACTCACTATTCTGCTGGTGCAGTCACTGTATATATACATTACATTACTGATCCTGAGTTACATCCTATATTATACTCCAGAGCTGCGCTCACTATTGTGCTGGTGCAGTCACTGTGTACATACATTACAATACTGATCGTGAGTTACATCCTGTATTATACTCCAGAGCTGCACTCACTATTCTGCTGGTGCAGTCACTGTGTACATACATTACATTACTGATCCTGAGTTACCTCCTGTATTATACTCCAGAGCTGCACTCACTATTCTGCTGGTGCAGTCACTGTGTACATACATTACATTACTGATCCTGAGTTACATCCTGTATTATCCTCCAGAGCTGCACTCACTATTCTGCTGGTGCAGTCACTGTGTACATACATTACATTACTGATCCTGAGTTACCTCCTGTATTATACTCCAGAGCTGCACTCACTATTCTGCTGGTGCAGTCACTGTGTACATACATTACATTACTGATCCTGAGTTACATCCTGTATTATACTCCAGAGCTGCACTCACTATTCTGCTGGTGTAGTCACTGTGTACATACATTACATTACAGATCCTGAGTTACATCCTGTATTATACTCCAGAGCTGCACTCACTATTCTGCTGGTGCAGTCACTGTGTACATACATTACATTACTGATCCTGAGTTACCTCCTGTATTATACTCCAGAGCTGCACTCACTATTCTGCTGGTGCAGTCACTGTGCACATACATTACATTAATGATCCTGAGTTACATCCTGTATTATACTCCAGAGCTGCACTCACTATTCTGCTGGTGCAGTCACTGTGTACCTACATTACATTACTGATCCTGAGTTACATCCTGTATTATACTCCAGAGCTGCGCTCACTATTCTGCTGGTGCAGTCAGTGTTCCGTCTCACATGATGCTCATGGGCAATGATGAAGCCACTGTACAGTGTACGGACCCTACAAACAGGCTCCGATATCTCAGCTTCCTGGATCAGTGTGAATGATGTCCTGATCTATAGGACGGATCTGATCGGTCTGGTGATGATTTATACATTTTTATGACCCCTGAACTTTTACCTCTGTGTAGATTCCCAGCTGTGAAGGAGTTAATTGTCATGTTCGGTGGCTGCGCAGCATCAGACGGTATTTGGGGTCTGAGCAGACATCCTATGTTATCCTGCTGGACTGTGTCACGCTCGCACTCATCCCTGGAGAAACCTCTCATACTCTCCCAGTATCCAGGTCTGGAGGTTTTGTGTTTAGACATATTTAGGTTCCTCTTCCTGAGCGATGTGTCATCTTTCTGCCGCTGTCGGACATTAATCAGCGCCGGGGCGCAGCAGGTCCTCCCGGCCCCGGGTCTGCCGAACAGGACGGAGCTGTAATAATGTGTCCCGGCCCGGTGACAAATCACTGACATCTAAGGACGAGGGAGCAAGGACGATCCGGCCGCACTTATATACGAGCAGCACCATGAGAACGCGGACTTAGATGTGCGACATTTTAGTATATTGGATGGTAAAATCCACTAAATTTACCAACAAAACAAAAAGAAATAATGTATCAAAGTTTTCTTACCTGTATGATCATTATCACTTGTTACACTTTGCAAATATTCACAATGTTCCAAATATTATTATTATTACTTTTATAGCACCATCATATTCTGCTGCGCTTTATAGACATCATCATCCCTGTCCCCAATGGGGCTCACAAGCTACATTCCCTATCAGTATGTCATTGGAGTATGGGAAGAATCTAGAGGAAACCCACACAAATATGGGGAGAACATACAAACTCCTTGCAGATGTTTCTTCAGTGAGATTTGAACCCAGGACCTTAGTGCTGCAAGGCTGCAGTGCTAACCACTGAGCCACCATACAGCACTATCCACTGAGCCACCATACAGCGCTATCCACTGAGCCACTATGCCTCCCTATATATAGTTCAGTGCTAACCACTGAGCCGCCGTTCTGCCCTCTGTATAATACAGTGCTAATCACTGAGCTGCCGCGCTGACCTTTATATAGTGCAGTGCTAACCACTGAGCCACCGTGCTTCCTACTATGTAGTACAGTACTAACCACCGAGCCAACGTGCTGCCCCATATATTATACAGTGCTAACTATTAAGCCACCATACAGTGCTAACCACTGAGCCACCATGCTTACCCATCTATTATACAGTGCTAACCACTGAGCCACCATGCCATGCTAACCACTGAGCCACCGTGCTGCCCCATATATTGTACAGTGCTAACCACTGAGCCACCATACAGTGCTAACCACTGAACCACCTTGCTGCCCCATATATTGTACAGTGCTAACCACTGAGCCACCATACAGTGCTAATCACTGAGTCACCGTCTTGCCCCATATATTGTACAGTACTAGCCACTTTGCCACCAGACAGTGCTAACCACTGAGCCACCGTGCTGCCCCATATATTGTACAGTGCTAACCACTGAGCCACCATACAGCGCTAATCACTGAGTCACCATGCTGCCACATATATTGTACAGTGCTAACCACTGAGCCACCGTGCTGCCCCATATATTGTACAGTGCTAACCACTGAGCCATCATCCAGTGCTAACCACTGAGCCACCATACAGTGCTAATCACTGAGTCACCGTCTTGCCCCATATATTGTACAGTACTAGCCACTTTGCCACCAGACAGTGCTAACCACTGAGCCACCGTGCTGCCCCATATATTGTACAGTGCTAACCACTGAGCCACCATACAGCGCTAATCACTGAGTCACCATGCTGCCACATATATTGTACAGTGCTAACCACTGAGCCACCGTGCTGCCCCATATATTGTACAGTGCTAACCACTGAGCCATCATCCAGTGCTAACCACTGAGCCACCGTGCTGCCCACTTGCAGTCAGCCAACAGAAATCTTTTTCTTTCCTCCCAGAGTTGAGGATCTGCTCTGATCGCATCTATGTGACCCAGATCTATTGCTACAAGAGGAAGCGATAAACCAACCACAAAGCTTCAGTGAAAAGATTGCGCTAGAAATCTGGTGTATGGCTGTGTGCGCACGATGCGTTTTTGGTGCGTATTTGCAGCTCAGAAACGCTCCAGAAACGCATTGCATACCTTATCCCATGACTTCCTATGACATTCTGTAAGTTCTGTGCACATGGTCAGGATTTTTTTTGTGCGCAGATTTTACTCGCAGAAAAAATACGGACATGACCAATTGTGCGTTTCTGCATGTGGATTTGCCTATACAGTGCAGTGGAAAAACGCATCAAATACGCGTCAAAAAGATTTCTGCTTCATTTCTGCATCGTCGGCACTAAGCCTTAGACTGAAATGTTGCACATTTTTGCCCGACTTGAAGACGTCTTCACACCAGTGGATGGAGCTTAGAAGGGAGCGGAAACACCTTCATCATCATCATCATCATCATCATCACAAAAAGCGGTGAAAACGACAGCGGAAATGTAATAAGTCCATGAAGCCTGTAGTGAACTGGTGCATCGCATCCTGCGCCTTCCTCCAGCACCGGCGCACTAAGCCCTCATCATGATGAATCGGGGGGAAAACGTGTAAGAAATGTAAAGGTGTAAAGAAGCAGAACGTTGTTTTGTTATTATGATCGCTCAGCTTTATTCTCTGTAATCCAACTCCTAAAGGGAATCTCCTTGTAGAGAAAAAAAAGTAAATATGCAACTATCAGGAGATAGAGGGAGCGATGTTCTGCAGATCTGTAGAGATGAGTAGTGTAATAATCTGCAGGATATATCACTATGTATGTGTCAGGAGGTAGAGGAGCGATGTTCTGCAGACCTGTAGAGGGGTCTCTATTAGTGACCATTGTGCAGAGCCCCCAGTTCACCAGGAACCACCTCGGGGTATAGAAGTCCTGAGATGCCTCCTGCAGTGAGGGGGTCACAGCAGCACTGAGGTTATCAGACACCAGACGGTAGTTCCTGCAGTCGGGGTCCTGGGGGTCAGATGTCAGGGGTCATCAGGCCTCTTGTGGGGCATGGACTCAATCACAGGATTATCTGGAGGTGGCAGAGCAATGTTCTGCAGAGGACATTAATCAGCGGCCCAGGAGCCTGCAGCATAAATCAGGGGTGACGTGCAGAGCTTCCCCTGATTTCATACATAATAAATGTGAAACAATCGAGGCTGTGACCTCCCAGCTCGCTCTGTGACCCCCCACGCTCGCTCTGCGATCTCCGCGCTCGCTCTGCGACCTCCCCGCTCGCTCTGTGACCCCCCACGCTCGCTCTGCGACCTCCCCGCTCCCCGCTCGCTCTGTGACCTCCCCGCTCGCTCTGTGACCCCCCACGCTCGCTCTGCGACCTCCCCGCTCGCTCTGTGACCCCCCACGCTCGCTCTGCGACCTCCCCGCTCGCTCTGTGACCTCCCCGCTCGCTCTGCGACCTCCCCGCTCCCCGCTCGCTCTGTGACCTCCCCGCTCGCTCTGTGACCCCCCACGCTCGCTCTGCGACCTCCCCGCTCGCTCTGTGACCCCCCCGCTCGCTCTGTGACCCCCCACGCTCGCTCTGCGACCTCCCCGCTCCCCGCTTGCTCTGTGACCTACCCGCTCGCTCTGTGACCCCCCACGCTCGCTCTGCGACCTCCCCGCTCGCTCTGTGACCCCCCACGCTCGCTCTGCGACCTCCCCGCTCGCTCTGTGACCTCCCTGCTCGCTCTGCGACCTCCCCGCTCCCCGCTCGCTCTGTGACCTCCCCGCTCGCTCTGTGACCCCCCACGCTCGCTCTGCGACCTCACCGCTCGCTCTGTGACCCCCCACGCTCGCTCTGCGACCTCCCCACTCGCTCTGTGACCTCCCCGCTCGCTCTGCGACCCCCCCCGCTCGCTCTGCGACCTCCCCGCTCCCCGCTCGCTCCCCGCTCCAGGTTTCACGTCTTGTGGTCAAACCGCCGACGTCCAATCTGGGCCAAGTAGTAAAATGGCAAAACGAAGAGCGCAGAGGCCGAGATTAGCGAAATCTCCGCTTAACCGTATTAATGTCACCGATCTGAATGCAAGAACCAAACCGCAAATTGCAGCCGGGGGATCTCGTTACCGCCGGCCGCTGCGGCTTCTATTACCGTGCGATGGAAGGGAGATGGCGGAAAGCAAAACGCCCCCAGATCCCGTCCTAACCACACAGTAAGGTAGAGAGGCCGGGATATTACAGCCTTCATGCACATCAGGCGCGGAGGAGAACGGGGGCAATAGGGTCATCTTACGTCTCATCCAAATATTTGCAGCCAAGTTATCGCGGAATGAAACGTTTTATCTCTTTCTAATTGCTGCATTTGTCCTCTGTGGTGTGAACAGTATAGATTCCATGTTGTCTGCACTGATACATAGTAACAAACTATAGGAGAGTGATCTGTGTTGCTGCTGCGACTACCTCGCTGTTTAGACTGATACATTGAAACAAGAAATATTAGGCCATGTTCACATGTAGCGTAAATACTGTGTTTTTCGTGCAGAAAATCAGCTGCGCTCATGGCCACTTTGTATCTAAAGATGCTGCAGAACTTTCCGTTTATCTGTGCATTTTCTAACTGACTTCTATGGGGAGTCTAAAAAAAAAAGGCAAGTAAAAAAAAAACACCGCAATTTTTAAGTGCAAAGTCAAAGGTTTTCTGTGCAAAAAAACAAACAAATCTGCACCAAAAATGCATCAAATAAAAGGGAAATTGCATAAAGAATGAAGCAAAGTTTCAGAAAAGATTGTTACTGTGGACTACGGTGCGGACACCTGCTGAAAAGATGCGGAAAAAAGGCAGCAGAAAAACGCAGCATTCATGCTATGAGTGAACATGGCCTTAGGTGCGCGCAGATTTTCAGCTTCCTAATGTAAACAACATTTCCAGTTACTGACGGCAATAAGAGATCATGAAAATGTAGAATATTGAAGGACTGCACCCGGTGGCCTCAGGAATGGAGATGTGTATGAGTATTATTAGGAGTGATTGTGATGTGCGCAGGGTCATGGAAGGTTAACCCCAGCTACAATGAGAGTTGTAATCCCAGGAAATACCAGAGGGGGGCAGAAGCTTTCACTTTTGCAGGGATTTTGTAGCAGGTCTAGAATGTGATCTGGGGATCTTTGCACATTGTGACTGATCTGCAGAGAGAATGATGGAGATTTGTGTCTCTGAGGAAGAGAAGACAACTTCCCAATCAGTGTAACGCTCCATCTAATATTCCGCGCGATCTGCTCAGATCATTCCGCAGTTTCTACGCAGATCGGTCGCTGTGGCACAGAAACCAGTTTTCTCATTGCGGAGAGTGACATGTCAAGCCTGACATGCCAAGGTGAGGAGACTTTTAAGCCTCAATGCTCCTCTGGGAAATATGGAAATTATCTCTTCAGAGAGGAAGAGGAGTAGAGCTCTAGTGCCGCCTATAGGAAGTAGTAATCCTAATTAGTACTTCCTATAGGTGGCACTAGAGTTCTAGTTCTCTACTTCTCTGAAGAGACAATTTGCATATTTCCCAGAGGAGCATTGAGGCTTAAAAGTCTCCTCACCTTGGCATGTCAGGCTTGACATGTCACTGTCTGCAAGGAGAAACATTACCCCTTGGATCCGATCAGACGCCTCTCACCCAGCCTAAGCAGATCTCACACTTTGCACTGATGGGGGGCAGTACCCTGAAGCACAGTGTCTGCAAATTGAGATTTTGATTTGGGCTAAGTCATGTGGCAAGGCTTGTTAGAGAGTCGATATTGACTTTTAGGATTGCTACTTCACATTGTTTACAAAGACAACAGAGAGTGAGCAGAGCAGGAAGACTCATATCACCAAGCGCAAGCAGTTCTATTAAAATATTCTAATGATACACAATTTGTCTATTTCACAAATGTATCTATTTTACTTGAAAAAAATCTATCTTCCATCTCTATTTATTGATTTATTCCACAGCTGAGGGTTTGTTACAATTGCAAAATCTATGCCAATCCTTGTTTCCGCAACACTCACCTGCACTGGATACATTGTAGCGAGTGAGCACAGGTCAGTTTACATCTTTTGAGTTTGGCAGAAAGCTCTTATTCGCTAACAGGGAAGACAAAGACCAAGTAGATGTTGACATTTAATGATGAAGCGCCATTTACATAACAGTGCAGGATTTCTTTAATGGAATCTTCTTCCCCTTTGTAAATATCTGTTGCAAACGTCAGTGCAGAATGTTCTGTATCACTGGGAATTTGTTGGCTTGGAGCCAGGAATGAGCATCTTCTTTGGGGAATGTTCTGCGCTGGTCACATGATCTAAGAGGATGGGGGGAAAGTGGCCACAGGGCCACCTCCTCTGCTGCCGAGCGGCTAATGAGGCCACATCTGGAGGGGATTATACATGGAGCCCCTGTATGTGATCGCTGCGTCCTTATCACATCTCCAGGATGGGGGACGCGGCCGATGTGTCTCCTCCGCGCCGCGCTCATGTAACACAAGCTCTTTAATGAGGCCGATTATTGTCAGTCTAATGGATTGTGAGTCTGAGGCTGAATTATAATATAACCCCAAACCAGACAGATCCGATGAGGGAACAGCTGAGATCTTATCATCTGTGGATGTGAATGCGGAGACAATACAGGCTGCTCCACCTGATCACACAGAAGCGGGATGATCCCATCTATCTAAACATCCATGATCCATCCATCCATTCGTCCCACTCCTGAAATAAATTGGTTGGTGAAACAACCTGGATTTATATAAACTCATATCAATGATGCAAAAAAAAAAGCACAAGACACAAAAATAGGAAAATCCATTTTGCCAAGAACAAAAAAAGATACAAAGTTGAAAGCAGCGTCAGGACCCAATTAATATCGCTGACTGTTCACCCTCTGTAACCAAAGGACAAAGTCAGACTCATTTGTGATCAGAAATTAGACCTCTTGTGTCCTCCTTGTCAGTGTCACATGACTGTGTGAGAAAGGCAGGAATACTAATATCCCCAAGCACAAGCAGTTTATTAAATTATTCCAATAATACACAGTTCATCCATTTCTCATATGTATCCATCTATAAATAAAAGAACCTGGCCGCCTAGGTAAGCACTAAGATGTCTGCAAACATTGACTGTATGAGACAGAGATTTACACTGCATTACTGCTATATAGACAGCACGGTGGCTCAGTGGTTAGCACTGTATCCTTGCAGCGCTGGGGTCCTGGGTTCAAATTCAACCAAGGACAACATCTGCAAGGAGGTTTGTATGTTCTCCCCGTGTTTGCGTGGGTTTCCTCCAGATTCTCTGGTTTCCTCCCACACTCCAAAGACTGATAGAGGATGTAGATTGTGAGCCCCAATGGGGACAGCAATGATAATGTCTGTAAATCTGTGGAATTTAAGGCGCTATATAAGTGAGTAGAATAAATATAAATAAATAAATACTTATAAAATAAAGGTACTTTATTTGGCCAATTCATGTAAGACCACCAACCACAACACCACCTTTTTTGATAGGAGCCCGACCTAATATTTATCAGACAATCGTCTCTCAGACTGAAAACTACAAATATAAAGGACAGCTGGGATCCAGCACTGTCTATCTATTATCTATCTATTATCTATCTATATATTATCTATCTATTATCTATTATCTATCTATTATCTATCTATTATCTATCTATTATCTATCATCTATCTATTATCTATCTATTATCTATCTATTATCTATCATCTATCTATTATCTATCTATCATCTATCTATTATCTATCTATCTATTATCTATCTATCATCTATCTATTATCTATCATCTATCTATTATCTATCTATCATCTATCTATTATCTATCTATTATCTATCATCTATCTATTATCTATCTATTATCTATCTATCATCTATCTATTATCTATCATCTATCTATTATCTATCTATTATCTATTATCTATCTATTATCTATCTATTATCTATCATCTATCTATTATCTATCTATCATCTATCTATTATCTATATTTATCTATCTATTATCTATCTATTATCTATCTATTATCTATCTATCTATTATCTATCTATTATCTATCATCTATCTATTATCTATCTATTATCTATCTATCTATTATCTATCTATCATCTATCTATTATCTATCTATTATCTATCTATCTATCAATCATCTATCTATTATCTATCTATCATCTATCTATCATTTATCTATTATCTATCTATTATCTATTATCTATCTGTTATCTATTATCTATCTATTATCTATTTTCTGTCTATTATCTATCATCTATCTATTATCTATCTATCATCTATCTATTATCTATATATTATCTATCTATCATCTATCTATTATCTATCATCTATCTATTATCTATCTATCATCTATCTATTATCTATTATCTATCTATTATCTATCTATTATCTATTATCTATCTATCATCTATCTATTATCTATTATCTATCTATTATCTATCATCTATCTATTATCTATTATTTATCATCTATCTATTATCTATCTATTATCTATCATCTATCTATTATCTATCTATTATCTATCTATCTATTATCTATCTATCATCTATCTATTATCTATCATCTATCTATTATCTATCTATTATCTATCTATTATCTATTATCTATCTATTATCTATCTATTATCTATCTATCATCTATCTATTATCTATTATCTATCTATTATCTATCATCTATCTATTATCTATCTATTATCTATCTATCTATTATCTATCTATTATCTATCATCTATCTATTATCTATCTATCATCTATCTATTATCTATATTTATCTATCTATTATCTATCTATTATCTATCATCTATCTATTATCTATCTATTATCTATCTATCTATTATCTATCTATTATCTATCATCTATCTATTATCTATCTATTATCTATCTATCTATTATCTATCTATCATCTATCTATTATCTATCTATTATCTATCTATCTATCAATCATCTATCTATTATCTATCTATCATCTATCTATCATTTATCTATTATCTATCTATTATCTATTATCTATCTGTTATCTATTATCTATCTATTATCTATTTTCTGTCTATTATCTATCATCTATCTATTATCTATCTATCATCTATCTATTATCTATCTATTATCTATCTATCATCTATCTATTATCTATATATTATCTATCTATCATCTATCTATTATCTATCATCTATCTATTATCTATCTATCATCTATCTATTATCTATTATCTATCTATTATCTATCTATTATCTATTATCTATCTATCATCTATCTATTATCTATTATCTATCTATTATCTATCATCTATCTATTATCTATTATCTATTATTTATCATCTATCTATTATCTATCTATTATCTATCATCTATCTATTATCTATCTATTATCTATCTATCTATTATCTATCTATCATCTATCTATTATCTATCATCTATCTATTATCTATCTATTATCTATCTATTATCTATTATCTATCTATTATCTATCTATTATCTATCTATCATCTATCTATTATCTATTATCTATTATTTATCATCTATCTATTATCTATCTATTATCTATCATCTATCTATTATCTATCTATTATCTATCTATCTATTATCTATCTATCATCTATCTATTATCTATCATCTATCTATTATCTATCTATTATCTATCTATTATCTATTATCTATCTATTATCTATCTATTATCTATCTATTATCTATCTATTATCTATTATCTATCTATTATCTATCTATTATCTATCTATCATCTATCTATTATCTATTATCTATCATCTATCTATTATCTATTATCTATCTATTATCTATTATTTATCATCTATCTATTATCTATCTATTATCTATCATCTATCTATTATCTATCTATTATCTATCTATCATCTATCTATCATCTATCTATTATCTATCTATTATCTATTATTTATCATCTATCTATTATCTATCTATTATCTATCATCTATCTATTATCTATCTATTATCTATCTATCATCTATCTATTTATCTATTATCTATTATCTATCTGTTATCTATTATCTATCTATTATCTATTTTCTGTCTATTATCTATCATCTATGTATTATCTATCTATCATCTATCTATTATCTATTATCTATCATCTATCTATTATCTATCTATCATCTATTATCTATATATTATCTATCTATCATCTATCTATTATCTATCATCTATCTATTATCTATCTATCATCTATCTATTATCTATCTATTATCTATTATCTATCTATTATCTATCTATTATCTATTATCTATTATCTATCTATTATCTATCTATTATCTATCATCTATCTATTATCTATCTATTATCTATCTATTATCTATTATTTATCATCTATCTATTATCTATCTATTATCTATTATCTATCTATCATCTATCTATTATCTATTATCTATCTATTATCTATCTATTATCTATTATCTATCTATCATCTATCATCTATCTATTATCTATCTATTATCTATTATCTATCTATCATCTATCTATTATCTATTATCTATCTATTATCTATCTATCATCTATCTATTATCTATCTATTATCTATTATCTATCTATTATCTATCTATTATCTATTATCTATCTATCATCTATCTATTATCTATCTATTATCTATCATCTATCTATTATCTATCTATTATCTATTATCTATCTATTATCTATTATTTATCATCTATCTATTATCTATCTATTATCTATCATCTATCTATTATCTATCTATTATCTATCTATTATCTATTATCTATCTATTATCTATTATCTATCTATGTATTTTTCAGGATATTATTTTTTCTTTTTCTTTGCACATTTATTGATTCTGATTAAACAACAATATTGTTACAAGAAGTAGTGAATGTCGATATTTTTACTTCCTTTTCTGCCACATTTATTCCCTTTTTCCAGCCGTTCCTGATAAATCCACCCTGCTGTTTCCCGTGTTCCCGGTTCTGATATAGGAGCGGCTTTTTATTGTGTCGCGGTTTATCTCCATACATTGCCTTTTCTGCACTCGCTCTCTTTTCTCTCTTCTTTTACTCTTTCCTGCTCGCTCTCTTTTCTCTCTTTTTCTCTTTCCCGCTCGCTCTCTTTTCTCTCTTCTTTTCCTCTTTCCCGCTCGCTCTCTTTTCTCTCTTCTTTTCCTCTTTCCCGCTCGCTCTCTTTTCTCTCTTCTTTTCCTCTTTCCCGCTCGCTCTCTTTTCTCTCTTCTTTTCCTCTTTCCCACTCGCTTTCTTTTCTCTCTTCTTTTCCTCTTTCCCGCCTGCTCTCTTTTCTCTCTTCTTTTCCTCTTTCCCGCTCGCTTTCTTTTCTCTCTTCTTTTCCTCTTTCCCGCTCGCTCTCTTTTCTCTCTTCTTTTCCTCTTTCCTGCTCGCTCTCTTTTCTCTCTTCTTTTCCTCTTTCCCGCTCGCTCTCTTTTCTCTCTTCTTTTCCTCTTTCCCGCTCGCTCTCTTTTCTCTCTTCTTTTCCTCTTTCCCGCTCGCTCTCTTTTCTCTCTTCTTTTCTTCTTTCCCGCTCGCTCTCTTTTCTCTCTTCTTTTCCTCTTTCCCGCTCGCTCTTCTCTGACAATTTGCTGTTTTCCACCTGTTGGCCGAGACATTGTGTGATTGATGCGCCTGAGAAACCGTCGTGTTTTCAGAGATCACAAGTCCATTTAGGGGTCACACGGTGGCTTTCTATCTCCTCGTGGCAACTGAGGGGTTGAAAAGGTCGCAATGAAATATTGCCCTCCTGTCCATGTGCAAATGTTAGCAAACTGATGTGTTTTTTTGCTTTCCTTATCCTATGTTAGTGTCAGTCTCCACTGCTATTTTGTCATTCGATTCATGAAACAGGGAGCTCAGGATGAGCCATAAATAAGCTCTGCCCATATAAGTAGCTCTTTTCCATACCATGTGATTACCATCCGTAGCCTCATCATGTCTGTGATGACATCTATGGGCCTCCTGGTAAAAATATTGGGAGTGGGGTCTAGGACCTGGGGGCCGCCAGCTGGACAAGTCTGAATATGACTTAATAAGTGAACCTCATCGTGTGTTTTTCTGACCCCCGGACCCCGAGAGGAGATCGTGTTTATCCAGTTCTCAAGTCTCAGATAGAAAACAGTCTGACAAGTCTTATGAGAATGAAGCCGTCTGACCTAACAGCGGGCGGCTGCACCATGGCGGCACGAAAAATAAATGTCACGTCTCATCAGTGCTAGAAAAACACAACTCTCATCATCTCCTGAGGATCAAGAGTCAATAGCAAACTGTAACTGTGCAAGGCTACAAATGTATCATCAGCTGACAGTCACCAATGTAACATCGCCCCATAACTGTATTACACCCGCCCCAGAACGGCATCAGCACAGCTAGCGCCAGAAGCCAAGGTCAGCGACCAAGCCTCGTGATTTCAGCTCTGCAGGCCGCTATTTGCTATTTTTTATTTAAAATGAAACAACTGAGATGCAATTAAAGTGGAGACTTTCAGGTTTAATTAAAGCGGTTGTAGAGAAATCTCCCGTGAAACCTTTAGAAATTTCAGCCATTTTTCTATAAAGTCTCCTCATTTCAGGGGCTCAAAAGTAATTGGACAAATTCACTTTCCCATAAATAAAATCTCCATGTTTAACCCTTTGTAGAGAATCATTTACAGCAATGATAACCCGAAGTCTGGAGGCCATGGCCGTCACCATCGCTGGTCTCCTCAGGTGTGAGGCTTTGCAACAATGACGGCCTGAACTCTAGAGACCATAGACATCGCCATCACTGGTCTCCTCTGGTGTGAGGCTTGGCAGAAATGACAGCCTGAAGTCTGGAGGCCATGGCCGTCACCATCGCTGGTCTCCTCCAGTGTGAGGCTTTCCAGCAATGACGGCCTGAAGTCTGGAGACCATTGTCGTCACCATCGCTGGTCTCCTCCAGTGTGAGGCTTTCCAGCAATGATGACCTGAAGTCTGGAGGCCATCGATGTCACCATCGCTGGTCTCCTCAGGTGTGAGGCTTTCCAGCAATGATGGCCTGAACTCTAGAGACCATTGACGTCACCACCGTTGGTCTTCCCCGGGTTGAGGCTTTGCAGTAATGATGGCCTGAAGTCTGGAGGCCATGGCCATCACCATCGCTGGTCTCCTCAGGTGTGAGGCTTTCCATCAATGATGGCCTGAACTCTAGAGACCATTGACGTCGCCATCGCTGGTCTCCTCCGGTGTGAGGCCTTGCAGCAATGATGGCCTGAACTTTGGAGACCATTGTCGTCACCATCGCTCGTCTCCACAGGTGTGAGGCTTTGCAACAATGATGGCCTGAAGTCTGGAGGCCATGGCCGTCACCATCGCTGGTCTCCTCAGGTGTGAGGCTTTGCAGCAATGATGGCCTAAAGTCTGGAGACCATAGACGTCGCCATCGCTGGTCTCCTCCGGTGTGAGGCCTTGCAACAATGATGGCCTGAACTCTGGAGACCATTGTCGTCACCATCGCTGGTCTCCTTCGGTGTGAGACTTTGCAGCAATGATGGCCTGAAGTCTGGAGACCATTGTCGTCACCATCACTGGTCTCCTCCGGTGTGAGGCTTTCCAGCAATGATGGCCTGAACTCTGATGACCAAGGTCGTCACCAACGCTGATCTCCTCTGGTGTGAGGCTTTGCAGCAATGACGGTCTGAAATCTGGAGGCCATGGACGTCACCGTCGCTGGTCTCCTCAGGTGTGAGGCTGTGCAGCAATGACAGCCTGAAATCTGGAGGCCATGGACGTCACCGTCGCTGGTCTCCTCAGGTGTGAGGCTGTGCTGCCTTTACTGCGGTGACTTCAGTTCTCACTTGTTTGTGGCTCTTTCTGCCTTTTGTCTTCAGCCGATTAAATGCGGCTCGATGGGCTTCCATCATTCTGGGGCAGGTTGATCTTAGTTTTGCTTTTCCAGACCTGGGCGGCTTTTTTAGATGTTTGTTGGTAAAGTCTATTTTTCAGGCTGATTAATGGTTTGCACCTTGCGGTGACCCTTCTGTATTTGCTTACATGAAGTCTTCTTTTTATGGTGGACTTAGATACTGAGACACCGACTTCCTGGAGAGTGTTCTTCACTTGGGTGGATGTTGTGAAGGGGTTTTTCTTCATCTTGGGACCGATTCTGCGCTCATCCACCACTGGTGTCTTCTGGGGACGTCCAGGCCTTTTTGAGTTCCCGAGCTCACCAGGACGCTCTTTCTTTTGTAGAATGTACAAACTGTTGATTTGGCCGCTCCTAACATTTCTGCTCTCTCTGATGAACTACTTTTAATTTTCAGCCTAATGATGGTCGGTTTCTTTTCCATTGAGAGCTTCTCAGACTGCATGTTGTGGGTTTACAGCAACAGCTTCTAAATGCAAATTCCACACCTGGAATCAGCTCCAGACCTTTTACCTGCTTAATCGATGATGAATTAACGAGGGAAAAGCCCATGCAGCCCATTAACGAGCTTCTGAGATAATTGTCCAATTACTTCTGGTCCCTTTAAAAAGACGCAAGTCCATATTAAAGAGCTGTAATTCCTAAACACTTCCTCCAATCAGGATGTGAAACCCCTTAGATTAAAGCTGAGAGTCGGCTCTTTAAGCCCAGATTGATTATTGAACGGGATCTGGAATATGTTTTGGTAAATGGCTAAAATACCCAAACTTGTGTCACCGTCCATATATTTCTGGACCTAACAATATATAGCCCTCATAACTACATCAAACCAGCTACATAGTTCCCCCAGTACTGTATCATAACAACTATCTAGCCCCCCCAGTAGTACATCATCACCGCTATATAACCCCCTCCATCCCATGAACGGTATAAATACTGTTTTCGTTCATTACTACGAGCTGCTTTTATGTTTTCATACTTTTTCTAGAGCAGAGTTAGGGCTAGAGTTAGGTTTAGGGTTAGGGCTAGAGTTAGGTTTAGGGTTAGGGCTAGGGTTAGGTTTAGGGTTAGGGCTAGAGTTAGGTTTAGGGTTAGGGCTAGAGTTAGGTTTAGGGTTAGGGCTAGAGTTAGGTTTAGGGTTAGGGCTAGAGTTAGGTTTAGGGTTAGGACTAGAGTTAGGTTTAGGGTTAGGGCTAGAGTTAGGTTTAGGGTTAGGGCTAGAGTTAGGTTTAGGGTTAGGGCTAGAGTTAGGTTTAGGGTTAGGGCTAGAGTTAGGTTTAGAGTTAGGACTAGATTTAGGTTTATGGTTAGGGCTAGAGTTAGGTTTAGGGTTAGGGCTAGAGTTAAGTTTAGGGTTAGGGCTAGAGTTAGGTTTAGGGTTAGGGCTAGAGTTAGGTTTAGGGTTAGGGCTAGAGTTAGGTTTAGGGTTAGGGCTAGAGTTAGGTTTAGGGTTAGGGCTCTAGCCCTAACTCTAGTTAGGTATAGGTTTAGGGCTAGAGTTAGGTTTAGGGTTAGGGCTAGAGTTAGGTTTAGGGTTAGGGCTAGAGTTAGGTTTAGGGTTAGGGCTAGAGTTAGGTTTAGGGTTAGGGCTAGAGTTAGGTTTAGGGTTAGGGCTAGAGTTAGGTTTAGGGTTAGGGCTAGAGTTAGGTTTAGGGCTAGAGTTAGGTTTAGGGTTAGGGCTAGAGTTAGGTTTAGAGTTAGGACTAGAGTTAGGTTTAGGGTTAGGACTAGAGTTAGGTTTAGGGTTAGGGCTAGAGTTAGGTTTAGGGTTAGGGCTAGAGTTAGGTTTAGGGTTAGGGCTAGAGTTAGGTTTAGAGTTAGGACAAGATTTAGGTTTATGGTTAGGGCTAGAGTTAGGTTTAGGGTTAGGGCTAGAGTTAGGTTTAGAGTTAGGACTAGAGTTAGGTTTAGGGTTAGGGCTAGAGTTAGGTTTAGGGTTAGGGCTAGAGTTAGGTTTAGGGTTAGGGCTAGAGTTAGGTTTAGGGTTAGGGCTAGAGTTAGGTTTAGGGTTAGGGCTAGAGTTAGGTTTAGGGTTAGGGCTAGAGTTAGGTTTAGGGTTAGGGCTCTAGCCCTAACTCTAGTTAGGTATAGGTTTAGGGCTAGAGTTAGGTTTAGGGTTAGGGCTAGAGTTAGGTTTAGGATTAGGGCTAGAGTTAGGTTTAGGGTTAGGGCTAGAGTTAGGTTTAGGGCTAGAGTTAGGTTTAGGGTTAGGGCTAGAGTTAGGTTTAGGGTTAGGGCTAGAGTTAGGTTTAGGGTTAGGGCTAGAGTTAGGTTTAGGGTTAGGGCTAGAGTTAGGTTTAGGGTTAGGGCTAGAGTTAGGTTTAGAGTTAGGACTAGAGTTAGGTTTATGGTTAGGACTAGAGTTAGGTTTAGGGTTAGGGCTAGAGTTAGGTTTAGGGTTAGGGCTAGAGTTAGGTTTAGGGTTAGGGCTAGAGTTAGGTTTAGGGTTAGGGCTAGAGTTAGGTTTAGGGTTAGAGCTAGAGTTAGGTTTATTGTTAGGGCTAGAGTTAGGCTTAGAGTTAGGACTAGAGTTAGGTTTAGAGTTAGGACTAGAGGTAGGTTTAGGGTTAGGGCTAGAGTTAGGTTTAGGGTTAGGGCTAGAGTTAGGTTTAGGGTTAGGGCTAGAGTTAGGTTTAGGGCTAGAGTTAGGTTTAGGGTTAGGGCTAGAGTTAGGTTTAGGGTTAGGGCTAGAGTTAGGTTTAGGGTTAGGGCTAGAGTTAGGTTTAGAGTTAGGACTAGAGTTAGGTTTATGGTTAGGACTAGAGTTAGGTTTAGGGTTAGGGCTAGAGTTAGGTTTAGGGTTAGGGCTAGAGTTAGGTTTAGGGTTAGGGCTAGAGTTAGGTTTAGGGTTAGAGCTAGAGTTAGGTTTATTGTTAGGGCTAGAGTTAGGCTTAGAGTTAGGACTAGAGTTAGGTTTAGAGTTAGGACTAGAGGTAGGTTTAGGGTTAGGGTTAGAGTTAGGTTTAGGGTTAGGGCTAGAGTTAGGTTTAGGGCTAGAGTTAGGTTTAGGGTTAGGGCTAGAGTTAGGTTTTAGGGTTAGGGCTAGAGTTAGGTTCAGGGTTAGGGCTAGAGTTAGGTTTAGGGTTAGGGCTAGAGTTAGGTTTAGGGTTAGGGCTAGAGTTAGGTTTAGGGTTAGGGCTAGAGTTAGGTTTAGGGTTAGGGCTAGAGTTAGGTTTAGGGTTAGGGCTAGAGTTAGGTTTAGGTTTAGGGCTAGAGTTAGGTTTAGGGTTAGGGCTAGAGTTAGGTTTTGGGTTAGGGCTAGAGTTAGGTTTAGGTTTAGGGCTAGAGTTAGGTTTAGTGTTAGGGCTAGAGTTAGGTTTAGGGTTAGGGCTAGAGTTAGGTTTAGGGTTAGGGCTAGAGTTAGGTTTAGGGTTAGGGCTAGAGTTAGGTTTAGGGTTAGGGCTAGAGTTAGGTTTAGGGTTAGGGCTAGAGTTAGGTTTAGGGTTAGGGCTAGAGTTAGGTTTAGGGTTAGGGCTAGAGTTAGGTTTAGGGTTAGGGCTAGAGTTAGGTTTAGGTTTAGGGCTAGAGTTAGGTTTAGGTTTAGGGCTAGAGTTAGGTTTAGGTTTAGGGCTAGAGTTAGGGTTAGGGTTAGGGCTAGAGTTAGGTTTAGGGTTAGGGCTAGAGTTAGGTTTAGGTTTAGGGCTAGAGTTAGGTTTAGGTTTAGGGCTAGAGTTAGGTTTAGGTTTAGGGCTAGAGTTAGGTTTAGGGTTAGGGCTAGAGTAATAAAATAGTTACAAAAAATGTAATAAATGAAATGTAAAATAATCCACCAATGTTGGACTTTTGATGTTTACATATTTATTGGGATAACGGTTCGTTACTGGATCGGTGGGAAGGACGTGTCCCGGCGCCGGCAGCCCACAATACACCACTGTGCACCGGATTTTACATCAGACGGCAGCGGTTTGTGATGCGGATTTGAAATCTCCCCACACAAATCTCTAGGGAAGAACATGTCCCAAAAGCAATGTACGTGACGATAATAACAATGAATGTATCTTATGGACACAACAGACTTTCCCGATGTAGTTACTTGCTTCCACCGTTGGCTGCTGCGGTGACAGGTGCCTCCACCATTGGCGAGCCATACAGTGCCAGGTCTTTGCATTTCGTGGCCGGGATGGCGGCTCCAGAGAGGATTGTGGAGTAACCCGAATTATAGGAGGGGGTTCAGGCAGTAGAATGGTGGTCTCCTCGCTTTATACTATTGGAAGCAGATATCCCCTGTCCCCCCAGCCGTTCTCTCTGCTCCAGTCTAAGGGGATTGTGTTTTTGCAGAGATAGATTCCTTAGTGGAGCATGAATTCTCAAATATTAGCTTTTCTCAGCAGCGCCATCCAGACGAAGAGAAAATACGTCTCTGTTATTAGTAGCTGGTGCAGTGGGGGGAATGTACGGCGGCGGCCGGGTCTGGGCCGACATTGCTGCCAGATGAATGTGACCTATTGTGGAGCGGCCTCTACCCCAAAGTAAAACCTACAAATTCTTGTCATTCAATAAAATCTTACAAACCCCCCCCCCCACCACCAAAGAAAAAAGTCAGAATCGTCTTTCTATAAACATCGCCCCCGCTCCTTGTGGGATTCTGTCTGTCATGGTCTCCACTGGCGGCCACCCACAGCCCCTATATACAGCATCTGTCATAGAATGGACGTCACCCAAAACAAGGGGAGGACGAGGGTTTATTCCTGAGATTACCGAGAGAAAATAATGTAATCCCACAGAGATTGCAGGAAGACCCCCCACTCCCCTTCATTGTGCCTCCATTAATCAGGGGCAGATCCCTCTGAATGAGAGGTTAAGATGCTGTAAATCCAGCAAGGAGAGGCGACATTGTCCATGACCCAACGCAGAGAATTACCTGTAATCCCTCCGACAACATGAGGTTAATCCTCTGTCCACCCCAAGGAAACCTACAAAAAATCCCATATAATGAACCTCCTCCATTCCACATCGCATTCACTTCTCTCAATTGCACCATGTTCTGGGAAAACTCTGCGGCAACCTATGTGGCTCCCACAGTCAGGCACCTGTAGGTTAAATGTGTCTAATAACGCAGCAATATTAGCAAGAAAGGACGTATCACTGCATTCAGCAGCTGGAACAGCGGAGCAACAACCCCTGCAGGAGCTGGAACTGGTTGTCAGATAGTGGAGTGCTAAATGTATCACTGGGATCTAGGTTACAATGTAACTTTTTGGAGTTAATATTTGCAGCTACACAACTGAAATGTGACAATTCTCCAACTTTTATGTGGCTCAGCTCCAATCTCTCAGCCTCCCAATTGGAGAAGGTTTGTTACAATGTATCAGTGCAGGTAAAATGTATCAGTCTGGATTCCAGGGTATTGATCTCACAGAGGATGGCCCTCCTGGGGGGGTGAAGAGTATGGGATCTGTAGAGATTTACACCCTAAGAGTGTTCGCACTCATAGCAAGCAGAGATGGTGATAATGGCAAGGAATTGAAACAAAGTTTATTAGAAAGTTGTAGAACTTTTTATTATATTATTAAACAATACAAGAGTCACAACTGGGAAAGTTCACACAGGGCTGGGAATCTTCACAGCAAAACCAAAGAAACGAGCCAGAGGATAAAAAAAAGTTTTGTATTAAAAGTTTAAAAAGTTTTGTTTCACTTTACATTTCCTGGAATTTGGGATTCAAATATTTAGCTAAAGGAGGGAAGTCAGGCAGGAGGCCGGGGATAGGAGGTCCCTGGTGGTAGATAACCTGGTCATCGATATATCCCCTTTGACACCCCAGAATATACAGAATACACTGAATAGTGTCCCATCCCGTCCAGTATTTGCACCAGTCGCCGCTCCCACTGGCGTAACGTGAAGTTCATGGGCCCCAATGCAAAAGCAACGGGATCCCCAATTATTGCAGATCTTTAAGAGCATTGGTCTATTTATATAGGGCAGTGGGACCTTTAGGGCCCCCCAGGCTCCAGGGCCCATGTGCGATTGCACCCCTGCACCTACTGTATTTCCACCCCTGGCCGCTCAACCATTATTTATCGCCGCCTTCATTTCCAGGTTGGAATCATTCATTTCTTGCAGAATCTCGGAGAAAACGCTGCAGGATCAGCCGTGACATGAAACAGAGATGATTTTTCTATCCTATCTGAGCGGGAGAGATTTATCGGAGTAATCCCGCGGCCCGAGCCTGAAGCCGCCTGGATATTTTCAGCATTGTCTACCTATTTCATAATCTGTCAGTGGATTGGTGAAAACGCGATTCTCCCTCAGGACGACGTCTCTATCGCCGCTTCGTACTTAATTGCAGATGATTAGGAGATCGTCCATTTATCAGGGAGCGTTCGCCATCCATCATCTCCAGCTCTATGCTGTTATCACTGAGGAACCCGGCGGAGGAGACATCACAAAGCTCTGCGCACTCCTCCACCGCCACCCTGAGTGCGGAGCACAGCCAGCTCGCCGCGCTCCCGCCTGCAATTCTAATTCATTAAAAAATCACGATTAGGAGCACCTCCACATCAATACAGGTGCAACTTAGTTGTAAAAGTTTTTGAAAAAATATTTACTCTTATTCACCTGAGAAAAACCTGCACCTAAACCAGAAAAAATATCCTAAATGTTAACTGTGATGTCAGCTCCTTCGTGGTGATGTCAGCTCCAATGTGGTGACATCAGCTCCTTCATCATGATGTCACCTCCTTCATGGTGATGTCAGCTCCTCCATGGTGATGTCAGCTCCTTCATGATGATGTCAGCTCCTTCTTGGTGATGTCAGCTCCTCCATGGTGATGTCAGCTCCTTCGTGGTGATGTCAGCTCCTCCGTGGTGATGTCAGCTCCTTTGTGGTGATGTCACCTCCTCCATGGTGATGTCACCTCCTCCATGGTGACGTCAGCTCCTCCATAGTGATGTCAGCTCCTTTGCTGTGATATCAGCTCTTTTGCTGTGATATAAGCTCCTTCATGGTGATGTCACCTCCTTCATGGTGATGTCAGCTCCTCCATGGCGATGACAGCTCCTCCGTGGTGATGTCAGCTCCTTCATGGTGATGTCAGCTCCTTCGTGGCAATGTCAGCTCCTTAGCTGTGATGTCAGCTCCTTTGCTGTGATGTCAGCTCCTTCGTGGTGATGTCAGCTCCTACATAGTGATGTTAGCTCCTCCATGGTGATGTCAGCTCCTCCATGGTGATATCAGCTCCTCCATGGTGATGTCAGCTACTTCGTGGTGATGTCACCTCCTTCATGGTGATGTCACCTTCTTCATGGTTATGTCAGCTACTTCAGGATGATGTCACCTCCTCCATGGTGATGTCACCTCCTCCATGGTGATGTCAGCTCCTCCATAGTGATGTCAGCTCCTTCATGGTGATGTCACTTCCTTCATGGTGATGTCAGCTCCTCCATGGTGATGTCACCTCCTTCATGGTGATGTCACCTCCTTCATGGTGATGTCAGCTCCTTCATGGTGACGTCAGCTCCTCCATAGTGACGTCAGCTCCTTCATGGTGATGTTGCCTCCTCCATGGTGATGTCAGCTCCTCCGTGGTGATGTCAACTCCTTCATGGTGATGTCAGCTCCTTCGTGGTGATGTCAGCTCCTCCGTGGTGATGTCAACTCCTTCATGGTGACGTCAGCTCCTCCATAGTGACGTCAGCTCCTTCATGGTGATGTTGCCTCCTCCATGGTGATGTCAGCTCCTCCATGGTGATGTCAACTCCTTCGTGGTGATGTCAGCTCCTTCGTGGTGATGTCAGCTCATTCGTGGTGATGTTAGCTCCTCCGTGGTGATGTCAATTCATCCGTGGTGATGTCAGCTCCTCCATGGTGATGTCAGCTCCTCCATAGTGATGTCAGCTCCTCCATGGTGATGTCACCTCCTTCATGGTGATGTCAGCTCCTCCATGGTGATGTTACCTCCTTCATGGTGATGTCACCTCCTTCATGGTGATGTCAGCTCCTTCATGGCGATGTCACCTCCTTCATGGTGATGTCACCTCCTTCATGGTGATGTCAGCTCCTCCATGGTGATGTCACCTCCTTCATGGTGATGTCAGCTCCTTCATGGTGATGTCAGCTCCTTCATGGTAATGTCACCTCCTTCATGGTGATGTCACCTCCTTCATGGTGATGTCACCTCCTCCATGGTGATATCAGCTCCTCCATGGTGATGTCAGCTACTTCGTGGTGATGTCAGCTCCTCCATAGTGATGTCAGCTCCTGCGTGCTGATGTAATCTCCTTTGCGGCGAGGTCAGCTCCTTCATGGTGATGTCAGCTCCTCCTTTGTGATGTCACGTCCTTCATGGTGATGTCACCGTCTTCGTGGTGATGTTACCTCCTTAGTGGTGATGTCACCTTCTTCATGGTTATGTCAGCTACTTCAGGATGATGTCACCTCCTCCATGGTGATGTCACCTCCTCCATGGTGATGTCAGCTCCTCCATAGTGATGTCAGCTCCTTCATGGTGATGTCACTTCCTTCATGGTGATGTCAGCTCCTCCATGGTGATGTCACCTCCTTCATGGTGATGTCACCTCCTTCATGGTGATGTCAGCTCCTTCATGGTGACGTCAGCTCCTCCATAGTGACGTCAGCTCCTTCATGGTGATGTTGCCTCCTCCATGGTGATGTCAGCTCCTCCGTGGTGATGTCAACTCCTTCATGGTGATGTCAGCTCCTTCGTGGTGATGTCAGCTCCTCCGTGGTGATGTCAACTCCTTCATGGTGACGTCAGCTCCTCCATAGTGACGTCAGCTCCTTCATGGTGATGTTGCCTCCTCCATGGTGATGTCAGCTCCTCCATGGTGATGTCAACTCCTTCGTGGTGATGTCAGCTCCTTCGTGGTGATGTCAGCTCATTCGTGGTGATGTTAGCTCCTCCGTGGTGATGTCAATTCATCCGTGGTGATGTCAGCTCCTCCATGGTGATGTCAGCTCCTCCATAGTGATGTCAGCTCCTCCATGGTGATGTCACCTCCTTCATGGTGATGTCAGCTCCTCCATGGTGATGTTACCTCCTTCATGGTGATGTCACCTCCTTCATGGTGATGTCAGCTCCTTCATGGCGATGTCACCTCCTTCATGGTGATGTCACCTCCTTCATGGTGATGTCAGCTCCTCCATGGTGATGTCACCTCCTTCATGGTGATGTCAGCTCCTTCATGGTGATGTCAGCTCCTTCATGGTAATGTCACCTCCTTCATGGTGATGTCACCTCCTTCATGGTGATGTCACCTCCTCCATGGTGATATCAGCTCCTCCATGGTGATGTCAGCTACTTCGTGGTGATGTCAGCTCCTCCATAGTGATGTCAGCTCCTGCGTGCTGATGTAATCTCCTTTGCGGCGAGGTCAGCTCCTTCATGGTGATGTCAGCTCCTCCTTTGTGATGTCACGTCCTTCATGGTGATGTCACCGTCTTCGTGGTGATGTTACCTCCTTAGTGGTGATGTCACCTTCTTCATGGTTATGTCAGCTACTTCAGGATGATGTCACCTCCTCCATGGTGATGTCACCTCCTCCATGGTGATGTCAGCTCCTCCATAGTGATGTCAGCTCCTTCATGGTGATGTCACTTCCTTCATGGTGATGTCAGCTCCTCCATGGTGATGTCACCTCCTTCATGGTGATGTCACCTCCTTCATGGTGATGTCAGCTCCTTCATGGTGACGTCAGCTCCTCCATAGTGACGTCAGCTCCTTCATGGTGATGTTGCCTCCTCCATGGTGATGTCAGCTCCTCCGTGGTGATGTCAACTCCTTCATGGTGATGTCAGCTCCTTCGTGGTGATGTCAGCTCCTCCGTGGTGATGTCAACTCCTTCATGGTGACGTCAGCTCCTCCATAGTGACGTCAGCTCCTTCATGGTGATGTTGCCTCCTCCATGGTGATGTCAGCTCCTCCATGGTGATGTCAACTCCTTCGTGGTGATGTCAGCTCCTTCGTGGTGATGTCAGCTCATTCGTGGTGATGTTAGCTCCTCCGTGGTGATGTCAATTCATCCGTGGTGATGTCAGCTCCTCCATGGTGATGTCAGCTCCTCCATAGTGATGTCAGCTCCTCCATGGTGATGTCACCTCCTTCATGGTGATGTCAGCTCCTCCATGGTGATGTTACCTCCTTCATGGTGATGTCACCTCCTTCATGGTGATGTCAGCTCCTTCATGGCGATGTCACCTCCTTCATGGTGATGTCACCTCCTTCATGGTGATGTCAGCTCCTCCATGGTGATGTCACCTCCTTCATGGTGATGTCAGCTCCTTCATGGTGATGTCAGCTCCTTCATGGTAATGTCACCTCCTTCATGGTGATGTCACCTCCTTCATGGTGATGTCAGCTCCTTCATGGTGATGTCAGCTCCTTTGCCCTGATGTCCGCTGTTACTGTTACCTGATACATTGTAACAAGTCGACTTCTGCTGATAAATGGTCCATTATTTGGATGCAATTCGTAGGTGACTGCGGCCTAACCCTGGGATTTCAGCTCTGCTGACAGAACGCAGTTCCGTGACTCATTAGTGAAAAATTTTGTGGCTTATCAGCAGAACAATATATTCCGCTGCCGTAATGAACGATCACAAGATGGACAGCATTAATTAGGGAGGATGTGGGGTCAATTTCATGCCCTTCATTACAGCTGCAGAAAAATGTCAGCTTCTAATTTAGAGTCTGATATTAGAAAAGAGGAGCGGGCAGTAATGATGGGAAATTACTGGGATATTGAATGTGGCTCGCTGGAAACAAGCAGGATTCACCGGTTTTAAAGTGACGCGGTTGATTATTTTCTGATTTTCATATAGGTGCATTGTAGATATTAGAGGACTTATATTTAGGATTTTAATGCATCTACCTCCCCTGTGCAACACCTCATAAGGGCTTTAGAGAACTGCATTGCATTTCAAGAGGAGTGGCGCTGTTGCATCAGAGTTTATGAAAAGAATGTCTCATCTGGAGTGTGGTGAGAAGCGGTACTGCAGGTCAATGATATTATATACAGAACATATGAAACTTGGATTTACTCTTATTTACATTTTTCGGCCGTATTTTATATGTTTTATAACCATATTTTGTCGGTTCCAATGAATATAGAGGAGAAATGCAGGAATTTCTGTTAGTGCGTGGAACTTTTAGCTCCTCATCAGGGAAGGTCACATTTATGTAATGTTTCAAATCCATTGTCAAAGTGATGCAAAAACTATCAGGCCATGCGCGGAGCCCATTTACTGATGGGGCCACATTCTATGGACATCAATGTGAAGGATATAACAAGCTCCTGTCCACATGGGTGGTGGAGGGGCCCCTTGGAAATTAGGGCCGAAGTGTAACTGTAACCTCTGCACCTGCAATAGGAATCCGAAAAATTGGTCCTAGGACAATAAGATGCAAGTCAGGGCATGACGCCCGGAAACTTCTCCATAAAGATATATCAGGATATTGGTACAATGATGGATGGGCGTTACATATCTGGCTCTGAACCGGTTAAATATCTGTCCTCCTCCACCTATCAAGTGTTAAGTAATCAAACAGTCGCGTGATCCCCGTGATTAATGCAGCGCGAGCGGTCACCAGTAAAGACTGTGAAAATAATCAGAAGAATGGCGCCAGATTCCCAACCATAATAAAGCTGCGGATCAGGGGACTCACAGGACGTCGTTCACACTGCAGCGCGGCCAGACACCAATACAGGACATAAAGCTCACACCTCTGACTGCCCGCAGACTCTTAAAGGGGCCGCTGTCTTTACATCGTATATTTACAGTCAGAAATGAGAAACAATGAAAAGTTTTACAACTTTCTAATAAACATTTTCAAGAACTCTGTTTGCTGTCAGTGTAGAGAAAATATTAAAGAAACTGCACCGTGATCAAGATTTACTGCTAAGTAACAAAGTAATGATTGTTAGAGGTCCCACTACTGAGACCCCCATTAATCACAAGAACAGGGGTCTCATGTTGAGTGGAATGGTGGTCACACATGTGCACTGCTGCTTCATTCATTCATTCATTCATTCTTTATGAGAGTCTAAGGTGCCAAGCGCGGGGTAAGGAGACTTATAGGCCATGCAGTGCTCCTCTGGGAATCTAACCATGCAAATAGCTCTTTAGAAGGAAGAGGACTTTATCTCTGGGGCCACTTATTGGATGAAGCATTCCTTAAAGTCACTGCTGACCCTTTAACGAGCCGTGCCAAATGACTTAGGATAAGAAGCCAGACCAGAAACTGCATTTAGATATTTAAATTCCCAGAGGAGCATTGCACGGCCTATAAGTCTCCTTACACCAGCTCGGCAGTGTCCGCAAGGAAAGCCCCAGTCAGAGGCTCTCACCAAGCCAAATCAGACCTCCTGCTTTGCACTGATGAGGGGCAATTACCCAGAAACACGTATCTGCAAATGGAGTTTCTGCTTTGGCTTCTTATCCTGAGTCATGTGTTACGGCTCATTAAAGGGTCAATATTGATTATTAGGATTGCTACAGCCAATAGGTGGCACCAGAGATAAAGTCTCTCTTCCTTCTGAAGAGGCTATTAGCTTGTTTATGAGACTGACAGGTGGCACATGACCACGAGGGTCCCAGAGTTTGGACCCCCCAGAAGTCAAACACTTATCACCTCTCCTGTGTTCATCATCAAACCCTTTAAATGACTAATTTACATCTGGAGGCTGGAAAGCCGACTCCACTTAATACTTCCCACATTGCTGATACAGCCGTGAGCAAATGTAAGTACACCCTCTTTGAAATCTATGGTCTTACGTATCAGGACATAATACAAAAAAAAGGTTTTAAAATGAGGTAAATCCAACCTCAGATGCAGGAGCGGTGTGTGAAACATGAAGTACAACCTGACTGCGTCCACAGCAGTTATGAGGATAAGTAGCAGCTCGGAGCTGATGGTCAAATGCCCTTAATTAATTGTTTATGAACAAGTATGGGCACCTCTATAAGGCCACGGCCCCACTATCAGTATTTGGCCACGGCCCCACTATCAGTATTTGGCCACGTCCCCACTATCAGTATTTGGCCACGTCCCCACTATCAGTATTTGGCCACGGCCCCACTATCAGTATTTGGCCACGGCCCCACTATCAGTATTTGGCCACGTCCCCACTATCAGTATTTGATAATCCTTCCAGGAGTGAATATGCCAGAAAATTCATTAAAAAAAACAACCCCAAGAGCTACAGCTCAGACTCTAAAGGCCTCAGTTTTCATGTTAAATGTTCACGTTCATGACAGTGACATTTTTGGCCTAATTTTTGGTAAGTAAATAATGACACAGTGATTTGTCATGTGTTCACCTGAGTTCATTTTAAGACCCTATAAGGGACAGATGTTTATTTTTTATGTCCTGATATGTAAAACCATAGAATTCTAAAAGGGTGTTCTTAGTTTCTCTCATGGCTGTATGTTTGTTACAATGTGACAGTGTAAGTAAAAGCTGGCGTGGTGGAGAGCAGGAACTGTGCTGCTGCTGGAGGAAGATTGTCTGATACATTGTAACACTTTCATCACAGAGATCTTGAAAAGAACAGAATGTTAGTTAATTAAATGTAACCAGTTGTTTATGTGATTCTACCTTATACTACAGCATAAAATGTATAATATCGGGGGACATTTACTGGATACATCCTCACTCCTGGACACCGGTCAGATAAGCGGCGCCTCCAGTGCGTCGCTGCGTGCAAGGCTCCGTGTGCGAATCTTTAGCGACTCCTCGGGGAATACAATCATTTACTTCGCCTGCGGTTTCCGGCAGTGTCCGCTCCGCACCTGAAAAGAATGAACAGTAGCCGTAGGGTCATAATGCAGCTAAACCTTCCGAAAACGACAGTAATTCACATTGGACTCCGGCCCGAGTAAACACGAGGACGCACTTTCTGACACAGCCGTGATTTAAGATCCTCGTCCTCCCAAAATATTATTTTTCCCCCGTTGTTACAAAAAATAATATAATGTAGAACATGAATGGTGTTTGTGCAGTTACTGAGGGAGGAGAACACGTTCCAGACCCCGGACCTGCGATGTAACAACCTCAGCTGTGGGATGAGGAGACTGCGGTGGGAGTGCGGAGCAGCGCTCCTCTCAGGGGAAATCACTGCATCCAACACTGCGGTTTATGCATTAGAGAAATTAAGATAAAAAAAAAAAAAAATATTACAAATTGCAGCCTCTATTGGATTTGTAGTTCTGTTCATCCAGAGCCTCCTAGTTCATGAACAGAGTGGCGGACCTATAGTGTTAGAGTCTCACTTACTAGTCGGTGACCAATGCAACTCAGGAACAGGAGTAAAGTGGTAAAAGCTTCGCATGAGGAGATGATTCAGGGTCAGGGGATTTTTCGTGTTGGGGGATGTTCTTTCACATCTCGCATTCCTTCTCCGTAGAATCAGAATTCTGATATTTGAGGGTCCGGAGTCGGCTGACCTCACGCACTGCTCTGACGTCACGTCCTGGTGGGTCGCTCTGACTCACCCCTCCAGGTTATTTTGGGCTGTTTTGCAGGGAGTCTGAAATCATCATGTTCTCTCACCACAGTATGCAGACTCTATCTACAGAATAAAGGGGGTCTCCGAGGCCGCGTGGGAAGGACAAGGAGGGCGACGGAAATGCAAGTGCCCCTGAGGCACAGAGGGGACGGGGCAGAGACCTGCACTGATAGCTACAGCAAAACTCCTCTTATACTGGCCCTACACATTAGTAGCCAAACCGGCCACTCTTGGGGGGACATGGACCAGTTTAATGTACATACAGGGGTCCTGACTCTCGCTTGGGATCCAGCTGTTGGATGTCAACATGTGTAATGATTGGAGGGGGAGGATAAGTCACCTCCAGAGGAGACTGGAGAGGGGTCTGGCAGCGACTTATTCCCCTCTCCCCATTCAGCACACACGTATGCTCAGCTGAACCGCGCATGCGCGTGTATGGACGACAGCTGTTATCTATATAAAATACATAAAGTTACAGTGTCAAAAGCAGTACTGTCCTAACTAACTTCCCATACACATGCACGCTCATTTCAGCTCTCTCCTCCTCCTGCGGACTCCCCTAGCCTTCTTCTTTAGACTCCTGTCCTACTCCCTCCTCCAGACTCCTCTGTTCTCCTAATCCTTCTCCAGACTCTTCTGCCCTCCTCCTGCAGACTCTTCTGCCCTCCTTCTCCTCCAGACTCTTCTGCCCTCCTTCTCCTCCAGACTCTTCTGCCCTCCTTCTCCTCCACACTCTTCTGCCCTCTTCCTCCTCCAGACTCCTCTGCCCTCCTTTTCCTCCAGACTCTTCTGCCCTCCTTTTCCTCCAGACTCTTCTGCCCTCCTCCTCCAGACTCTTCTGCCCTCATTCTCCTCCAAACTCTTCTGCCCTCCTTCTCCTCCAGACTCTTCTGCCCTCCTTCTCCTCCAGACTCTTCTGCCCTCCTTCTCCTCCAGACTCTTCTGCCCTCCTCTTCCAGACTCTTCTGTTCTCCTCCTCCTGCAGACTCTTCTGTCCTCCTCCAGACTCTTCTGCCCTCCTTCTCCTCTAGAGAATTTCTGTCCAGCCGCTTCACCGATGCCTCCACCTTGTGCCAGTCATTACACTGGTTACCCATTCGCTACAGGGTCCACTATAAACTCATTGCTCTCACCCACAAAGCTCTCCACAGTTCTGCACCACCTTATATCTCCTCTCTCATCTCAGTCTATCGTCCTACACGTGCCGTCCGTTCCACAAATGACCTAAGACTAACATCCCCCATAATCCGAACCTCGCACCTCCGTCTCCAAGACTACTCTCGTGCTGCGCCAGTTCTCTGGAATGCTCTACCCCAGACGATCCGATTGATGCCTAGCCCCGATGTCTTCAAGCACGCTTTAAAAACCCATCTCTTTAAACAAGCCGACCACCTCAACTACCCAGTAAACTAACTTTCCCCTGTTCCCTCCTAAATACTACTCAGAATCTGCCCCCTACTGTTCATCTGTCTCTACACCCTCCATGCACTCGATAACTGCACTCGGTAATTGAGTATTGCACTTTAACATACAGGCTGATGACCGGATCATGCAGCTTTATATGATAATCCCGACTTATTATAATAGCCAGACCTGAAATAACAATCACTTCTCACCTATTGTGTCCCCCCCATTTCCGTGTAGAATGTAAGCGTGCGAGCGGCCGGACCCTCACTCCTAATGTAACTGTTAAACTGTCTCACCTTGTATTGAATTTATTGTTTGTACATGTCCCCGCTTAATTGTAAAGTGCTGCGGAATATGTTGGCGCTATATAAATAAAAATTATTATTATTATTATTATTAGACTCTTCTGTCCTCCTTCTCCTCCAGATTCTTCTGCCCTCTTCCTCCTCCAGATTCTTCTGTCCCCCTACTCCTCCAGACTCTTCTGCCCTCCTCCTCCAGACTCTTCTGTCCTCCTCCTCCTCCAGACTCTTCTGCCCTCCTCCTCCAGACTCTTCTGCCCTCCTCCTCCTCCAGACTCTTCTGTTCTTCTCCTCTTCCAAACTCCTGTTCTCCTCCTCCTCCAGACTCCTTGTTCTCCTTCTCCAGACTCCTCTGTTCTCCTCCTCTTTCAAACTCCTCTGTTCTCCTCCTCCTCCAGACTCCTTGTTCTCCTTCTCCAGACTCCTCTGTTCTCCTCCTCTTTCAAACTCCTCTGTTCTCCTCCTCCTCCGGACTCCTCTGTTCTCCTCCTCCTCCAGACTCCTCTGTCCTCCTCCTCCATACTCCTTGTGAAGACCCGGGGTTTTCCAAGGGCATAATACTACTCAGACAATACAGGGTGAGGGTAATACAGCGTGGCAATACTTAATTGAACCAGAAAAACGGACAATAAACAGACACAACAGTCAGAGCTAATACCCAAGATGGTGGACCATTACACAGTCTCACCCTTTCTTCTCCGCCCGCCTGGGATAGAACAACTACGACTTTGGGATTTCCATGGCCAACTACCTCAACCAATGGGTCCCCCGCTTCTGGCGAGCCCCCTCAGAGAAAAGGTAGTGGCAAGTTTAGGAAGCTAGCAGTCCATCGAGGTACAAGGTCAGGAGACCCGAGGGTCCCATCTGGCCTCTCTGAGAGTTTCAATGGGGCCAGATAACTGGCTGGTCCCAATCTGGCTTCTCTGAATGTCTCCATGGGTTCCAGGAGACCGGAGGATCCCACCTGGCAACCCCAAACAACATATCCATGGGGCAAGGGTGATTTCATCGTCCCAACCTGGTCTCCCCAAATGTATCCATGGGCTCTCTGATGGTCAATGGAGCAGATCTGTATCCTTCCAGTCAGGGCTGTGTACTCTTAGGCTGGAATCATGTAGAATCCAAATTTGTGTCTCTTTGGTTAAAGCCATGCATCTAAGCTGATGGTCTGAGAGAGTCTGTGTGTATTTTTCTTCTCCTTGATTTTCCTTCCAGCAGGATAGAAAAACCCCTTTTTATATTAACATATGTGGCTTAGGTCATCAGTCACAGGTTGGGGTGAAAGGGCAGCGCTCAGGTCTCATTGTTTGAGCATTTAATCAACGTGCATAGTTTGTCCGCCATTGCTCAGCAAATGAACATATTTGGCAAATATTCATTGTTCCACAGACCAATAGAAGGCAACAATCAGGGTTATACAAATAATTGTATGTCCTTCTTGACCAGCCACAGAAATACACATACATTTACAAGTCAACACTAAGACAATAGTGTATTTCTCTTGGCTTAACAAATCTAATCGTCTGGCTGATTAAGATTATAGGCTGTATTGTCACACTCCTCTGTTCTCCTCCTCCTCCAGACTTCTCTGTCCTCCTTCTCCAGACTCCTCTGTTCACCTCCTCCTCCAGACTCTTCTGTTCATCTCCTCCTCCAGACTCCTCTGTTCTCCTCCTCCTCCAGACTCCTTTGTTCTTCTCCTCCTCCAGACTCCTCTGTTCTTCTCCTCCTCCAGACTCCTCTGTTCTCCTCCTCCCCAGACTTCTCTGTCCTTCCTCCTCCTCTAGACTCCTTTGTCCTCCTCCTCCAGACTCCGCTGTCCTTCTCCTCCAGACTCCTCTGTCCTTCTCCCCCAGACTCCTCTGTCCTTCTCCTCCAGACTCCTCTGTTCCTCCAGACTCAGTGAAGAAAAATGCTGGCACTCTGTTTTTGGATTGCTTTTCCAATAAATCTGACATTTTTCTGCAACTCAATAGTGACATTTCGGTCAAAAGGACTTCCTTCAGACAGATTGCATATGTTGCACTGCATGTAACAGCGCTGTGGGGAGTTGGGATTCAGTGATCATAAGGGGATCTGGACTCCTCTGACCACTTCTGTCCTCCTCCTCCAGACTCCTCTGCTTCCCTTCTCCAAACATGCTTGATCCTTATTTCCACAGACATAGACCAACCGAGCCTTGGCTGAACACGTCATACACATTAGATGGTAGGTTGATTCCACCCGAACTGACAGGCTCGGCTGAAGTAAAGAGAATCTGTACATCCTCTTTAAATCTCATCCTCGGGGGCCACTTTGCAGGAAAGTGTCTACCAGGGACGAGATGGATGGGATGGACGGGATGGGTGGGATGGATGGAATGGGTGGGATGGATGGGAGAGATAGAATAGACAGGATGGATTGAATGGACAGAAAGGGTGGGATAGATGGGGGATGGATGGAATGGATGTTATGAACAGGATGGATGGAATGGACGCGATGAATTGGATAGATGGGATTGATGGGATGAACAGGATGGACAAGATGGATGGGATTGGATAGGATTGAATGGGATGAATGTGTTGGGAGGGATGGATGGGATGGATGAGATGGGTGAGATGGATGGAATGGGTGGGATGGGTGAGATGGATGGAATGGGTGGGATGGGTGAGATGGATGGAATGGGTGGGATGGGTGGGATGGATGGAATGGGTGGGGTGGGCGGGATGGATGGGAGAGATAGAACGGACAGGATGGATTGGATGGACAGGAAGGGCGGGATAGATGGGGGATGGATGGAATGGATGGGATGAAGAAGATGGATGGAATGGACTGGATGAATTGGATAGATGGGATTGATGGGATGAACAGGATGGACAAGATGCATGGGATTGGATAGGATTGAATGGGATGGATGTGTTGGGAGGGATGGATGGGATGGATGAGATGGGTGAGATGGATGGAATGGGATGGATGGGCGGGATGGATGAGAGAGATAGAACGGACAGAATGGATTGGATGGACAGGAAGGGCGGGATAGATGGGGGATGGATGGAATGGATGGGATGAACAGGATGGATGGAATGGACGGGATGAATTGGATAGATAGGATTGATGGGATGAACAGGATGGACAAGATGCATGGGATTGGATAGGATTGAATGGGATGGATGTGTTGGGAGGGATGGATGGGATGGATGAGATGAGTGGGATGGATGTGATGGATGGGATGGGCGAGATGGCTGGGTGATTGTGGGGCTCTTCGGAGGCTGAAGTATTGGCTATTGTCCTCCATCAGTCTCAGCAGGATATTAATATTTTTCTTTGTATTCTTGCCATGAATTGTCATGACCATTGGGGTCAGTTGGCTTGGAATAACGACTGCACAATATTTATCCTGAACTTCATCCATCCAACATGAAGCAATGGGGGAAAATCAGAAAATCAGTGACACCTCCAGGTCATCCTTCTCTTCCACCACGACATAAGTCACGATGGCGCCAAAGTGTGAGCTCCTGGAAGAGCGCTATCTCCTCTGCATGAAGAATAAGCTGACAAATACTTTCCAGCCCATTCTGCCGATGTCAGGGTAACACAAGAGCCCCGTAAATACAACTCGCACCCATCGCCCTCTCCAGCCTCCCATTGCCTTTTGGCAGCTTCCTCCCGTCAGCTATGTAAGGAATTTTACATTGAATTCAGCACTTGAACTCGAGCCAAGAATGGCGGAGCTGACGTGAACAGGTTTGAAACAGACTTATCTCTGCTATGAATTAGCTCCAGTGGAGACATTTTCACTTCATAATTGAGACAAATGGCCAAATTACGTCCCTAATAGGTTTTAACAGCCTTGTAAAATTGGACTTGAGGCTTCAGTTGCCTGTAAAAAGGTTCCTTCAGCTGATTAAGTGCAGAGTTGTCTCTCTGCCAGGGAGCTCTGCGTCCATGTAGGTGGTACAGAAGGGAAAGGTCGCCCCTAAGACCCACGGATCATACCAGGGCTTGCACTGCCACATATTGTCCTTAGTGCTCAATCTTGACCCCCATCGTCTATTAATTTGCTGTTTTGTTCTTGCTTCATTCTCAAGGACAAAAATTTCCAAAAATAAAGAACTGAAACCCCGGATCTTGTGGCTCGCTGAGAGATGTGGTGTCCAAAACACCCCACAATGAGAATTGTTTAATGTCCTCTCTTACATGACATTGTAGTGATTGTTATGTCTCCACAGTTGTGGTGGACCCTCGAAACCCCTGGGTCCAGATGAGGAGCTCTTGATATGGACAGATGACATTGGTGCAACAGCAACACTGATGGAATAATGGAGGCTGAACGGCAAAAGGAGTAACAGAACTGGAACCACAGGAGCCAATGAAGCAGATCTGAAGCAATGGCCACCGATGGAAGGAAGTAGGGTAGACTCAGTGAGTTGAGCTGAGTTTACAGCTGAATCGAATTCAGATCTGCCATAGCAGTTTAGCAAAGTAGACTCAATGGCAGAACTGAGTTTGGCAAGTGGTTAATGCAGAGACGCTATCCACAATAGTGGCAAGGATGACAACTACCTGAATACTCTGGCTGAAAATGGCCGCCTGATCCACTCTATAAGGCCTGTGGACATGACATCAAAGGTGAGTGCCAGGCTGACATGGCAACCAGACACAGCAAGGAACAGAGAGAGCCGACAACAGGAGGGGGATGCAGAAGAGGTAGCAGGAACTCATGTATAAAATGTCCTGACGATCACTTCTTGATGGAGGCTCAGACGCTCACAAGGATCCAACCTCATGCAGATTGAATATTAATGTCTTCGTAAACAAAGTTTGGAAAATATAGATCATGGACATCATGGATGGGGTCAAGAGTGGATAACTAGATCTCACATACAGACTGACATTACATTGGACCATTGCTCAAAAACTGGTCCTTGGATAATAGTGACTCTACCCCGAATTAGAATTTACCTTCAGAGTTTTCCCCGTTCACCACGTACAGCAGTCTGGGCATTGGACACCATCTGAGGTTTGGGTGAGGCCATGTTTGTGAAGGAACATCGTCAATATAGCGACACCATCTTGACTACAGACCCGCTGCTCACGCTATTGAGCTGCTTGGGCTTTTTCATCTGCCTCCATCTCTTTCGATGACTGATTTAGATTTGGATTATCAAAAATATTAAATCAATTTTTTTTTTTTTTACCACATTTGAGAAAGTCTGCAAAAAATTCAGTTTGAAACCTAATACTCCATTAATGGTGCGGAGGATCATAATGGGACAGGATAATCTGGCCTCTTAAATAAATGTATTATGTGGATTCGGGAACAATCTGAGACCCTTCAAAGAACATTAGTCAGCGGCTGCTCATTGGGTCGTTGCCCCCTCCTGTGAGAGTCCAGGCCGGAGATAATTTGTGAGTGTTACTTATAATATTGCATTGGATTTCCTAATTTCATATCTCTGCTTTTCACGAGCTATTTTCTTATCTCTTACTCTTGGAGCTTTTCTTCTTCTACCTCCCATACAGCTCAGTCTCAGAGGCTCCTCATTCCTTATTACTCAGTGCGGGTCATCTCGTGTGGACAGAAGACGTGAGCGCAAATCTCAGAGAAAAGGGAAAAACGGTGGCGCTAAAAATGCCGAGAAGAAAAGTCATGTTTCCAATACTGATTCTTCTCTACTCGACCTGTTATATTGTTACTCCTCTAGAGTCTTTAGTACATCGTCTTACTTCTCTGTTGTGTCTTTATTATATCAGGAAGTAACAATTTACCCTTTGGGAGAAACAAAAAATGTAACAACTTCCAACAATTAATTGAAATATAACTTGTATTGATTATGCCTCAAAATTAACCTACCTCCATTCAGTATAATTATCAGGCTGCCCAGACAGTGATAGTTAAAGGGCGATTACTAATATCCATCCCCTACATGTTTCACCAATGGATCGGCTTCATCAGGGGTACAACAGGGCCACTGCCCAGACATGAACAGTTAAAAGGTGATTACTAGTGCCCCCTCCAATGTGTTTCACCGTCAGATTGAAATCATCAGGGGTACAACATGGCCACTGCCTAGACATGATTAATTAAAATGTGATTAGTAAGACCCCCCAACATGTTCCACTGATAGATAGGCTTCACCATAGGTACAACAGTGCTAATGCCAAGACATTTGATAATTAAAAGAGTGATTACTAATATCCATCCTCTACATGTTTCACCAATGGATCAGCTTCATCAAGCGTACAACAGGACCACTGCCCAGACAATAATAGTTAAAAGTCAATTGCTAATGCCCTCTCCAATGTGTTTCATCGATGGATCGGCTTAATCAGGGGTACAACAGGGCCACTTCCCAGACAATAATAGTTAAAAGTTGATTACTAATGCCCCCTCCAATGTCTTTTACCGTCAGATTGGCATCATCAGGGGTACAACAGGGCCAATTCCCAGACAATAATAGTTAAAAGTTGATTACTAATGCCCCCTTCAGTGTGTTTCACCGTCAGATTGGCGTCATCAGGGGTACAACAGGGCCAATTTCCAGACAATAATAGTTAAAAGTTGATTACTAATGCCACCTCCAATGTATTTCACCATTCAGATCGGCAACATCAGGGGTACAACATGGCCACTGCCTAGACATGAGTCATTAAAATGTGATTACTAAGACCCCCACCAGCATGCTTCATTGATAGATAGGCTTCACCATAGGTAGAACAGGGCTAATGCCCAAATATTTGATAATTTAAAGGGTGATTACTAATATCCATTCCTTGTATGTTTCACCAATGGATCGGCTTCATCAGAGAAACAATTGGGCCATTGCCCTGACATAAATAATTAAAAGGTGATTACTAAGACCACCCCAACATGTTTCACCATAGGTACAACAGGACTTTAATTGTTAATTAAAAGGGTGATTACTAATGTCCATTCCCTACATGTTTCACCAATGGATCGGCTTCATCAGGGGAACAACAGGTCTACTGCTCAGACACTAATGGTTAAAAGTTGATTACTAATGCCCCCTCCAATGTGTTTCACCGTCAGATCAGTATCCTCAGGGATACATCAGTGTCATTGCCCAGACATAAATAATAAAAAAGGTTATTACTAAGACCCATCCAACATGTTTCACTGATAGATAGGCTTCACCACAGGTACAACAGGGCTATTTACCAGACAGCTGATAATTAAAAGGAAGATTACTTAGACCTTCACTTGTAGATCGGCATTATCGGGGGTATAATGGGTGTAGAGATTGTGCTAAAAATAATAATTGTTGGCATAATCACTAAAAGTTATATTTTAATTAACAGGTGGAAGTTGTTGGTAACTTTTGGCTTTCAAAAGAGCAATTTATCAATATATGGTTAACCGTAGCACACTGTCTAATGGGGTCTTTTGTTGGGATGTATCATGTATCATGTCATATCATGTTACTTCTCTATTGTTTCAATTGTTTGCTGTTTTACTTTACTATTGTGTTATTCTTACAATATTTATTTCTATTGTCTTGTCTCTCTCCTATTGTCTAATCTCCTATATGTTGCGCATACAAGTAATGGGGCCACATAGCTAAAATGATAATAATAACCAGATTTTGCCACTCAGGACCATGGGACTTATATGTCTACTCTTCGTTTGTAAAGAATATAGTTCACCTGGAAATAAGATGAGCGCTCAGGCCATTACAGGGAAGGAGATAGGACCCACCCGGGCTAAACCCCTGTGTCCTGGGGTCTCCTAGTAGCCTCATGCTTTGCCCCTATGGTGCATAGACCCATGACGCCAACCTATTATTCCCATCGTGTGGTCACCCAGGTGGCGGCTCGATGACGACACAGGAAGATTCACAGGAGGACACTGAGCAAGCTCCTGCTATAACATAGGGAGCTTACTAATAAACAGCCACCAATGGCCAGAAATAGTCAGAATGGGGAGAAATTCACAGAAACACATAAAATGAGCGATCTGCAAGCCGGAAACACTTGTGCTTAGTCATCTCCTGTCTATCCAGATATCTGCTTTATGTTCAGCCATATAGAAGTGACAGGTATATGCCGGAGCGATGGCAAAATCCACAGAAACACCAGTGTTTTACCTTATAATGGATATTATCACATATAAGAAAGGAAACAAGAAAGTGTCAGCAAAAAGTGAAGAGGATGAAGATGATGGGTGTTATATTATATTAAAGGGGTAAAACTGTAAAAAATAAGCAACTTTGTAATTTACTTCTTATTAAAAATCCACTCGGTTCTCAAGAAAAGAGGAACTTTTTGTTCTGTACAGTTTCTTGCCAAGAACTCCACAAAGATGGCCATTCTCCTAGGTGAGGAGCTTGTAAGCGCTGCTCCATCCCTGCGATGCTGGGGAGACAAAGCCGTCACTACTTGCAGAAGAGCGAATAGTTCAGACCTGCAAATGCATAGTGAGCAGAAGAATATAACCAATGGAAGTGCCGCACAAATCCTGGCAGTGCCTCCACAAACACTGGGGAAAATAAGTATTTGATACGCTGCCAATTTTGCAAGTTTTCCCACCTACAAAGAATGGAGAGGTCTGTAATCTTTATCGTAGGTACATAACATTAGGAAAATGTTATTACCTTACAGATCCTGAAAAACACCAATAGGAAACTTGTTAAAACAATTAAAAAGACGAAGAAACAAAAACAGGTTGGATGTAATAATCCAATATAAAACCCACCAGAAAGTAATGTAAGAAACTCAACCAAGACAATGATTAATGATACATGTGATCCCCTAAGCAGACGACAAAGGGTAAATATATGATGCAAATTATGTATATATAAAGCATTCAAGGAATCATTATTGAAACAGTCTTTGCTGGGCATTCCCTTCAAATAATTCAGGTACGAAGTGTATTTACCGGCAGAATAATCCTGATTTTAGACAAGACCAAAAAGGACCAAAAGAATCACCCTTTTTTTCTTGATCTTTAAGGTAATAAAGTTTTCATATTTTTACATCTGTGGATTAGCACGGTCATTATTCATGTTCCATTATACAGTCTGAACTGTTAAGAGAGTCATTGTATCAAAGTCAAGGAATGTAACAATACGTCTTATGATCTATTTGCTTTACCTTTGTTACATTTTTTAATTACATTAAATTCCTGAATGTTAAATATCTCATTACTATATATATATATAAAAGTTTATAACTTTTGACTTAAGTTAAAATAATATTTATCTTTAATTTATGAATTTGAAATGATTAAAATAATTCAGCAAAAAGGAAAAAGAGTAAGAATTAATAATGATAATCACAATGAAGAATAAAATGTGTATGTATAAAAATCAGATCATTTTTACGTTTTTGCATCTAATTCTTCCGCTTTTCTCGTCCGCGTCTTTGCTTTGTGACTGTAAATTTATTCTATTTATCTGCACAATGTTCTCTCTGCCTAAAAAAAAAAAAAGAAGAAAAAAAAAAAGTAGTCGGCATATCCGTGCACACTTCAGCCGCAGGGCGCCCTGCTGCAAATCCTCCCCGACTGCAGAAGAGACGCGGCACATCCCGCTATGAGTGAAGGATTAGAGTAATCCTCTGAATTTCCAAATTTAGAATTCAGGAATCGTTTCATATAAACAAGGACGGATTTTTAAAACGAGATGTTACAAAGCGGCTGCCAGAAAACGCTCGCCTCCGTGACGAAATTCCGTTACGTTGCAGCCAAGACTGAAGTTAGCTGCTGGGTACAAGACAACGGATACTTCCTGCTTGTCCGGCTTCCCGGGTGGTCCATCCTAAAATGAAATATACCGCCTGACAAATGCCTTTCCACAGCAGAGTGCAGGCCTGAGCCGCAGTCAGCCGGGAAGAGGGAAAAAAAGCCAGAAATGCGCCTCATACCATTTAAAGCTGCGATTGGCAGCGGCTCCGGCGCGCTTCATCTTCAGCAGCTCGGGATTTATAAATTGCAGATATAGTAAGCCCAGGAAGGGGGAATATATCTGCAAGGAAACGAATGACCCCTTCATTTCTGGAGCTCTGCGTTTTATAACTAAGACAAAACTGCTTCCAAAATATCCAAGGAACGGCAGAAAGTGGGAGAAGCCGCCATCACACCCCGGAGAAAGGGCAAATGTTTTATGTCTGTAAGGGAATGTAAAATATATCATGCGCTAAAGGTTTGTAATTGCAACACATACCGGAGCAAAGAGCGAGCTGCAGAGCATCATGGGAAAGGACGCGTCTCCTGCAAACTCCAGAGAGGTCATGTGATTCTCACTCAAGGCTGTGTGCACACGGTGCGTTTTTTTTTCTGCGCAGATTTGTCACAAAACCTGAAGAGTTTCCTGATGCCAGTAAAGCCTCATGCGCACTTTGCTTATTTGCGACTTGCAGATTTATATTTCCAGCGTCAATTCTTTCAGCGTTTTTTGGAAGCAGATTTCACCCAAATTAATGAGTGGGGAAAAATCTGCACCAAAAACGAAGCATGAATGAACCAAAAACGCATGTAAAAAAAAAAGAAGCATAAATGCAGAAAAAAAGCATGTAAAATAAAAAAGAAGCATAAATGCAGAAAAAACGCATGGAAAAAAAAGAAGCATAAATGGAGAAAAAACGCATGTAAAAAAGAAGCATAAATGGAGAACAAACGCATTTAAAAAAAAGAAGCATAAATGCAGAAAAAAACGCATGTAAAAAAAGAAGCATAAGTGTAGAAAAAACGCATGCAGAAAAATAAGCATAAATGCAGAACAAACGCATGTAAAAAAAGAAGCATAAATGCAGAAAAAAACGCATGTAAAAAAAGAAGCATAAATGCAGAAAAAAAGCATGTAAAAAAGAGGCATAAATGGAGAAAAAACGCATGTAAAATAGAAGCATAAATGCAAAAAAACACATGTAAAAAAAAGCATAAATGCAAAAAAAAGAGCATGTAAAAAAAGAAGCATAAATGAAGAAAAAACGCATGTAAAAAAGAAGCATAAATGGAGAAAAAAACACATGTAAAAAAAGAAGCATAAATGCAGAAAAAACGCATGTAAAAAAGAAGCATAAATGGAGAAAAAACGCATGTAAAAAAGAAGCATAAATGGAGAAAAAAACGCATGTAAAAAAGAAGCATAAATGGAGAAAAAACACATGTAAAAAAAGAAGCATAAATGGAGAAAAAACGCATGTAAAAAAAGAAGCAAAAATGCAGAAGAAACGCATGTAAAAAAAGAAGCATAAGTGTAGAAAAAACGCATGTAAAAAAAGAAGCAAAAATGCAGAAGAAACGCATGTAAAAAAAGAAGCATAAGTGTAGAAAAAACGCATGTAAAAAAGAAGCATAAATGCAGAAAAAAACGCATGTAAAAAAGAAGCATAAATGCAGAAAAAATGCATGTAAAAAAGAGGCATAAATGGAGAAAAAAACACATGTAAAAAAAGAAGCATAAATGGAGAAAAAACGCATGTAAAAAAGAAGCATAAATGCAGAAAAAAACGCATGTAAAAAAGAAGCATATATGCAGAAAAAACGCATGTAAAAAAGAAGCATAAATGCAGAAAAAAATGCATGTAAAAAAGAGGCATAAATGGAGAAAAAAACACATGTAAAAAAAGAAGCATAAATGGAGAAAAAACGCATGTAAAAAAGAAGCATAAATGCAGAAAAAAACGCATGTAAAAAAGAAGCATATATGCAGAAAAAACGCATGTAAAAAAGAAGCATAAATGCAGAAAAAAATGCATGTAAAAAAAGAAGCATAAATGCAGAAAAAAACGCATGTAAAAAAAGAAGCATAAATGCAGAAAAAAACACATGTAAAAAAAGAAGCATAAATGCAGAAAAAACGCATGTAAAAAAAGAAGCATAAATGGAGAAAAAAACGCATGTAAAAAAGAAGCATAAATGCAGAAAAAACACATGTAAAAAAAGAAGCATAAATGCAGAAAAAACGCATGTAAAAAAAAAGCATAAATGCAGAAAAAAACGCATGTAAAAAAGAAGCATAAATGCAGAAAAAACACATGTAAAAAAAGAAGCATAAATGCAGAAAAAAAGCATGTAAAAAGAGGCATAAATGAGAAAAAAAACACGTAAAAAAAGAAGCATAAATGGAGAAAAAACGCATGTAAAAAAGAAGCATAAATGCAGAAAAAAATGCATGTAAAAAAGAAGCATAAATGCAGAAAAAAACGCATGTAAAAAAGAAGCATAAATGCAGAAAAAAAGCATGTAAAAAAAGAAGCATAAATGCAGAAAAAAATGCATGTAAAAAAGAAGCATAAATGCAGAAAAAAATGCATGTAAAAAAAGAAGCATAAATGCAGAAAAAACAGACGCTGAATTTTTCCTGCCAAGAGATGCAGAAATGGTGCAGAAATTTCTGCTCCAAAAACTTAACGTGTGCACATAACCCAAAGGGCTGCAAAACATGTAAACGGCATCCTAAGTGTCACATAGGAAGGGATTGGACATCTATTGGGGGAATGGATCAGCAGTAGTCCTGTGTGACAGGTTGTCAGCTCCGCCCCCTGGTGGTGACATCACTGATACAATGATACTTATGTTATTAATCCTGAGGATGGCTCCAGCGCTGAGTAATACTCCCATCATCCCTTTGCCCCAGCTTATTTGTCAGGGTGATTTTTGTAGTGTTTCGGACATCGCCGTCTGATTTAGTGCGGATACGAGTGACCCCAATATATAAGCCTCCCCCTACTCCATTACATATGATCTATGTACACCCCTTGTCATTGCCACTAGATAACCTTATCCTGGATCTGCAGGACCCACAGTGATCGCAGGATGAGATCCTCAGATCCCAAGTTGATAAAATCCTCATCTCCATCTGGAGACATTTTATGGCTTCCCAGTAACTTGCCCTTTAAGCTTGTAATTTCCCAGTAAGAGAAACTCTCAGCCGCCTCCTACACAAGAAAGGAGCAGGACATGAATTATACAAGACAACACGTCTAATACTATCCATCCTAATTGGCCTCCGGCCGCCCCCCCCGTCACCCCTCCAATCCATGTGAATGATGGGGGCACACATAAATTATATTCTCTCCTCCAAGAGAAGAGGCAGAGACAAGACTGATAACATCCCCAATCCAGAGCCCGTGCAGCCCCCCATCACAGAGAAGACTGAAAGATCCATACAAACTATGTGCAAGGACTAATAATACTGCACAAATGGATGTAAGAAGTATACCGCTATACAGCGACAGGTAGAAATATACAGAAGACATCCAGCTGCAGATTGTACACAAAATCCACATAGGGGGCAGTATTATAGTAGTTATGTTCTTGTACATAGGAGCAGTATTATAGTAGTTATATTCTTGTACATAGGAGCAGTATTATAGTAATTATATTCTTGTACATAGGGGGCAGTATTATAGTAGTTATATTCTTGTACATAGGAGCAGTATTATAGTAGTTATATTCTTGTACATAGGAGCAGTATTATAGTAGTTATATTCTTGTACATAGGAGCAGTATTATAGTAGTTATATTCTTGTACATAGGGGGCAGTATTATAGTAGTTATATTCTTGTACATAGGGGACAGTATTATAGTAGTTATATTCTTGTACATAGGGGGCAGTATTATAGTAGTTATATTCTTGTACATAGGAGCAGTATTATAGTAGTTATATTCTTGTACATAGGGGTAGTATTATAGTAGTTATATTCTTGTACATAGGGGCAGTATTATAGTAGTTATATTCTTGTACATAGGGGGCAGTATTATAGTAGTTATATTCTTGTACATAGGAGCAGTATTATAGTAGTTATATTCTTGTACATAGGGGCAGTATTATAGTAGTTATATTCTTGTACATAGGAGCAGTATTATAGTAGTTATATTCTTGTACATAGGGGCAGTATTATAGTAGTTATATTCTTGTACATAGGGGTAGTATTATAGTAGTTATATTCTTGTACATAGGGGCAGTATTATAGTAGTTATATTCTTGTACATAGGAGCAGTATTATAGTAGTTATATTCTTGTACATAGGGGGCAGTATTATAGTAGTTATATTCTTGTACATAGGAGCAGTATTATAGTAGTTATATTCTTGTACATAGGGGACAGTATTATAGTAGTTATATTCTTGTACATAGGGGGCAGTATTATAGTAGTTATGTTCTTGTACATAGGAGCAGTATTATAGTAGTTATATTCTTGTACATAGGAGCAGTATTATAGTAGTTATATTCTTGTACATAGGAGCAGTATTATAGTAATTATATTCTTGTACATAGGGGGCAGTATTATAGTAGTTATATTCTTGTACATAGGAGCAGTATTATAGTAGTTATATTCTTGTACATAGGAGCAGTATTATAGTAGTTATATTCTTGTACATAGGAGCAGTATTATAGTAGTTATATTCTTGTACATAGGAGCAGTATTATAGTAGTTATATTCTTGTACATAGGGGGCAGTATTATAGTAGTTATATTCTTGTACATAGGGGACAGTATTATAGTAGTTATATTCTTGTACATAGGGGGCAGTATTATAGTAGTTATATTCTTGTACATAGGAGCAGTATTATAGTAGTTATATTCTTGTACATAGGGGTAGTATTATAGTAGTTATATTCTTGTACATAGGGGCAGTATTATAGTAGTTATATTCTTGTACATAGGGGGCAGTATTATAGTAGTTATATTCTTGTACATAGGGGACAGTATTATAGTAGTTATATTCTTGTACATAGGGGGCAGTATTATAGTAGTTATATTCTTGTACATAGGGGCAGTATTATAGTAGTTATATTCTTGTATATAGGCGCAGTATTATAGTAGTCATATTCTTGTACATAGGGGCAGTATTATAGTAGTTATATTCTTGTACATAGGAGCAGTATTATAGTAGTTATATTCTTGTACATAGGGGGCAGTGTTATAGTAGTTATATTCTTGTACATAGGAGCAGTATTATAGTAGTTATGTTCTTGTACATAGGAGCAGTATTATAGTAGTTATATTCTTGTACATAGGAGCAGTATTATAGTAGTTATATTCTTGTACATAGGAGCAGTATTATAGTAATTATATTCTTGTACATAGGGGGCAGTATTATAGTAGTTATATTCTTGTACATAGGAGCAGTATTATAGTAGTTATATTCTTGTACATAGGAGCAGTATTATAGTAGTTATATTCTTGTACATAGGAGCAGTATTATAGTAGTTATATTCTTGTACATAGGAGCAGTATTATAGTAGTTATATTCTTGTACATAGGGGGCAGTATTATAGTAGTTATATTCTTGTACATAGGGGACAGTATTATAGTAGTTATATTCTTGTACATAGGGGGCAGTATTATAGTAGTTATATTCTTGTACATAGGAGCAGTATTATAGTAGTTATATTCTTGTACATAGGGGTAGTATTATAGTAGTTATATTCTTGTACATAGGGGCAGTATTATAGTAGTTATATTCTTGTACATAGGGGGCAGTATTATAGTAGTTATATTCTTGTACATAGGGGACAGTATTATAGTAGTTATATTCTTGTACATAGGGGGCAGTATTATAGTAGTTATATTCTTGTACATAGGGGCAGTATTATAGTAGTTATATTCTTGTATATAGGCGCAGTATTATAGTAGTCATATTCTTGTACATAGGGGCAGTATTATAGTAGTTATATTCTTGTACATAGGAGCAGTATTATAGTAGTTATATTCTTGTACATAGGGGGCAGTATTATAGTAGTTATATTCTTGTGCATAGGGGCAGTATTATAGTAGTTATATTCTTGTACATAGGGGGCAGTATTATAGTACTTATATTCTTGTACATAGGAGCAATATTATAGTAGTTATATTCTTGTACATAGGTGGTAGTATTATAGTAGTTATATTCTTGTACATAGGGGCAGTATTATAGTAGTTATATTCTTGTACATAGGGGCAGTATTATAGTAGTTATATTCTTGTACATAGGGGAAGTATTATAATAGTTATATTCTTGTACATAGGGGGCAGTATTATAGTAGTTATATTCTTGTACATAGGGGGCAGTATTATAGTAGTTATATTCTTGTGCATAGGAGCAGTATTATAGTAGTTATATTCTTGTACATAGGGGCAGTATTATAGTAGTTATATTCTTGTACATAGGGAGCAGTATTATAGTAGTTATATTCTTGTACATATGGGGCAGTATTATAGTAGTTATATTCTTGTACATAGGGGCAGTATTATAGTAGTTATATTCCTGTACATAGGGGGCAGTATTATAGTAGTTATATTCTTGTACATAGGAGCAGTATTATAGTAGTTATATTCTTGTACATAGGTGGTAGTATTATAGTAGTTATATTCTTGTACATAGGAGCAGTATTATAGTAGTTATATTCTTGTACATAGGGGCAGTATTATAGTAGTTATATTCTTGCACATATGGGGCAGTATTATAGTAGTTATATTCTTGTACATAGGAGCAGTATTATAGTAGTTATATTCTTGTACATAGGAGCAGTATTATAGTAGTTATATTCTTGTACATAGGGGGCAGTATTATAGTAGTTATATTCTTGTACATAGGGGGCAGTATTATAGTACTTATATTCTTGTACATAGGAGCAATATTATAGTAGTTATATTCTTGTACATAGGTGGTAGTATTATAGTAGTTATATTCTTGTACATAGGGGCAGTATTATAGTAGTTATATTCTTGTACATAGGGGCAGTATTATAGTAGTTATATTCTTGTACATAGGGGAAGTATTATAATAGTTATATTCTTGTACATAGGGGGCAGTATTATAGTAGTTATATTCTTGTACATAGGGGGCAGTATTATAGTAGTTATATTCTTGTGCATAGGAGCAGTATTATAGTAGTTATATTCTTGTACATAGGGGCAGTATTATAGTAGTTATATTCTTGTACATAGGGAGCAGTATTATAGTAGTTATATTCTTGTACATATGGGGCAGTATTATAGTAGTTATATTCTTGTACATAGGGGCAGTATTATAGTAGTTATATTCCTGTACATAGGGGGCAGTATTATAGTAGTTATATTCTTGTACATAGGAGCAGTATTATAGTAGTTATATTCTTGTACATAGGTGGTAGTATTATAGTAGTTATATTCTTGTACATAGGGGCAGTATTATAGTAGTTATATTCTTGTACATAGGGGCAGTATTATAGTAGTTATATTCTTCTACATAGGGGCAGTATTATAATAGTTATATTCTTGTACATAGGGGGCAGTATTATAGTAGTTATATTCTTGTACATATGGGGCAGTATTATAGTAGTTATATTCTTGTACATAGGAGCAGTATTATAGTAGTTATATTCTTGTACATAGGAGCAGTATTATAGTAGTTATATTCTTGTACATAGGGGGCAGTATTATAGTAGTTATATTCTTGTACATAGGGGACAGTATTATAGTAGTTATATTCTTGTACATAGGGGGCAGTATTATAGTAGTTATATTCTTGTACATAGGAGCAGTATTATAGTAGTTATATTCTTGTACATAGGGGTAGTATTATAGTAGTTATATTCTTGTACATAGGGGCAGTATTATAGTAGTTATATTCTTGTACATAGGGGGCAGTATTATAGTAGTTATATTCTTGTACATAGGGGACAGTATTATAGTAGTTATATTCTTGTACATAGGGGGCAGTATTATAGTAGTTATATTCTTGTACATAGGGGCAGTATTATAGTAGTTATATTCTTGTATATAGGCGCAGTATTATAGTAGTTATATTCTTGTACATAGGGGCAGTATTATAGTAGTTATATTCTTGCACATAGGAGCAGTATTATAGTAGTTATATTCTTGTACATAGGGGGCAGTATTATAGTAGTTATATTCTTGTGCATAGGGGCAGTATTATAGTAGTTATATTCTTGTACATAGGGGCAGTATTATAGTAGTTATATTCTTCTACATAGGGGCAGTATTATAATAGTTATATTCTTGTACATAGTGGGCAGTATTATAGTAGTTATATTCTTGTACATAGGGGGCAGTATTATAGTAGTTATATTCTTGTGCATAGGAGCAGTATTATAGTAGTTATATTCTTGTACATAGGGGCAGTATTATAGTAGTTATATTCTTGTACATAGGGAGCAGTATTATAGTAGTTATATTCTTGTACATAGGGGCAGTATTATAGTAGTTATATTCTTGTACATAGGAGCAGTATTATAGTAGTTATATTCTTGTGCATAGGAGCAGTATTATAGTAGTTATATTCCTGTATGTAGGGGACATTATTATAGTAGTTATATTCTTGTGCATAGGAGCAGTATTATAGTAGTTATATTCTTGTACATAGGGGACAGTATTATAGTAGTTATATTCTTGTACATAGGGGGCAGCATTATAGTAGTTATATTCTTGTACATAGGGGGCAGCATTATAGTAGTTATATTCTTGTACATAGGTGGCAGTATTATAGTAGCTATATTCTTGTACATAGGGGGCAGTATTATAGAAGTTATATTCTTGTACATAGGAGCAGTATTATAGTAGTTATATTCTTGTACATAGGGACAGTATTATAGTAATTATATTCTTGTACATAGGGGCGGAATTATAGTAGTTATATTCTTGTACATAGGGGACAGTATTATAGTAATTATATTCTTGTACATAGGAGCAGTATTATAGTAGTTATATTCTTGTACATAGGGAGCAGTATTATAGTAGTTATATTCTTGTACATAGGAGCAGTATTATAGTAGTTATATTCTTGTACATAGTAGCAGTATTATAGTAGTTATATTCTTGTACATAGGGGGCAGTATTATAGTAATTATATTCCTGTACATAGGAGCAGTATTATAGTAGTTATATTCTTGTACATAGGGAGCAGTATTATAGTAGTTATATTCTTGTACATAGGGGACAGTATTATACTATTTATATTCTTGTACATAGGGGACAGTATTATAGTAGTTATATTCTTGTACATAGGAGCAGTATTATAGTAGTTATATTCTTGTACATAGGAGCAGTATTATAGTAGTTATATTCTTGTACATAGGAGCAGTATTATAGTAGTTATATTCTTGTACATAGGGGACAGTATTATAGTAGTTATATTCTTGTACATAGGAGCAGTATTATAGTAGTTATATTCTTGTACATAGGGGCAGTATTATAGTAATTATATTCTTGTACATAGGGGGCAGTATTATTGTAGTTATATTCTTGTACATAGGGGCAGTATTATAGTAGTTATATTCTTGTACATAGGGGCAGTATTATAGTAGTTATATCCTTGCACATAGGGGGCAGTATTATAGTAGTTATATTCTTGTACATATGGGGCAGTATTATAGTAGTTATATTCTTGCACATAGGGGGCAGTATTATAGTAGTTATATTCTTGTACATAGGGGCAGTATTATAGTAGTTATATTCTTGTACATAGGAGCAGTATTATAGTAGTTATATTCTTGTACATAGGGGACAGTATTATAGTAGTTATATTCTTGTACATAGGAGCAGTATTATAGTAGTTATATTCTTGTACATAGGGGCAGTATTATAGTAGTTATATTCTTGTACATAGGGGGCAGTATTATAGTAGTTATATTCTTGTACATAGGGGCAGTATTATAGTAGTTATATTCTTGTACATAGGAGCAGTATTATAGTAGTTATATTCTTGTACATAGGGGACAGTATTATAGTAGTTATATTCTTGTACATAGGAGCAGTATTATAGTAGTTATATTCTTGTAAATAGGGGCAGTATTATAGTAGTTATATTCTTGTACATAGGGGGCAGTATTATAGTAGTTATATTCTTGTACATAGGGGCAGTATTATAGTAGTTATATTCTTGTACATAGGGGCAGTATTATAGTAGTTATATTCTTATACATAGGGGCAGTATTATAATAGTTATATTCTTGTACATTGGGGACAGCATTATAGTAGTTATATTCTTGTACATAGGAGCAGTATTATAGTAGTTATATTCCTGTACATAGGGGGCAGTATTATAGTAGTTATATTCTTGTACATAGGGGACAGTATTATAGTAGTTATATTCTTGTACATAGGGAGCAGTATTATAATAGTTATATTCTTGTACATAGGGGCAGTATTATAGTAGTTATATTCTTGTACATAGGTGGCAGTATTATAGTAGTTATATTCTTGTACATAGGGGCAGTATTATAGTAGTTATATTCTTGTACATAGGGGGCAGTATTATAGTAGTTATATTCTTGTACATAGGAGCAGTATTATAGTAGTTATATTCTTGTACATAGGAGCAGTATTATAGTAGTTATATTCTTGTACATAGGATCAGCATTATAGTAGTTATATTCTTGTACATAGGGGGCAGTATTATAGTAGTTATATTCTTGTACATAAGGCAGTATTATAGTAGTTATATTCTTGTACATAGGAGCAGTATTATAGTAGTTATATTCTTGTACATAGGGGGCAGTATTATAGTAGTTATATTCTTGTACATAGGGGCAGTATTATAGTAGTTATATTCTTGTACATAGGGGGCAGTATTATAGTAGTTATATTCTTGTACATAGGAGCAGTATTATAGTAGTTATATTCTTGTACATAGGAGCAGTATTATAGTAGTTATATTCTTGTACATAGGATCAGCATTATACTAGTTATATTCTTGTACATAGGGGGCAGTATTATACTAGCTATATTCTTGTACATAAGGTAGTATTATAGTAGTTATATTCTTGTACATAGGAGCAGTATTATAGTAGTTATATTCTTATACATAGGAGCAGTATTATAGTAGTTATATTCTTGTACATAGGAGCAGTATTATAGTAGTTATATTCTTGTACATAGGGGCAGTATTATAGTAATTATATTCTTGTACATAGGGGGCAGTATTATAGTAGTTATATTCTTGCACATAGGGGGCAGTATTATAGTAGTTATATTCTTGTACATATGGGGCAGTATTATAGTAGTTATATTCTTGCACATAGGGGGCAGTATTATAGTAGTTATATTCTTGTACATAGGGGCAGTATTATAGTAGTTATATTCTTGTACATAGGAGCAGTATTATAGTAGTTATATTCTTGTACATAGGGGACAGTATTATAGTAGTTATATTCTTGTACATAGGAGCAGTATTATAGTAGTTATATTCTTGTACATAGGGGCAGTATTATAGTAATTATATTCTTGTACATAGGGGGCAGTATTATAGTAGTTATATTCTTGCACATAGGGGGCAGTATTATAGTAGTTATATTCTTGTACATATGGGGCAGTATTATAGTAGTTATATTCTTGCACATAGGGGGCAGTATTATAGTAGTTATATTCTTGTACATAGGGGCAGTATTATAGTAGTTATATTCTTGTACATAGGAGCAGTATTATAGTAGTTATATTCTTGTACATAGGGGGCAGTATTATAGTAGTTATATTCTTGTACATAGGGGACAGTATTATAGTAGTTATATTCTTGTACATAGGGAGCAGTATTATAATAGTTATATTCTTGTACATAGGGGCAGTATTATAGTAGTTATATTCTTGTACATAGGGGGCAGTATTATAGTAATTATATTCTTGTACATAGGGGGCAGTATTATAGTAGTTATATTCTTGCACATAGGGGGCAGTATTATAGTAGTTATATTCTTGTACATATGGGGCAGTATTATAGTAGTTATATTCTTGCACATAGGGGGCAGTATTATAGTAGTTATATTCTTGTACATAGGGGCAGTATTATAGTAGTTATATTCTTGTACATAGGAGCAGTATTATAGTAGTTATATTCTTGTACATAGGGGACAGTATTATAGTAGTTATATTCTTGTACATAGGAGCAGTATTATAGTAGTTATATTCTTGTACATAGGGGCAGTATTATAGTAGTTATATTCTTGTACATAGGGGGCAGTATTATAGTAGTTATATTCTTGTACATAGGGGCAGTATTATAGTAGTTATATTCTTGTACATAGGAGCAGTATTATAGTATATTCTTGTACATAGGGGACAGTATTATAGTAGTTATATTCTTGTACATAGGAGCAGTATTATAGTAGTTATATTCTTGTACATAGGGGCAGTATTATAGTAGTTATATTCTTGTACATAGGGGGCAGTATTATAGTAGTTATATTCTTGTACATAGGGGCAGTATTATAGTAGTTATATTCTTATACATAGGGGCAGTATTATAGTAGTTATATTCTTATACATAGGGGCAGTATTATAATAGTTATATTCTTGTACATTGGGGACAGTATTATAGTAGTTATATTCTTGTACATAGGAGCAGTATTATAGTAGTTATATTCCTGTACATAGGGGGCAGTATTATAGTAGTTATATTCTTGTACATAGGGGACAGTATTATAGTAGTTATATTCTTGTACATAGGGAGCAGTATTATAATAGTTATATTCTTGTACATAGGGGCAGTATTATAGTAGTTATATTCTTGTACATAGGGGGCAGTATTATAGTAGTTATATTCTTGTACATAGGGGCAGTATTATAGTAGTTATATTCTTGTACATAGGGAGCAGTATTATAGTAGTTATATTCTTGTACATAGGAGCAGTATTATAGTAGTTATATTCTTGTACATAGGAGCAGTATTATAGTAGTTATATTCTTGTACATAGGGGGCAGTATTATAGTAATTATATTCCTGTACATAGGAGCAGTATTATAGTAGTTATATTCTTGTACATAGGGAGCAGTATTATAGTAGTTATATTCTTGTACATAGGGGACAGTATTATACTATTTATATTCTTGTACATAGGGGACAGTATTATAGTAGTTATATTCTTGTACATAGGAGCAGTATTATAGTAGTTATATTCTTGTACATAGGAGCAGTATTATAGTAGTTATATTCTTGTACATAGGAGCAGTATTATAGTAGTTATATTCTTGTACATAGGGGACAGTATTATAGTAGTTATATTCTTGTACATAGGAGCAGTATTATAGTAGTTATATTCTTGTACATAGGGGCAGTATTATAGTAATTATATTCTTGTACATAGGGGGCAGTATTATAGTAGTTATATTCTTGCACATAGGGGGCAGTATTATAGTAGTTATATTCTTGTACATATGGGGCAGTATTATAGTAGTTATATTCTTGCACATAGGGGGCAGTATTATAGTAGTTATATTCTTGTACATAGGGGCAGTATTATAGTAGTTATATTCTTGTACATAGGAGCAGTATTATAGTAGTTATATTCTTGTACATAGGGGACAGTATTATAGTAGTTATATTCTTGTACATAGGAGCAGTATTATAGTAGTTATATTCTTGTACATAGGGGCAGTATTATAGTAGTTATATTCTTGTACATAGGGGGCAGTATTATAGTAGTTATATTCTTGTACATAGGGGCAGTATTATAGTAGTTATATTCTTGTACATAGGAGCAGTATTATAGTAGTTATATTCTTGTACATAGGGGACAGTATTATAGTAGTTATATTCTTGTACATAGGAGCAGTATTATAGTAGTTATATTCTTGTAAATAGGGGCAGTATTATAGTAGTTATATTCTTGTACATAGGGGGCAGTATTATAGTAGTTATATTCTTGTACATAGGGGCAGTATTGTAGTTATATTCTTGTACATAGGGGCAGTATTATAGTAGTTATATTCTTATACATAGGGGCAGTATTATAATAGTTATATTCTTGTACATTGGGGACAGCATTATAGTAGTTATATTCTTGTACATAGGGAGCAGTATTATAGTAGTTATATTCTTGTACATAGGAGCAGTATTATAGTAGTTATATTCCTGTACATAGGGGGCAGTATTATAGTAGTTATATTCTTGTACATAGGGGCAGTATTATAGTAGTTATATTCTTGTACATAGGAGCAGTATTATAGTAGTTATATTCTTGTACATAGGGGACAGTATTATAGTAGTTATATTCTTGTACATAGGAGCAGTATTATAGTAGTTATATTCTTGTAAATAGGGGCAGTATTATAGTAGTTATATTCTTGTACATAGGGGGCAGTATTATAGTAGTTATATTCTTGTACATAGGGGCAGTATTGTAGTTATATTCTTGTACATAGGGGCAGTATTATAGTAGTTATATTCTTATACATAGGGGCAGTATTATAATAGTTATATTCTTGTACATTGGGGACAGCATTATAGTAGTTATATTCTTGTACATAGGGAGCAGTATTATAGTAGTTATATTCTTGTACATAGGAGCAGTATTATAGTAGTTATATTCCTGTACATAGGGGGCAGTATTATAGTAGTTATATTCTTGTACATAGGGGACAGTATTATAGTAGTTATATTCTTGTACATAGGGAGCAGTATTATAATAGTTATATTCTTGTACATAGGGGCAGTATTATAGTAGTTATATTCTTGTACATAGGTGGCAGTATTATAGTAGTTATATTCTTGTACATAGGGGCAGTATTATAGTAGTTATATTCTTGTACATAGGGGGCAGTATTATAGTAGTTATATTCTTGTACATAGGAGCAGTATTATAGTAGTTATATTCTTGTACATAGGAGCAGTATTATAGTAGTTATATTCTTGTACATAGGGGGCAGTATTATAGTAGTTATATTCTTGTACATAGGGGCATTATTATAGTAGTTATATTCTTGTACATAGGGGGCAGTATTATAGTAGTTATATTCTTGTACATAGGAGCAGTATTATAGTAGTTATATTCTTGTACATAGGAGCAGTATTATAGTAGTTATATTCTTGTACATAGGATCAGCATTATAGTAGTTATATTCTTGTACATAGGGGGCAGTATTATAGTAGCTATATTCTTGTACATAAGGTAGTATTATAGTAGTTATATTCTTGTACATAGGAGCAGTATTATAGTAGTTATATTCTTATACATAGGAGCAGTATTATAGTAGTTATATTCTTGTACATAGGAGCAGTATTATAGTAGTTATATTCTTGTACATAGGGGCAGTATTATAGTAATTATATTCTTGTACATAGGGTGCAGTATTATAGTAGTTATATTCTTGCACATAGGGGGCAGTATTATAGTAGTTATATTCTTGTACATATGGGGCAGTATTATAGTAGTTATATTCTTGCACATAGGGGGCAGTATTATAGTAGTTATATTCTTGTACATAGGGGCAGTATTATAGTAGTTATATTCTTGTACATAGGAGCAGTATTATAGTAGTTATATTCTTGTACATAGGGGACAGTATTATAGTAGTTATATTCTTGTACATAGGAGCAGTATTATAGTAGTTATATTCTTGTACATAGGGGCAGTATTATAGTAGTTATATTCTTGTACATAGGGGGCAGTATTATAGTAGTTATATTCTTGTACATAGGGGCAGTATTATAGTAGTTATATTCTTGTACATAGGAGCAGTATTATAGTAGTTATATTCTTGTACATAGGGGACAGTATTATAGTAGTTATATTCTTGTACATAGGAGCAGTATTATAGTAGTTATATTCTTGTAAATAGGGGCAGTATTATAGTAGTTATATTCTTGTACATAGGGTGCAGTATTATAGTAGTTATATTCTTGTACATAGGGGCAGTATTATAGTAGTTATATTCTTGTACATAGGGGCAGTATTATAGTAGTTATATTCTTATACATAGGGGCAGTATTATAATAGTTATATTCTTGTACATTGGGGACAGCATTATAGTAGTTATATTCTTGTACATAGGAGCAGTATTATAGTAGTTATATTCCTGTACATAGGGGGCAGTTTTATAGTAGTTATATTCTTGTACATAGGGGACAGTATTATAGTAGTTATATTCTTGTACATAGGGAGCAGTATTATAATAGTTATATTCTTGTACATAGGGGCAGTATTATAGTAGTTATATTCTTGTACATAGGTGGCAGTATTATAGTAGTTATATTCTTGTACATAGGGGCAGTATTATAGTAGTTATATTCTTGTACATAGGGGGCAGTATTATAGTAGTTATATTCTTGTACATAGGAGCAGTATTATAGTAGTTATATTCTTGTACATAGGAGCAGTATTATAGTAGTTATATTCTTGTACATAGGATCAGCATTATAGTAGTTATATTCTTGTACATAGGGGGCAGTATTATAGTAGTTATATTCTTGTACTTAAGGCAGTATTATAGTAGTTATATTCTTGTACATAGGAGCAGTATTATAGTAGTTATATTCTTGTACATAGGGGGCAGTATTATAGTAGTTATATTCTTGTACATAGGGGCAGTATTATAGTAGTTATATTCTTGTACATAGGGGGCAGTATTATAGTAGTTATATTCTTGTACATAGGAGCAGTATTATAGTAGTTATATTCTTGTACATAGGAGCAGTATTATAGTAGTTATATTCTTGTACATAGGATCAGCATTATAGTAGTTATATTCTTGTACATAGGGGGCAGTATTATAGTAGCTATATTCTTGTACATAAGGTAGTATTATAGTAGTTATATTCTTGTACATAGGAGCAGTATTATAGTAGTTATATTCTTATACATAGGAGCAGTATTATAGTAGTTATATTCTTGTACATAGGAGCAGTATTATAGTAGTTATATTCTTGTACATAGGGGCAGTATTATAGTAATTATATTCTTGTACATAGGGGGCAGTATTATAGTAGTTATATTCTTGCACATAGGGGGCAGTATTATAGTAGTTATATTCTTGTACATATGGGGCAGTATTATAGTAGTTATATTCTTGCACATAGGGGGCAGTATTATAGTAGTTATATTCTTGTACATAGGGGCAGTATTATAGTAGTTATATTGTTGTACATAGGAGCAGTATTATAGTAGTTATATTCTTGTACATAGGGGACAGTATTATAGTAGTTATATTCTTGTACATAGGAGCAGTATTATAGTAGTTATATTCTTGTACATAGGGGCAGTATTATAGTAGTTATATTCTTGTACATAGGGGGCAGTATTATAGTAGTTATATTCTTGTACATAGGGGCAGTATTATAGTAGTTATATTCTTGTACATAGGAGCAGTATTATAGTAGTTATATTCTTGTACATAGGGGACAGTATTATAGTAGTTATATTCTTGTACATAGGAGCAGTATTATAGTAGTTATATTCTTGTACATAGGGGCAGTATTATAGTAGTTATATTCTTGTACATAGGGGGCAGTATTATAGTAGTTATATTCTTGTACATAGGGGCAGTATTATAGTAGTTATATTCTTATACATAGGGGCAGTATTATAGTAGTTATATTCTTATACATAGGGGCAGTATTATAATAGTTATATTCTTGTACATTGGGGACAGTATTATAGTAGTTATATTCTTGTACATAGGAGCAGTATTATAGTAGTTATATTCCTGTACATAGGGGGCAGTATTATAGTAGTTATATTCTTGTACATAGGGGACAGTATTATAGTAGTTATATTCTTGTACATAGGGAGCAGTATTATAATAGTTATATTCTTGTACATAGGGGCAGTATTATAGTAGTTATATTCTTGTACATAGGGGGCAGTATTATAGTAGTTATATTCTTGTACATAGGGGCAGTATTATAGTAGTTATATTCTTGTACATAGGGGGCAGTATTATAGTAGTTATATTCTTGTACATAGGAGCAGTATTATAGTAGTTATATTCTTGTACATAGGAGCAGTATTATAGTAGTTATATTCTTGTACATAGGATCAGCATTATAGTAGTTATATTCTTGTACATAGGGGGCAGTATTATAGTAGTTATATTCTTGTACATAAGGCAGTATTATAGTAGTTATATTCTTGTACATAGGAGCAGTATTATAGTAGTTATATTCTTGTACATAGGGGCAGTATTATAGTAGTTATATTCTTGTACATAGCAGCAGTATTATAGTAGTTATATTCTTGTACATAGGGGGCAGTATTATAGTAGTTATATTCCTGTACATAGGGGGCAGTATTATAGTAGTTATATTCTTGTACATAGGAGCAGTATTATAGTAGTTATATTCTTGTACATAGGATCAGTATTATAGTAGTTTTATTCTTGTACATAGGGGTAGTATTATAGTAGTTATATTCTTGTACATAGGATCAGTATTATAGTAGTTATATTCTTGTACATAGGATCAGTATTATAGTAGTTATATTCTTGTACATAGGAGCAGTATTATAGTAGTTATATGCTTGTACATAGGATCAGTATTATAGTAGTTATATTCCTGTACATAGGAGCAGTAATATAGTAGTTATATTCTTGTACATAGGGGACAGTATTATAGTAGTTATATTCTTGTACATAGGAGCAGTATTATAGTAGTTATATTCTTGTACACAGAGGGCAGTATTATAGTAGTTATATTCTTCTACATAGGGGGCAGCATTGTAGTAGTTATATTCTTGTACATAGGAGCAGTATTATAGTAGTTATATTCCTGTACATAGGGGGCAGTATTATAGTAGTTATATTCTTGTACATAGGGGGCAGTATTATAGTAGTTATATTCTTGTACATAGGAGCAGTATTATAGTAGTTATATTCTTGTACATAAGGGCAGTATTATAGTAACTATATTCTTGTACATAGGGGGTAGTATTATAGTAGTTATATTCTTGTACATAGGAGCAGTATTATAGTAGTTATATTCTTGTACATAGGAGCAGTATTATAGTAGTTATATTCTTGTACATAAGGGCAGTATTATAGTAACTATATTCTTGTACATAGGGGCAGTATTATAGTAGTTATATTCTTGTACATAGGAGCAGTATTATAGTAGTTATATTCTTGTACATAGGGGACAGTATTATAGTAGTTATATTCTTGTACATAGGAGCAGTATTATAGTAGTTATATTCTTGTAAATAGGGGCAGTATTATAGTAGTTATATTCTTGTACATAGGGTGCAGTATTATAGTAGTTATATTCTTGTACATAGGGGCAGTATTATAGTAGTTATATTCTTGTACATAGGGGCAGTATTATAGTAGTTATATTCTTATACATAGGGGCAGTATTATAATAGTTATATTCTTGTACATTGGGGACAGCATTATAGTAGTTATATTCTTGTACATAGGAGCAGTATTATAGTAGTTATATTCCTGTACATAGGGGGCAGTATTATAGTAGTTATATTCTTGTACATAGGGGACAGTATTATAGTAGTTATATTCTTGTACATAGGGAGCAGTATTATAATAGTTATATTCTTGTACATAGGGGCAGTATTATAGTAGTTATATTCTTGTACATAGGTGGCAGTATTATAGTAGTTATATTCTTGTACATAGGGGCAGTATTATAGTAGTTATATTCTTGTACATAGGGGGCAGTATTATAGTAGTTATATTCTTGTACATAGGAGCAGTATTATAGTAGTTATATTCTTGTACATAGGAGCAGTATTATAGTAGTTATATTCTTGTACATAGGATCAGCATTATAGTAGTTATATTCTTGTACATAGGGGGCAGTATTTTAGTAGTTATATTCTTGTACATAAGGCAGTATTATAGTAGTTATATTCTTGTACATAGGAGCAGTATTATAGTAGTTATATTCTTGTACATAGGGGGCAGTATTATAGTAGTTATATTCTTGTACATAGGGGCAGTATTATAGTAGTTATATTCTTGTACATAGGGGGCAGTATTATAGTAGTTATATTCTTGTACATAGGATCAGTATTATAGTAGTTATATTCTTGTACATAGGAGCAGTATTATAGTAGTTATATTCTTGTACATAGGATCAGCATTATAGTAGTTATATTCTTGTACATAGGGGGCAGTATTATAGTAGCTATATTCTTGTACATAAGGTAGTATTATAGTAGTTATATTCTTGTACATAGGAGCAGTATTATAGTAGTTATATTCTTATACATAGGAGCATTATTATAGTAGTTATATTCTTGTACATAGGAGCAGTATTATAGTAGTTATATTCTTGTACATAGGGGCAGTATTATAGTAATTATATTCTTGTACATAGGGGGCAGTATTATAGTAGTTATATTCTTGCACATAGGGGGCAGTATTATAGTAGTTATATTCTTGTACATATGGGGCAGTATTATAGTAGTTATATTCTTGCACATAGGGGGCAGTATTATAGTAGTTATATTCTTGTACATAGGGGCAGTATTATAGTAGTTATATTGTTGTACATAGGAGCAGTATTATAGTAGTTATATTCTTGTACATAGGGGACAGTATTATAGTAGTTATATTCTTGTACATAGGAGCAGTATTATAGTAGTTATATTCCTGTACATAGGGGGCAGTATTATAGTAGTTATATTCTTGTACATAGGGGACAGTATTATAGTAGTTATATTCTTGTACATAGGGAGCAGTATTATAATAGTTATATTCTTGTACATAGGGGCAGTATTATAGTAGTTATATTCTTGTACATAGGGGGCAGTATTATAGTAGTTATATTCTTGTACATAGGGGCAGTATTATAGTAGTTATATTCTTGTACATAGGGGGCAGTATTATAGTAGTTATATTCTTGTACATAGGAGCAGTATTATAGTAGTTATATTCTTGTACATAGGAGCAGTATTATAGTAGTTATATTCTTGTACATAGGATCAGCATTATAGTAGTTATATTCTTGTACATAGGGGGCAGTATTATAGTAGTTATATTCTTGTACATAAGGCAGTATTATAGTAGTTATATTCTTGTACATAGGAGCAGTATTATAGTAGTTATATTCTTGTACATAGGGGCAGTATTATAGTAGTTATATTCTTGTACATAGCAGCAGTATTATAGTAGTTATATTCTTGTACATAGCAGCAGTATTATAGTAGTTATATTCCTGTACATAGGGGGCAGTATTATAGTAGTTATATTCTTGTACATAGGAGCAGTATTATAGTAGTTATATTCTTGTACATAGGATCAGTATTATAGTAGTTTTATTCTTGTACATAGGGGTAGTATTATAGTAGTTATATTCTTGTACATAGGATCAGTATTATAGTAGTTATATTCTTGTACATAGGATCAGTATTATAGTAGTTATATTCTTGTACATAGGAGCAGTATTATAGTAGTTATATGCTTGTACATAGGATCAGTATTATAGTAGTTATATTCCTGTACATAGGAGCAGTAATATAGTAGTTATATTCTTGTACATAGGGGACAGTATTATAGTAGTTATATTCTTGTACATAGGAGCAGTATTATAGTAGTTATATTCTTGTACACAGAGGGCAGTATTATAGTAGTTATATTCTTCTACATAGGGGGCAGCATTGTAGTAGTTATATTCTTGTACATAGGAGCAGTATTATAGTAGTTATATTCCTGTACATAGGGGGCAGTATTATAGTAGTTATATTCTTGTACATAGGGGGCAGTATTATAGTAGTTATATTCTTGTACATAGGAGCAGTATTATAGTAGTTATATTCTTGTACATAAGGGCAGTATTATAGTAACTATATTCTTGTACATAGGGGGTAGTATTATAGTAGTTATATTCTTGTACATAGGAGCAGTATTATAGTAGTTATATTCTTGTACATAGGAGCAGTATTATAGTAGTTATATTCTTGTACATAAGGGCAGTATTATAGTAACTATATTCTTGTACATAGGGGCAGTATTATAGTAGTTATATTCTTGTACATAGGAGCAGTATTATAGTAGTTATATTCTTGTACATAGGGGACAGTATTATAGTAGTTATATTCTTGTACATAGGAGCAGTATTATAGCAGTTATATTCTTGTAAATAGGGGCAGTATTATAGTAGTTATATTCTTGTACATAGGGTGCAGTATTATAGTAGTTATATTCTTGTACATAGGGGCAGTATTATAGTAGTTATATTCTTGTACATAGGGGCAGTATTATAGTAGTTATATTCTTATACATAGGGGCAGTATTATAATAGTTATATTCTTGTACATTGGGGACAGCATTATAGTAGTTATATTCTTGTACATAGGAGCAGTATTATAGTAGTTATATTCCTGTACATAGGGGGCAGTATTATAGTAGTTATATTCTTGTACATAGGGGACAGTATTATAGTAGTTATATTCTTGTACATAGGGAGCAGTATTATAATAGTTATATTCTTGTACATAGGGGCAGTATTATAGTAGTTATATTCTTGTACATAGGTGGCAGTATTATAGTAGTTATATTCTTGTACATAGGGGCAGTATTATAGTAGTTATATTCTTGTACATAGGGGGCAGTATTATAGTAGTTATATTCTTGTACATAGGAGCAGTATTATAGTAGTTATATTCTTGTACATAGGAGCAGTATTATAGTAGTTATATTCTTGTACATAGGATCAGCATTATAGTAGTTATATTCTTGTACATAGGGGGCAGTATTATAGTAGTTATATTCTTGTACATAAGGCAGTATTATAGTAGTTATATTCTTGTACATAGGAGCAGTATTATAGTAGTTATATTCTTGTACATAGGGGGCAGTATTATAGTAGTTATATTCTTGTACATAGGGGCAGTATTATAGTAGTTATATTCTTGTACATAGGGGGCAGTATTATAGTAGTTATATTCTTGTACATAGGATCAGTATTATAGTAGTTATATTCTTGTACATAGGAGCAGTATTATAGTAGTTATATTCTTGTACATAGGATCAGCATTATAGTAGTTATATTCTTGTACATAGGGGGCAGTATTATAGTAGCTATATTCTTGTACATAAGGTAGTATTATAGTAGTTATATTCTTGTACATAGGAGCAGTATTATAGTAGTTATATTCTTATACATAGGAGCATTATTATAGTAGTTATATTCTTGTACATAGGAGCAGTATTATAGTAGTTATATTCTTGTACATAGGGGCAGTATTATAGTAATTATATTCTTGTACATAGGGGGCAGTATTATAGTAGTTATATTCTTGCACATAGGGGGCAGTATTATAGTAGTTATATTCTTGTACATATGGGGCAGTATTATAGTAGTTATATTCTTGCACATAGGGGGCAGTATTATAGTAGTTATATTCTTGTACATAGGGGCAGTATTATAGTAGTTATATTGTTGTACATAGGAGCAGTATTATAGTAGTTATATTCTTGTACATAGGGGACAGTATTATAGTAGTTATATTCTTGTACATAGGAGCAGTATTATAGTAGTTATATTCTTGTACATAGGGGCAGTATTATAGTAGTTATATTCTTGTACATAGGGGGCAGTGTTATAGTAGTTATATTCTTGTACATAGGGGCAGTATTATAGTAGTTATATTCTTGTACATAGGAGCAGTATTATAGTAGTTATATTCTTGTACATAGGGGACAGTATTATAGTAGTTATATTCTTGTACATAGGAGCAGTATTATAGTAGTTATATTCTTGTACATAGGGGCAGTATTATAGTAGTTATATTCTTGTACATAGGGGGCAGTATTATAGTAGTTATATTCTTGTACATAGGGGCAGTATTATAGTAGTTATATTCTTATACATAGGGGCAGTATTATAGTAGTTATATTCTTATACATAGGGGCAGTATTATAATAGTTATATTCTTGTACATTGGGGACAGTATTATAGTAGTTATATTCTTGTACATAGGAGCAGTATTATAGTAGTTATATTCCTGTACATAGGGGGCAGTATTATAGTAGTTATATTCTTGTACATAGGGGACAGTATTATAGTAGTTATATTCTTGTACATAGGGAGCAGTATTATAATAGTTATATTCTTGTACATAGGGGCAGTATTATAGTAGTTATATTCTTGTACATAGGGGGCAGTATTATAGTAGTTATATTCTTGTACATAGGGGCAGTATTATAGTAGTTATATTCTTGTACATAGGGGGCAGTATTATAGTAGTTATATTCTTGTACATAGGAGCAGTATTATAGTAGTTATATTCTTGTACATAGGAGCAGTATTATAGTAGTTATATTCTTGTACATAGGATCAGCATTATAGTAGTTATATTCTTGTACATAGGGGGCAGTATTATAGTAGTTATATTCTTGTACATAAGGCAGTATTATAGTAGTTATATTCTTGTACATAGGAACAGTATTATAGTAGTTATATTCTTGTACATAGGGGCAGTATTATAGTAGTTATATTCTTGTACATAGCAGCAGTATTATAGTAGTTATATTCTTGTACATAGGGGGCAGTATTATAGTAGTTATATTCCTGTACATAGGGGGCAGTATTATAGTAGTTATATTCTTGTACATAGGAGCAGTATTATAGTAGTTATATTCTTGTACATAGGATCAGTATTATAGTAGTTTTATTCTTGTACATAGGGGTAGTATTATAGTAGTTATATTCTTGTACATAGGATCAGTATTATAGTAGTTATATTCTTGTACATAGGATCAGTATTATAGTAGTTATATTCTTGTACATAGGAGCAGTATTATACTAGTTATATGCTTGTACATAGGATCAGTATTATAGTAGTTATATTCCTGTACATAGGAGCAGTAATATAGTAGTTATATTCTTGTACATAGGGGACAGTATTATAGTAGTTATATTCTTGTACATAGGAGCAGTATTATAGTAGTTATATTCTTGTACACAGAGGGCAGTATTATAGTAGTTATATTCTTCTACATAGGGGGCAGCATTGTAGTAGTTATATTCTTGTACATAGGAGCAGTATTATAGTAGTTATATTCCTGTACATAGGGGGCAGTATTATAGTAGTTATATTCTTGTACATAGGGGGCAGTATTATAGTAGTTATATTCTTGTACATAGGAGCAGTATTATAGTAGTTATATTCTTGTACATAAGGGCAGTATTATAGTAACTATATTCTTGTACATAGGGGGTAGTATTATAGTAGTTATATTCTTGTACATAGGAGCAGTATTATAGTAGTTATATTCTTGTACATAGGAGCAGTATTATAGTAGTTATATTCTTGTACATAGGAGCAGTATTATAGTAGTTATATTCTTGTACATAGGAGCAGTATTATAGTAGTTATATTCTTGTACATAGGAGCAGTATTATAGTAGTTATATTCTTGTACATAGGGGCAGTATTATAGTAGTTATATTCTTGTACATAGGAGCAGTATTATAATAGTTATATTCTTGTACATAGGATCAGTATTATAGTAGTTATATTCTTGTAGAAAGGAGCAGTATTATAGTAGTTATATTCTTGTACATAGGGGACAGTATTATAGTAGTTATATTCTTGTACATAGCAGCAGTATTATAGTAGTTATATTCTTGTACACAGAGGGCAGTATTATAGTAGTTATATTCTTGTACATAGGGGCAGTATTATAGTAGTTATATTCTTGTACATAGGATCAGTATTATAGTAGTTATATTCTTGTACATAGGGGGCAGCATTGTAGTAGTTATATTCTTGTACATAGGAGCAGTATTATAGTAGTTATATTCCTGTACATAGGCGGCAGTGTTATAGTAGTTATATTCTTGTACATAGGGGGCAGTATTATAGTAGTTATATTCTTGAACATAGGGGCAGTATTAAAGTAACTATATTCTTGTACATAGGGGGTAGTATTATAGTAGTTATATTCTTGTACATAGGAGCAGTATTATAGTAGTTATATTCCTGTACATAGCGGACAGTATTATAGTAGCTATATTCTTGTATATAGGAGCAGTATTATAGTAGTTATATTCTTGTACATAGGGGTCAGTATTATAATAGTTATACTCTTGTACATAGGGGGCAGTATTACAGTAGTTATATTCTTGCACATAGAGGGCAGTATTATAGTAGTTATATTCTTGTACATAGGGGCAGTATTATAGTAGTTATATTCCTGTACATAGGGGCAGTATTATAATAGTTATATTCTTGCACATAGGAGCAGTATTATAGTAGTTATATTCCTGTACATAAGGGGCAGTATTATAGTAGTTATATTCTTGTACATAGGAGAAGTATTATAGTAGTTATATTCTTGTACATAGGAGCAGTATTATAGTAGTTATATTCTTGTACATAGGGGCAGTATTATAGTAGTTATATTCTTGTACATAGGAGCAGTGTTATAGTAGTTATATTCTTGTACATAGGATCAGTATTATAGTAGTTATATTCTTGTACATAGGGGGCAGTATTATAGTAGTTATATTCTTGTATATAGGAGCAGTATTATAGTAGTTATATTCTTGTACATAGGGGCAGTATTATAGTAGTTATATTCTTGTAGATAGGAGCAGTATTATAGTAGTTATATTCTTGTACATAGGGGACAGTATTATAGTAGTTATATTCTTGTACATAGCAGCAGTATTATAGTAGTTATATTCTTGTACACAGAGGGCAGTATTATAGTAGTTAGATTCTTATACATAGGGGGCAGCATTGTAGTAGTTATATTCTTGTACATAGGAGCAGTATTATAGTAGTTATATTCCTGTACATAGGCGGCAGTATTATAGTAGTTATATTCTTGTACATAGGGGGCAGTATTATAGTAGTTATATTCTTGAACATAGGGGCAGTATTAAAGTAACTATATTCTTGTACATAGGGGGTAGTATTATAGTAGTTATATTCTTGTACATAGGAGCAGTATTATAGTAGTTATATTCTTGTACATAGGGGTCAGTATTATAATAGTTATACTCTTGTACATAGGGGGCAGTATTACAGTAGTTATATTCTTGCACATAGAGGGCAGTATTATAGTAGTTATATTCTTGTACATAGGGGCAGTATTATAGTAGTTATATTCCTGTACATAGGGGCAGTATTATAATAGTTATATTCTTGTACATAGGAGCAGTATTATAGTAGTTATATTCCTGTGCATAAGGGGCAGTATTATAGTAGTTATATTCTTGTACATAGGAGCAGTATTATAGTAGTTATATTCCTGTACATAGGGGGCAGTATTATAGTAGTTATATTCTTGTACATAGGAGCAGTATTATAGTAGTTATATTCTTGTACATAGGAGCAGTATTATAGTAATTATATTCCTGTACATAGGGGACAGTATTATAGTAGCTATATTCTTGTACATAGGAGCAGTATTATAGTAGTTATATTCTTGTACATAGGGGACAGTATTATAATAGGTATACTCTTGTACATAGGGGGCAGTATTACAGTAGTTATATTCTTGTACATAGGAGCAGTATTATAGTAGTTATATTCTTGTACATAGTAGCAGCATTATAGTAGTTATATTCTTGTACATAGGAGCAGTATTATAGTAGTTATATTCCTGTACATAGGGGACAGCATTATAGTAGCTATTTTCTTGTACATAGGAGCAGTATTATAGTAGTTATATTCTTGTACATAGGGGACAGTATTATAATAGTTATACTCTTGTACATAGGGGGCAGTATTATAGTAGTTATATTCTTGTACATAGGAGCAGTATTATAGTAGTTATATTCTTGTACATAGGGAACAGTATTACAGTAGTTATATTCTTGCACATAGAGGGCAGTATTATAGTAGTTATACTCTTGTACATAGGGGCAGTATTATAGTAGTTATATTCTTGTACATAGGAGCAGTATTATAGTTGTTATATTCTTGTACATAGGGAACAGTATTACAGTAGTTATATTCTTGCACATAGAGGGCAGTAACATAGTAGTTATATTCTTGTACATAGGGGCAGTATTATAGTAGTTATATTCCTGTACATAGGGGCAGTATTATAATAGTTATATTCTTGTACATAGGGGCAGTATTATAGCAGTTATATTCTTGCACATAGGGAGCAGTATTATAATAGTTATATTCTTGTACATAGGAGCAGTATTATAGTAGTTATATTCCTGTACATAGGGGGCAGTATTATAGTAGTTATATTCTTGTACATAGGAGCAGTATTATAGTAGTTATATTCCTGTACATAGGGGGCAGTATTATAGTAGTTATATTCTTGTACATAGGGGGCAGTATTATAGTAGTTATATTCTTGTACATAGGGGCAGTATTATAGTAATTATATTCTTGTACATAGGGGGTAGTATTATAGTAGTTATATTCCTGTACATAGGGGACAGTATTATAGTAGCTATATTCTTGTACATAGGAGCAGTATTATAGTAGTTATATTCTTGTACATAGGGGCAGTATTATTGTAGTTATATTCTTGTACATAGGTGCATTATTATAGTAGTTATATTCTTGTACATAGGGGGCAGTATTATAGTAGTTATATTCTTGCACATAGGGAGCAGTATTATAATAGTTATATACTTGTACATAGGGGCAGTATTAGAGTAGTTATATTCTTGTACATAGGAGCAGTATTATAGTAGTTATATTCTTGTACATAGGGGGCAGTATTACAGTAGTTATATTCTTGTACATAGGGGGCAGTATTATAGTAGTTATATTCCTGTACATAGGGGGCAGTATTATAGTAGTTATATTCTTGTACATAGGGGCAGTATTATAGTAGTTATATTCTTGTACATAGGGGGCAGTATTATAGTAGTTATATTCTTGTACATAGGGGGCAATATTATAGTAGTTATAATCTTGTACATAGGGGCAGTATTATAGTAGTTATATTCTTATACATATGGGCACTATTATAGTAGTTATATTCTTGTACATAGGGGCATTATTATAACAGTTATATTCTTGTACATAGGGGCAGTATTATAATAGTTATATTCTTGTACATAGGGGGCAGTATTATAGTAGTTATATTTCTGTACATAGGGGGCAGCATTATAGTAGTTATATTTTTGTACATAGGGGCAGTATTATAGTAGCTATATCCTTGTACATAGGAGCAGTATTATAGTAGCTATATTCTTTACATAGGGGCAGTATTATATTAGTTATATTCTTGTACATAGGGGCAGTATTATAGTAGTTATATTCCTGTACATAGGGGGCAGTATTATAGTAGTTATATTCTTGTACATAGGGGGCAGTATTATAGTAGTTATGTTCTTGTACATAGGGGCAGTATTATAGTAGTTATATTCTTGTACATAGGGGACAGTATTATAGTAGTTATATTCTTGTACATAGGGGCAGCATTATAGTAGTTATATTCTTGCACATAGGGGCAGTATTATATTAGTTATATTCTTGTACATAGGGGCAGTATTATAGCAGTTATATTCCTGTACATAGGGGGCAGTATTATAGAAGTTAAATTCTTGTACATAGGGGGCAGTGTTATAGTAGTTATGTTCTTGTACATAGGGGCAGTATAATAGTAGTTATATTCTTGAACATAAGGGGCAGTATTATAGTAGTTATATTCTTGTACATAGGGGCAGTATTATAATGGTTATATTCTTGCACATAGGGGGCAGTATTATAGTAGTTATATTCCTGTACATATGGTGCAGTATTATAGGAGTTATAATCTTGCGCATAGGGACAGTATTATAATACTTATATTCGTGCACATAGGGGCAGTATTATAATAGTTATATTCTTGTACATAGGAGCAGTATTATAGTAGTTATATTCTTGTACGTAGGGGGCAGTATTATAGTAGTTATATTCTTGTACATAGGGGTCAGTATTATAGTAGTTATATTCTTGTACATAGGGGACAGTATTATACTAGTTATGTTCTTGTACATAGGGGCAGTATTATACTAGTTATATTCTTGTACATAGGGGGCAGTATTATAGTAGTTATAATCTTGCACATAGGGGCAATATTATTATAGTTATATTCTTGCACATAGGGGCAGTATTATATTAGTTATATTCTTGTACATAGGGTGCAGTTTTATAGTAGTTATATTCTTCCACGTAGGGGTAGTATTATAATAGTTATATTCTTGTACATAGGAGCAGTATTATAGTAGTTATATTCTTGTACGTAGGGGGCAGTATTATAGTAGTTATATTCTTGTACATAGGGGCAGTATTATAGTAGTGATATTCTTGTACATAGTGGCAGTATTATAGTAGTTATATTCCTGTACATAGGGGGCAGTATTATCGTAGTTATATTCTTGTACATAGGGGGCAGTATTATAGTAGTTATGTTCTTGTACATAGGGGCAGTATTATAGTAGTTATATTCTTGAACATAAGGGGCAGTGTTATAATAGTTATATTCTTGTACATGGGGGCAGTATTATAATGGTTATATTCTTGCACATAGGGTGCAGTATTATAGTAGTTATAGTCTTATATTCTTGTACATAGGAGCAGTATTATAGTAGTTATATTCTTGTACATAGGGGGCAATATTATAGTAGTTATAATCTTGTACATAGGGGCAGTATTATAGTAGTTATATTCTTATACATATGGGCACTATTATAGTAGTTATATTCTTGTACATAGGGGCATTATTATAACAGTTATATTTCTTGTACATAGGGGCAGTATTATAATAGTTATATTCTTGTACATAGGGGGCAGTATTATAGTAGTTATATTCTTGTACATAGGGGGCAGCATTATAGTAGTTATATTTTTGTACATAGGGGCAGTATTATAGTAGCTATATCCTTGTACATAGGAGCAGTATTATAGTAGCTATATTCTTTACATAGGGGCAGTATTATATTAGTTATATTCTTGTACATAGGGGCAGTATTATAGTAGTTATATTCCTGTAAATAGGGGGCAGTATTATAGTAGTTATATTCTTGTACATAGGGGGCAGTATTATAGTACTTATGTTCTTGTACATAGGGGCAGTATTATAGTAGTTATATTCTTGTACATAGGGTACAGTATTATAGTAGTTATATTCTTGTACATAGGGGCAGCATTATAGTAGTTATATTCTTGCACATAGGGGCAGTATTATATTAGTTATATTCTTGTACATAGGGGCAGTATTATAGCAGTTATATTCCTGTACATAGGGGGCAGTATTATAGAAGTTATATTCTTGTACATAGGGGGCAGTGTTATAGTAGTTATGTTCTTGTACATAGGGGCAGTATAATAGTAGTTATATTCTTGAACATAAGGGGCAGTATTATAGTAGTTATATTCTTGTACATAGGGGCAGTATTATAATGGTTATATTCTTGCACATAGGGGGCAGTATTATAGTAGTTATATTCCTGTACATATGGTGCAGTATTATTGTAGTTATATTCCTGTAAATATGGTGCAGTATTATAGGAGTTATAATCTTGCGCATAGGGACAGTATTATAATACTTATATTCGTGCACATAGGGGCAGTATTATAATAGTTATATTCTTGTACATAGGAGCAGTATTATAGTAGTTATATTCTTGTACGTAGGGGGCAATATTATAGTAGTTATATTCTTGTACATAGGGGTCAGTATTATAGTAGTTATATTCTTGTACATAGGGGACAGTATTATAGTAGTTATATTCTTGCACATAGGGGCAATATTATTATAGTTATATTCTTGCACATAGGGGCAGTATTATAATAGTTATATTCTTGTACATATGAGCAGTATTCTAGTAATTATATTCTTGTACATAGGGTGCAGTTTTATAGTAGTTATATTCTTGCACGTAGGGGTAGTATTATAATAGTTATATTCTTGTACATAGGAGCAGTATTATCGTAGTTATATTCTTGTACGTAGGGGGCAGTATTATAGTAGTTATATTCTTGTACATAGGGGGCAGTATTATAGTAGTTATATTCTTGTACATATGGGCAGTATTATAGTAGTTATATTCTTGTACATAGGGGCAGTATTATAGTAGTGATATTCTTGTACATAGTGGCAGTATTATAGTAGTTATATTCCTGTACATAGGGGGCAGTATTATCGTAGTTATATTCTTGTACATAGGGGGCAGTATTATAGTAGTTATGTTCTTGTACATAGGGGCAGTATTATAGTAGTTATATTCTTGAACATAAGGGGCAGTATTATAATAGTTATATTCTTGTACATGGGGGCAGTATTATAATGGTTATATTCTTGCACATAGGGTGCAGTATTATAGTAGTTATAGTCTTATATTCTTGTACATAGGAGCAGTATTATAGTAGTTATATTCTTGTACGTAGGGGGCAGTATTATAGTAGTTATATTCTTGTACATAGGGGTCAGTATTATAGTAGTTATATTCTTGTACATAGGGGACAGTATTATAGTAGTTATATTCTTGTACATAGGGGGCAGCATTATAGTAGTTATGTTCTTGTACATGGGGCAGTATTATATTAGTTATATTCTTGTACATAGGGGCAGTATTATAGTAGTTATATTCTTGAACATAAGGGGCAGTATTATAGCCGTTATATTCTTGTACATAGGGGCAGTATTATAGTAGTTATATTCTGGTACATAGAGGGCAGTATTATAGTAGTTATATTCCTGTACATAGGGAGCAGTATTATAGTAGTTATATTCTTGTACATAGAGGGCAGTATTATAGTAGTTATATTCCTGTACATAGGGAGCAGTATTATAGTTGTTGTTATGCACACGCCCGGATTGACAGTCTAAGTATCAACCCGATCCGGCCAAGGTCGCACGGCGGCTCAGTCAACTCCGTGCACCTGGGAGGAACCGAGCAGAGGGACCAGGTGCTACTCCAGGTCAAACCCCGGACACGGCTGTAGACCCACACCGGGGAATGCAGGAACAGGCAGGTTAGGCTGGCATACAGACAGGTGGGTATTGGCGGACACGGCTGGCATGCAGACAGGTGGGTACTGGTAAGCACGGCTGGCGTGCAGACAGGGAGGTACTAGCAGGTTGGAGCGCAGGCTCGATAGGGTCCAGTACAGACTGGGATACAGCAACAGAGCCGCAGATGCGGTAGACAAGCTGAGTAAAGCGAAACCGCCGGAGCGGTGGACAAGGCAGAGCAGAGTGAAACCGCTGCTGCTGTGGACAAGGCAGAGCAGAGAGGAACCGCCGGAGCGGTGGACAAGGCAGAGCAGAGAGGAACCGCCGGAGCGGATGACAAGAAGAGCAGAACAGGGCGGAAGGTGCAGGCAGAGAGGACAGGGCTCTGTTCACAAGGAACAGACTGGAAAATACAGGAAGATGGTTAGAACAGAAGGAGGTAGATGCGGAGGAATGGAAAAGGGACAAGCAGAACCAGATACACACAAGGTACTTACAATGAAGTAGCGAGTGGACTCTAAACTCACAAACAGAAGTTCAGAGACAACGAGTTGGAGTTAGGTGCAGGTTCAGACACTGCAGGAAAAGGGAAGGCACGGACATAGAGACAAACAGGTAACAGGCTAGGAGACAGTTCAGACAGGAACTGACACTGGAACGAGATACAGGAACGAGCCTGGGTATACAGCCCCCAGGGTGGCGGAAACAGACTAGAAGTCACAGGTAACAGGCCTGGGTATACAGCCCCCAGGGTGGCAGAAACAGTCAAGATGCAGAACAGGACCTGGCAATTCAGAGGCAAGGGGCACACTGATAGTTAGTGGTGCTCAGGCCCCTTCTTCTGGATGGAGGGGGTTTAAATATCCAGTGACTCACAGCAATAGGCTGGGGATGCATTAGGAGTGCGCCCACGGCAGCTATAAGAATCAGGAAGTAACCGGGCCGCCGCCCTAAGCAATCAGACAAGAGACATGCACACAGCATGAACTGGATCAAGGTTTGCAGGCTGGACTGATGGGAAAGATTGCGGTCTTGCATGGTGGGAGGTAGTGCACTATGCAAGCACGCCGCCAGGGATGTTACAGTACCCCCCCCTTTACGCCCCCTCTTTTCAAGCCTGCAAGGGTCTTCTGCAGAGAATTTGGAGGCCAATACTTCTCTTCAAGAGGATTACCTCTTCTGTCCACTAGAGGAAACGAAACTGGTCTTATCATCTTGGTGACTAGGATGCTTCCTCCCATCAAGCCATCCTCAGGAACAGATGAAGTGGGTGAAGTACCAGGAACAGCACACAGGAAAGACTCTCTCCATTTGTTATCAGGTAGCACCCTGGTGGATTCAGGAGACAACTGGAGGTCCTCCGCGTGGTTGGAGGGGTGCAGAGACTCGGGGGTAAACACCGCCTTGATGGACGTAAGGCCAGATTTATTAGACACGGAGGGTCCTTGCTTTAGGACTATCTTCAGACTGGTTTCAGAGATGACATGTCTGTAAGGCGGGACGGTACCTGAAGCCAGATCATTGGTACAATCGTCGAGACTGTGTGGGGACATTGCCTCCGCTTCTCTTCCTTCGGAGACTTCAGCGCACAGCGAGTCAGCGACTAGCAGATCTGGTGAAGAAGAAGAAACTGCTGACTGTCCTGAAGATATGGGGACTGGACACCCCTTGTACCTTAGCAAACCCCCAGGATACACCATGCAGGATCTCCAGACCTGAGCGGGCACTAGATCTCTCAGCTCTGGATGACCTGTGGGTAAACCAGTCAGCACCTGGAATGTGAACTTCTTCATGTGTAATGCTCCAATCTGGAGCTTAATTTGTATAGACATATTTTGACTGTTTCTGAGTAGGGCTCGTCCTTCCGCTGACAATGCCCAAACTGGCTTCTGGAGTTTTCAGACGGGAATCAAACACTGACTCTTCAAGGCTATACGCCCGAAACTTCCAGTTAACCCGAGGCCTTCACTTGCCACGGAGACAGTCATGGTCATCTGTGGAGAGGAAACACTAACGCCAAAGGCAGCCTCTCCTACAGGCCTAATGTCTTGGGATTCTCCAACCTTCGCTGGACAAAGACCGTCAGGGGGTCCCAAACAACCGCAGCGGGACCGCAATCCGATTTTGTGACTGAGTTCCGGCCTCTGCTTTGCCTGACGAACATGGTCAACCTTCATGGATTCAGTGCGGATAGCTGCCTCTACAGGCTGGGGAACAGAAGGTCTTTGGGAGGACAGAACCTGGCGTGATGGTTTACCTCTACGCCTTGCACGTCTGGACTGCCTCTTGAGGTTGGGAAGAGAAGTATTCTGTGGAGCATAGTCATCCTGTGTGGATTCTGGGTGGGCAGCAGTCTCTTCGGGCTGGAGAACTGGTAGGCTACCTACACACATTACCCATCGGGGCTGCTCCAGGATATTGGGAAGGGAAGCTTTAGCAGAGGCTTCAGGATTAGGATCATCGAAGACCATTAGAAAAGCCACCAGGAAGGCCTGCAGGTCAAAGACGATAGGATCCCATGCTTCCCATAGGGGGGTGATCCATTTCAAGGCATCACCCGCTAGGTAGGACATCATGAATGCTACTTTAACCCAATCGGTAGGAAAATACTGTAGTGAGCATAGAACTTGAAATGCAGCATGCATTGCTCCACAAACGCACGGCTTCGTTTTGGATCCCCATAGTACCATGGCGGATCCGCAGGAACGAGTGCTGATAGATCCATTTGGGCTGGTGCGTAAATCGCCTGGACCTCAGCTTGCGGAAATTTTTTTTCTTGGTGCACATATTCGCCAGAAAAGGATTCAAATGTCTCTGAGAGCGAAGGGCCGTGGGGCTCAACGGGAACCATGGCCTGAGCAAACTGTTATGCACATGCCCGGATTGACTGGCGTGTGCGTGATTAGTGATCCCACTGTACCATGAACCGAGGAGTGCCTGGAGGGGCGTAACTAAGTATCAACCCGATCCGACCAAGGTCGCACGGTGGCTCAGTCGACTCCGTGCACCTGGGAGGAACCGAGCAGAGGGACCAGGTGCTAATCCAGGTCAAACCCCGGACACGGCTGTTGACCCACATCGGGGAATGCAGGAACAGGCAGGTTAGGCTGGCATACAGACAGGTGGGTATTGGCAGGCACGGCTGGCATGCAGACAGGTGGGTACTGGTAAGCATGGCTGGCGTGCAGACAGGGAGGTACTAGCAGGTTGGAGCGCTGGCTGGATAGGGTCCAGTATAGACTGGGATACAGGAACAGAGCCGCAGATGCAGTAGACAAGCAGAGTAAAGCGAAACCGCCGGAGCGGTGGACAAGGCAGAGCCGTGTGAAACCGCTGGTGCGATGAGCAAGCAGAGCAGAGCGAAACCGCAGGTGCGGTGGACAAGGCAGAGCAGAGCGAAACCGCCGGAGTGGTGGACAAGGCAGAGCAGAGAGGAACTGCCGGAGCGGTGGACAAGGCAGAGCAGAGAGGAACTGCTTGTGCGGTGAGCAAGCAGAGCAGAGCGAAACCGCAGGTGCGGTGGACAAGGCAGAGCAGAGCGAAACCACCGGAGCGGTGGACAAGGCAGAGCAGAGCGAAACCGCCGGAGCGGTGGACAAGGCAGAGCCGTGTGAAACCGCTGGTGCGATGAGCAAGCAGAGCAGAGCGAAACCGAAGGTGCGGTGGACAAGGCAGAGCAGAGCGAAACCGCCGGAGTGGTGGACAAGGCAGAGCAGAGAGGAACTGCCGGAGCGGTGGACAAGGCAGAGCAGAGAGGAACCGCTTGTGCGGTGAGCAAGCAGAGCAGAGTGAAACCGCAGGTGCGGTGGACAAGGCAGAGCAGAGCGAAACCACCGGAGCGGTGGACAAGGCAGAGCAGAGCGAAACCGCCGGAGCGGTGGACAAGGCAGAGCAGAGAGGAACCGCTGGTGTGGTGAGCAAGCAGAGCAGAGCGAAACCTCAGGTGCGGTAGACAAGGCAGAGCAGAGCGAAATCGCCGGAGCGGTGGACAAGGCAGAGCAGAGAGGAACCGCCGGAGCGGTGGACAAGGCAGAGCAGAGAGGAACCGCCGGAGCAGTGGACAAGGCAGAGCAGAGAGGAACCGCCGGAGCAGAGGACAAGCAGAGCAGAACAGGGCAGAAGGTGCAGGCAGAGAGGACAGGGCTCTGTTCACAAGGAACAGACTGGAAAATACAGGAAGATGGTTATAACACAGGAGGTAGATACGGAGGAAGGGAAAAGGGACAAGCAGAACCAGATACACACAAGGTACTTACAATGAAGTAGCGAGTGGACTCTAAACTCACAAACAGAAGTACAGAGACAACGAGTTGGAGTTAGGTGCAGGTTCAGACACTGCAGGAAAAGGGAAGGCACGGACATAGAGACAAACAGGTAACAGGCTAGGAGACAGTTCAGACAGGAACTGACACTGGAACGAGATACAGGAACGAGCCTGGCTATACAGCCCCCAGGGTGGCGGAAACAGACTAGCAGTCACAGGTAACAGGCCTGGGTATACAGCCCCCAGGATGGCGGAAACAGACTAGAAGTCAGAGATAACAGGCCTGGGCATACAGCCCCCAGGGTGGCAGAAACAGTCAAGATGCAGAACAGGACCTGGCAACTCAGAGGCAAGGGGCACACTGATAGTTAGTGGTGCTCAAGCCCCTCGTTCTGGGTGGAGGGGGCATAAATATCCAGTGACTCACAGCAATAGGCTGGGGACGCATTAGGAGTGCGCCCACTGCAGCTATAACAATCAGGAAGTAACCGGGCCGCCGCACTAAGCAATCAGACAAGAGACATGCACACAGCATGAACTGGAGCAAGGTTTGCAGGCTGGACAGATGGGTAAGATTGCGGTCTTGCATGGTGGGAGGTGGTGCACTATGCAAGCACACCGCCAGGGATGTTACAGTTGTTATATTCTTGTACATAGGGGGCAGTATTATAGTAGTTATATTCTTGTACATAGGAGCAGTATTATAGTAGTTATATTCCTGTACATAGGGGGCAGTATTATAGTAGTTATATTCTTGTACATAGGGAGCAGTATTATAGTAGTTATATTCTTGTACATAAGGGCAGTATTATAATAGTTATATTCTTGTACATAGGGAGCAGTATTATAGTAGTTATATTCTTGTACACAGGGGCAGTATTATAGTAGTTATATTCTTGTACATAGGGGCAGTATTATAGTAGTTATAGTCTTGTACATAGGGGCAGTATTATAGTAGTTATATTCTTGTACATAGGGGCAGTATTATAATAGCTATATTCTTGTACATAGGGGCAGTATTAGAGTAGTTATTTTCTTGTACATAGGGGGCAGTATTATAGTAGTTATATTCTTGTACATAGGGGGCAGTATTATAATAGTTATATTCTTTTACATGGGGGCAGTATTATAGTAGTTATATTCTTGTACATAGGGGCAGTATTATAATAGTTATATTCTTGTTCATAGGGACAGTATTATAGTAGTTATATTCTTGTTCATAGGGGCAGTATTATATTAGTTATATTCTTGTACATAGGGGCAGTATTATAGTAGTTTTATTCTTGTACATAGGAGCAGTATTATAGTAGTTATATTCTTGTACATAGGGGGCAGTATTATAGTAGTTATATTCTTGTACATAGGGGCAGTATTATAGTAGTTATATTCTTGTGCATAGGGGCAGTATTATAGTAGTTATATTCTTGCACATAGGGGGTAGTATTAGAGTAGTTATATTCTTGTACATAGGAGCAGTATTATAGTAGTTATATTCTTGTACATAGGGGCAGTATTATAGTAGTTATATTCTTGTACATAGGCGGTAGTATTATAGTAGTTATATTCTTGTACATAGGAGCAGTATTATAGTAGTTATATTCTTGTAAATAGGGGCAGTATTATTGTAGTTATATTCTTGTACATAGGAGCAGTATTATAGTAGGTATATTCTTGTACATAGGGGCAGTATTATAGTAGTTATATTCTTGTACATAGGCGGTAGTATTATAGTAGTTATATTCTTGTACATAGGAGCAGTATTATAGTAGTTATATTCTTGTACACAGCTGCAGTATTATAGTAGTTATATTCGTTTATGTAGGAGCAGTATTATAGCAGTTATATTCTTGTACATAGGGGCAGTATTATAGTAGTTATATTCTTGTAAATAGGGGCAGTATTATAGTAGTTATATTCTTGTACAAAGGGGGCAGTATTATAGTAGTTATATTCTTGTACATAGGAGCAGTATTATAGCAGTTATATTCTTGTACATAGGGGCAGTATTATAGTAGTTATATTCTTGTACATAGGCGGTAGTATTATAGTAGTTATATTCTTGTACATAGGAGCAGTATTATAGTAGTTATATTCTTGTACATAGGAGCAGTATTATAGTAGTTATATTCTTGCACTTAGGAGCAGTATTATAGTAGTTATATTCTTGTACATAGGGGCAGTATTATAGTAGTTATATTCTTGTACATAGGAGCAGTATTATAGCAGTTATATTCTTGTACTTAGGAGCAGTATTATAGTAGTTATATTCTTGTACATAGGGGCAGTATTATAGTAGTAATATTCTTGTACATAGGGGCAGTATTATAGTAGTTATATTCTTGTACATAGGAGCAGTATTATAGTAGTTATATTCTTGTACATAGGAGCAGTATTATAGTAGTTATATTCTTGTACATAGGGGCAGTATTATAGTAGTTATATTCTTGTACATAGGGGACAGTATTATAGTAGTTTTATTCTTGTACATAGGAGCAGTATTATAGTAGTTATATTCTTGTACATAGGGGGCAGTATTATAGTAGTTATATTCTTGTACATAGGAGGCAGTATTACAGTAGTTATATTCTTATACATGGGGGCAGTATTATAGTAGTTATATTCTTGTACATAGGGGCAGTATTATAATAGTTATATTCTTGTTCATAGGGACAGTATTATAGTAGTTATATTCTTGTTCATAGGGGCAGTATTATATTAGTTATATTCTTGTACATAGGGGCAGTATTATAGTAGTTATATTCTTGTACATAGGGGCAGTATTATAGTAGTTTTATTCTTGTACATAGGAGCAGTATTATAGTAGTTATATTCTTGTACATAGGGGGCAGTATTATAGTAGTTATATTTTTGTACATAGGGGCAGTATTATAGTAGTTATATTCTTGTGCATAGGGGCAGTATTATAGTAGTTATATTCTTGTACATAGGGGGTAGTATTATAGTAGTTATATTCTTGTACATAGGAGAAGTATTATAGTAGTTATATTATTGTACATAGGGGCAGTATTATAGTAGTGATATTCTTGTACATAGGCGGTAGTATTATAGTAGTTATATTCTTGTACATAGGAGCAGTATTATAGTAGTTATATTCTTGTACATAGGAGCAGTATTATAGTACTTATATTCTTGTAAATAGGGGCAGTATTATTGTAGTTATATTCTTGTACATAGGAGCAGTATTATAGTAGTTATATTCTTGTACATAGGGGCAGTATTATAGTAGTTATGTTCTTGTACATAGGCGGTAGTATTATAGTAGATATATTCCTGTACATAGGAGCAGTATTATAGTAGTTATATTCTTGTACATAGGGGGCAGTATTATAGTAGTTATATTCTTGTACATAGGGGCAGTATTATAGTAGTTATATTCTTGTACATAGGGGGCAGTATTATAGTAGTTATATTCTTGTACATAGGAGCAGTATTATAGTAGTTATATTCTTGTACATAGGAGCAGTATTATAGTAGTTATATTCTTGTACATAGGATCAGCATTATAGTAGTTATATTCTTGTACATAGGGGGCAGTATTATAGTAGTTATATTCTTGTACATAAGGCAGTATTATAGTAGTTATATTCTTGTACATAGGAGCAGTATTATAGTAGTTATATTCTTGTACATAGGGGCAGTATTATAGTAGTTATATTCTTGTACATAGCAGCAGTATTATAGTAGTTATATTCTTGTACATAGGGGGCAGTATTATAGTAGTTATATTCCTGTACATAGGGGGCAGTATTATAGTAGTTATATTCTTGTACATAGGAGCAGTATTATAGTAGTTATATTCTTGTACATAGGATCAGTATTATAGTAGTTATATTCTTGTACATAGGGGTAGTATTATAGTAGTTATATTCTTGTACATAGGATCAGTATTATAGTAGTTATATTCTTGTACATAGGATCAGTATTATAGTAGTTATATTCTTGTACATAGGAGCAGTATTATAGTAGTTATATTCTTGTACATAGGATCAGTATTATAGTAGTTATATTCCTGTACATAGGAGCAGTATTATAGTACTTATATTCTTGTACATAGGGGACAGTATTATAGTAGTTATATTCTTGTACATAGGAGCAGTATTATAGTAGTTATATTCTTGTACACAGAGGGCAGTATTATAGTAGTTATATTCTTATACATAGGGGGCAGCATTGTAGTAGTTATATTCTTGTACATAGGAGCAGTATTATAGTAGTTATATTCCTGTACATAGGGGGCAGTATTATAGTAGTTATATTCTTGTACATAGGGGGCAGTATTATAGTAGTTATATTCTTGTACATAGGAGCAGTATTATAGTAGTTATATTCTTGTACATAGGGGCAGTATTATAGTAACTATATTCTTGTACATAGGGGGTAGTATTATAGTAGTTATATTCTTGTACATAGGAGCATTATTATAGTAGTTATATTCTTGTACATAGGAGCAGTATTATAGTAGTTATATTCTTGTACATAGGAGCAGTATTATAGTAGTTATATTCTTGTACATAGGAGCAGTATTATAGTAGTTATATTCTTGTACATAGGAGCAGTATTATAGTAGTTATATTCTTGTACATAGGGGCAGTATTATAGTAGTTATATTCTTGTACATAGGAGCAGTATTATAGTAGTTATATTCTTGTACATAGGGGCAGTATTATAGTAGTTATATTCTTGTACATAGGGGACAGTATTATAGTAGTTTTATTCTTGTACATAGGAGCAGTATTATAGTAGTTATATTCTTGTACATAGGGGGCAGTATTATAGTAGTTATATTCTTGTACATAGGAGGCAGTATTACAGTAGTTATATTCTTATACATGGGGGCAGTATTATAGTAGTTATATTCTTGTACATAGGGGCAGTATTATAATAGTTATATTCTTGTTCATAGGGACAGTATTATAGTAGTTATATTCTTGTTCATAGGGGCAGTATTATATTAGTTATATTCTTGTACATAGGAGCAGTATTATAGTAGTTATATTCTTGTACATAGGGGCAGTATTATAGTAGTTTTATTCTTGTACATAGGAGCAGTATTATAGTAGTTATATTCTTGTACATAGGGGGCAGTATTATAGTAGTTATATTTTTGTACATAGGGGCAGTATTATAGTAGTTATATTCTTGTGCATAGGGGCAGTATTATAGTAGTTATATTCTTGTACATAGGGGGTAGTATTATAGTAGTTATATTCTTGTACATAGGAGAAGTATTATAGTAGTTATATTATTGTACATAGGGGCAGTATTATAGTAGTGATATTCTTGTACATAGGCGGTAGTATTATAGTAGTTATATTCTTGTACATAGGAGCAGTATTATAGTAGTTATATTCTTGTACATAGGAGCAGTATTATAGTACTTATATTCTTGTAAATAGGGGCAGTATTATTGTAGTTATATTCTTGTACATAGGAGCAGTATTATAGTAGTTATATTCTTGTACATAGGGGCAGTATTATAGTAGTTATGTTCTTGTACATAGGCGGTAGTATTATAGTAGATATATTCCTGTACATAGGAGCAGTATTATAGTAGTTATATTCTTGTACATAGGGGGCAGTATTATAGTAGTTATATTCTTGTACATAGGGGCAGTATTATAGTAGTTATATTCTTGTACATAGGGGGCAGTATTATAGTAGTTATATTCTTGTACATAGGAGCAGTATTATAGTAGTTATATTCTTGTACATAGGAGCAGTATTATAGTAGTTATATTCTTGTACATAGGATCAGCATTATAGTAGTTATATTCTTGTACATAGGGGGCAGTATTATAGTAGTTATATTCTTGTACATAAGGCAGTATTATAGTAGTTATATTCTTGTACATAGGAGCAGTAATATAGTAGTTATATTCTTGTACATAGGGGCAGTATTATAGTAGTTATATTCTTGTACATAGCAGCAGTATTATAGTAGTTATATTCTTGTACATAGGGGGCAGTATTATAGTAGTTATATTCCTGTACATAGGGGGCAGTATTATAGTAGTTATATTCTTGTACATAGGAGCAGTATTATAGTAGTTATATTCTTGTACATAGGATCAGTATTATAGTAGTTATATTCTTGTACATAGGGGTAGTATTATAGTAGTTATATTCTTGTACATAGGATCAGTATTATAGTAGTTATATTCTTGTACATAGGATCAGTATTATAGTAGTTATATTCTTGTACATAGGAGCAGTATTATAGTAGTTATATTCTTGTACATAGGATCAGTATTATAGTAGTTATATTCCTGTACATAGGAGCAGTATTATAGTACTTATATTCTTGTACATAGGGGACAGTATTATAGTAGTTATATTCTTGTACATAGGAGCAGTATTATAGTAGTTATATTCTTGTACACAGAGGGCAGTATTATAGTAGTTATATTCTTATACATAGGGGGCAGCATTGTAGTAGTTATATTCTTGTACATAGGAGCAGTATTATAGTAGTTATATTCCTGTACATAGGGGGCAGTATTATAGTAGTTATATTCTTGTACATAGGGGGCAGTATTATAGTAGTTATATTCTTGTACATAGGAGCAGTATTATAGTAGTTATATTCTTGTACATAGGGGCAGTATTATAGTAACTATATTCTTGTACATAGGGGGTAGTATTATAGTAGTTATATTCTTGTACATAGGAGCATTATTATAGTAGTTATATTCTTGTACATAGGAGCAGTATTATAGTAGTTATATTCTTGTACATAGGAGCAGTATTATAGTAGTTATATTCTTGTACATAGGAGCAGTATTATAGTAGTTATATTCTTGTACATAGGAGCAGTATTATAGTAGTTATATTCTTGTACATAGGGGCAGTATTATAGTAGTTATATTCTTGTACATAGGAGCAGTATTATAGTAGTTATATTCTTGTACATAGGATCAGTATTATAGTAGTTATATTCTTGTACATAGGGGGCAGTATTATAGTAGTTATATTCTTGTATATAGGAGCAGTATTATAGTAGTTATATTCTTGTACATAGGGAACAGTATTATAGTAGTTATATTCTTGTACATAGGAGCAGTATTATAGTAGTTATATTCTTGTACATAGGGGCAGTATTATAGTAGTTATATTCTTGTAGATAGGAGCAGTATTATAGTAGTTATATTCTTGTACATAGGGGACAGTATTATAGTAGTTATATTCTTGTACATAGCAGCAGTATTATAGTAGTTATATTCTTGTACACAGAGGGCAGTATTATAGTAGTTAGATTCTTATACATAGGGGGCAGCATTGTAGTAGTTATATTCTTGTACATAGGAGCAGTATTATAGTAGTTATATTCCTGTACATAGGCGGCAGTATTATAGTAGTTATATTCTTGTACATAGGGGGCAGTATTATAGTAGTTATATTCTTGAACATAGGGGCAGTATTAAAGTAACTATATTCTTGTACATAGGGGGTAGTATTATAGCAGTTATATTCTTGTACATAGGAGCAGTATTATAGTAGTTATATTCCTGTACATAGCGGACAGTATTATAGTAGCTATATTCTTGTACATAGGAGTAGTATTATAGTAGTTATATTCTTGTACATAGGGGTCAGTATTATAATAGTTATACTCTTGTACATAGGGGGCAGTATTACAGTAGTTATATTCTTGCACATAGAGGGCAGTATTATAGTAGTTATATTCTTGTACATAGGGGCAGTAGTATAGTAGTTATATTCCTGTACATAGGGGCAGTATTATAATAGTTATATTCTTGTACATAGGGGCAGTATTATAGTAGTTATATTCTTGCACATACGGAGCAGTATTATAATAGTTATATTCTTGTACATAGGAGCAGTATTATAGTAGTTATATTCCTGTACATAAGGGGCAGTATTCTAGTAGTTATATTCTTGTACATAGGAGCAGTATTATAGTAGTTATATTCCTGTACATAGGGGGCAGTATTATAGTAGTTATATTCTTGTACATAGGAGCAGTATTATAGTAGTTATATTCTTGTACATAGGAGCAGTATTATAGTAATTATATTCCTGTACATAGGGGACAGTATTATAGTAGCTATATTCTTGTACATAGGAGCAGTATTATAGTAGTTATATTCTTGTACATAGGGGACAGTATTATAATAGTTATACTCTTGTACATAGGGGGCAGTATTACAGTAGTTATATTCTTGTACATAAGAGCAGTATTATAGTAGTTATATTCTTGTACATAGTAGCAGCATTATAGTAGTTATATTCTTGTACATAGGAGCAGTATTATAGTAGTTATATTCCTGTACATAGGGGACAGCATTATAGTAGCTATATTCTTGTACATAGGAGCAGTATTATAGTAGTTATATTCTTGTACATAGGGGACAGTATTATAATAGTTATACTCTTGTACATAGGGGGCAGTATTATAGTAGTTATATTCTTGTACGTAGGAGCAGTATTATAATAGTTATATTCTTGTACATAGGGAACAGTATTACAGTAGTTATATTCTTGCACATAGAGGGCAGTATTATAGTAGTTATACTCTTGTACATAGGGGCAGTATTATAGTAGTTATATTCTTGTACATAGGAGCAGTATTATAGTTGTTATATTCTTGTACATAGGGAACAGTATTACAGTAGTTATATTCTTGCACATAGAGGGCAGTAACATAGTAGTTATATTCTTGTACATAGGGGCAGTATTATAGTAGTTATATTCCTGTACATAGGGGCAGTATTATAATAGTTATATTCTTGTACATAGGGGCAGTATTATAGTAGTTATATTCTTGCACATAGGGAGCAGTATTATAATAGTTATATTCTTGTACATAGGAGCAGTATTATAGTAGTTATATTCCTGTACATAGGGGGCAGTATTATAGTAGTTATATTCTTGTACATAGGAGCAGTATTATAGTAGTTATATTCCTGTACATAGGGGGCAGTATTATAGTAGTTATATTCTTGTACATAGGGGCAGTATTATAGTAATTATATTCTTGTACATAGGGGGTAGTATTATAGTAGTTATATTCCTGTACATAGGGGACAGTATTATAGTAGCTATATTCTTGTACATAGGAGCAGTATTATAGTAGTTATATTCTTGTACATAGGGGCAGTATTATGCTAGTTATATTCTGGTACATAGGAGGCAGTATTATTGTAGTTATATTCTTGTACATAGGTGCATTATTATAGTAGTTATATTCTTGTACATAGGGGGCAGTATTATAGTAGTTATATTCTTGCACATAGGGAGCAGTATTATAATAGTTATATACTTGTACATAGGGGCAGTATTATAGTAGTTATATTCTTGTACATAGGAGCAGTATTATAGTAGTTATATTCTTGTACATAGGGGGCAGTATTACAGTAGTTATATTCCTGTACATAGGGGGCAGTATTATAGTAGTTATATTCTTGTACATAGGGGCAGTATTATAGTAGTTATATTCTTGTACATAGGGGGCAGTATTATAGTAGTTATATTCTTGTACATAGGGGCAGTATTATAGTAGTTATATTCTTGTACATAGGGGGCATTATTATAGTAGTTATATTCCTGTACATAGGGGGCAGTATTATAGTAGTTATATTCTTGTACATAGGGGCAGTATTATAGTAGTTATATTCTTGTACATAGGGGGCAGTATTATAGTAGTTATATTCTTGTACATAGGGGGCAATATTATAGTAGTTATAATCTTGTACATAGGGGCAGTATTATAGTAGTTATATTCTTATACATATGGCTACTATTATAGTAGTTATATTCTTGTACATAGGGGCATTATTATAACAGTTATATTCTTGTACATAGGGGCAGTATTATAATAGTTATATTCTTGTACATAGGGGGCAGTATTATAGTAGTTATATTCTTGTACATAGGGGAAAGCATTATAGTAGTTATATTTTTGTACATAGGGGCAGTATTATAGTAGCTATATCCTTGTACATAGGAGCAGTATTATAGTAGCTATATTCTTTACATAGGGGCAGTATTATATTAGTTATATTCTTGTACATAGGGGCAGTATTATAGTAGTTATATTCCTGTACATAGGTGGCAGTATTATAGTAGTTATATTATTGTACATAGGGGGCAGTATTATAGTAGTTATGTTCTTGTACATAGGGGCAGTATTATAGTAGTTATATTCTTGTACATAGGGGACAGTATTATAGTAGTTATATTCTTGTACATAGGGGCAGCATTATAGTAGTTATATTCTTGCACATAGGGGCAGTATTATATTAGTTATATTCTTGTACATAGGGGCAGTATTATAGCAGTTATATTCCTGTACATAGGGGGCAGTATTATAGAAGTTATATTCTTGTACATAGGGGGCAGTGTTATAGTAGTTATGTTCTTGTACATAGGGGCAGTATAATAGTAGTTATATTCTTGAACATAAGGGGCAGTATTATAGTAGTTATATTCTTGTACATAGGGGCAGTATTATAATGGTTATATTCTTGCACATAGGGGGCAGTATTATAGTAGTTATATTCCTGTACATATGGTGCAGTATTATAGTAGTTATACTCCTATAAATATGGTGCAGTATTATAGGAGTTATAATCTTGCGCATAGGGACAGTATTATAATACTTATATTCGTGCACATAGGGGCAGTATTATAATAGTTATATTCTTGTACATAGGAGCAGTATTATAGTAGTTATATTCTTGTACGTAGGGGGCAGTATTATAGTAGTTATATTCTTGTACATAGGGGTCAGTATTATACTAGTTATGTTCTTGTACATAGGGGCAGTATTATACTAGTTATATTCTTGTACATAGGGGGCAGTATTATAGTAGTTATATTCTTGCACATAGGGGCAATATTATTTTAGTTATATTCTTGCACATAGGGGCAGTATTATAATAGTTATATTCTTGTACATATGAGCAGTATTCTAGTAATTATATTCTTGTACATAGGGTGCAGTTTTATAGTAGTTATATTCTTGCACATAGGGGTAGTATTATAATAGTTATATTCTTGTACATAGGAGCAGTATTATAGTAGTTATATTCTTGTACGTAGGGGGCAGTATTATAGTAGTTATATTCTTGTACATAGGGGGCAGTATTATAGTAGTTATATTCTTGTACATATGGGCAGTATTATAGTAGTGATATTCTTGTACATAGTGGCAGTATTATAGTAGTTATATTCCTGTACATAGGGGGCAGTATTATCGTAGTTATATTCTTGTACATAGGGGGCAGTATTATAGTAGTTATGTTCTTGTACATAGGGGCAGTATTATAGTAGTTATATTCTTGAACATAAGGGGCAGTATTATAATAGTTATATTCTTGTACATGGGGGCAGTATTATAATGGTTATATTCTTGCACATAGGGTGCAGTATTATAGTAGTTATAGTCTTATATTCTTGTACATAGGAGCAGTATTATAGTAGTTATATTCTTGTACGTAGGGGGCAGTATTATAGTAGTTATATTCTTGTACATAGGGGTCAGTATTATAGTAGTTATATTCTTGTACATAGGGGACAGTATTATAGTAGTTATATTCTTGTACATAGGGGGCAGCATTATAGTAGTTATGTTCTTGTACATGGGGCAGTATTATATTAGTTATATTCTTGTACATAGGGGCAGTATTATAGTAGTTATATTCTTGAACATAAGGGGCAGTATTATAGCAGTTATATTCTTGTACATAGGGGCAGTATTATAGTAGTTATATTCTTGTACATAGAGGGCAGTATTATAGTAGTTATATTCCTGTACATAGGGAGCAGTATTATAGTAGTTATATTCTTGTACATAGAGGGCAGTATTATAGTAGTTATATTCCTGTACATAGGGAGCAGTATTATAGTTGTTGTTATGCACACGCCCGGATTGACAGTCTAAGTATCAACCCGATCCGGCCAAGGTCGCACGGCGGCTCAGTCAACTCCGTGCACCTGGGAGGAACCGAGCAGAGGGACCAGGTGCTACTCCAGGTCAAACCCCGGACACGGCTGTTGACCCACACCGGGGAATGCAGGAACAGGCAGGTTAGGCTGGCATACAGACAGGTGGGTATTGGCGGACACGGCTGGCATGCAGACAGGTGGTTACTGGTAAGCACGGCTGGCGTGCAGACAGGGAGGTACTAGCAGGTTGGAGCGCAGGCTCGATAGGGTCCAGTACAGACTGGGATACAGCAACAGAGCCGCAGATGCGGTAGACAAGCTGAGTAAAGCGAAACCGCCGGAGCGGTGGACAAGGCAGAGCAGAGTGAAACCGCTGCTGCTGTGGACAAGGCAGAGCAGAGAGGAACCGCCGGAGCGGTGGACAAGGCAGAGCAGAGAGGAACCGCCGGAGCGGATGACAAGAAGAGCAGAACAGGGCGGAAGGTGCAGGCAGAGAGGACAGGGCTCTATTCACAAGGAACAGACTGGAAAATACAGGAAGATGGTTAGAACACAGGAGGTAGATGCGGAGGAATGGAAAAGGGACAAGCAGAACCAGATACACACAAGGTACTTACAATGAAGTAGCGAGTGGACTCTAAACTCACAAACAGAAGTTCAGAGACAACGAGTTGGAGTTAGGTGCAGGTTCAGACACTGCAGGAAAAGGGAAGGCACGGACATAGAGACAAACAGGTAACAGGCTAGGAGACAGTTCAGACAGGAACTGACACTGGAACGAGATACAGGAACGAGCCTGGGTATACAGCCCCCAGGGTGGCGGAAACAGACTAGAAGTCACAGGTAACAGGCCTGGGTATACAGCCCCCAGGGTGGCAGAAACAGTCAAGATGCAGAACAGGACCTGGCAATTCAGAGGCAAGGGGCACACTGATAGTTAGTGGTGCTCAGGCCCCTTCTTCTGGATGGAGGGGGTTTAAATATCCAGTGACTCACAGCAATAGGCTGGGGATGCATTAGGAGTGCGCCCACGGCAGCTATAAGAATCAGGAAGTAACCGGGCCGCCGCCCTAAGCAATCAGACAAGAGACATGCACACAGCATGAACTGGATCAAGGTTTGCAGGCTGGACTGATGGGAAAGATTGCGGTCTTGCATGGTGGGAGGTAGTGCACTATGCAAGCACGCCGCCAGGGATGTTACAGTACCCCCCCCCACTTTACGCCCCCTCTTTTCAAGCCTGCAAGGGTCTTCTGCAGAGAATTTGGAGGCCAATACTTCTCTTCAAGAGGATTACCTCTTCTGTCCACTAGAGGAAACGAAACTGGTCTTATCATCTTGGTGACTAGGATGCTTCCTCCCATCAAGCCATCCTCAGGAACAGATGAAGTGGGTGAAGTACCAGGAACAGCACACAGGAAAGACTCTCTCCATTTGTTATCAGGTAGCACCCTGGTGGATTCAGGAGACAACTGGAGGTCCTCCGCGTGGTTGGAGGGGTGCAGAGACTCGGGGGTAAACACCGCCTTGATGGACGTAAGGCCAGATTTATTAGACACGGAGGGTCCTTGCTTTAGGACTATCTTCAGACTGGTTTCAGAGATGACATGTCTGTAAGGCGGGACGGTACCTGAAGCCAGATCATTGGTACAATCGTCGAGACTGTGTGGGGACATTGCCTCCGCTTCTCTTCCTTCGGAGACTTCAGCGCACAGCGAGTCAGCGACTTGCAGATCTGGTGAAGAAGAAGAAACTGCTGACTGTCCTGAAGATATGGGGACTGGACACCCCTTGTACCTTAGCAAACCCCCAGGATACACCATGCAGGATCTCCAGACCTGAGCGGGCACTAGATCTCTCAGCTCTGGATGACCTGTGGGTAAACCAGTCAGCACCTGGAATGTGAACTTCTTCATGTGTAATGCTCCAATCTGGAGCTTAATTTGTATAGACATATTTTGACTGTTTCTGAGTAGGGCTCGTCCTTCCGCTGACAATGCCCAAACTGGCTTCTGGAGTTTTCAGACGGGAATCAAACACTGACTCTTCAAGGCTATACGCCCGAAACTTCCAGTTAATCCGAGGCCTTAACTTGCCACGGAGACAGTCATGGTCATCTGTGGAGAGGAAACACTAACGCCAAAGGCAGCCTCTCCTACAGGCCTAATGTCTTGGGATTCTCCAACCTTCGCTGGACAAAGACCGTCAGGGGGTCCCAAACAACCGCAGCGGGACCGCAATCCGATTTTGTGACTGAGTTCCGGCCTCTGCTTTGCCTGACGAACATGGTCAACCTTCATGGATTCAGTGCGGATAGCTGCCTCTACAGGCTGGGGAACAGAAGGTCTTTGGGAGGACAGAACCTGGCGTGATGGTTTACCTCTACGCCTTGCACGTCTGGACTGCCTCTTGAGGTTGGGAAGAGAAGTATTCTGTGGAGCATAGTCATCCTGTGTGGATTCTGGGTGGGCAGCAGTCTCTTCGGGCTGGAGAACTGGTAGGCTACCTACACACATTACCCATCGGGGCTGCTCCAGGATATTGGGAAGGGAAGCTTTAGCAGAGGCTTCAGGATTAGGATCATCGAAGACCATTAGAAAAGCCACCAGGAAGGCCTGCAGGTCAAAGACGATAGGATCCCATGCTTCCCATAGGGGGGTGATCCATTTCAAGGCATCACCCGCTAGGTAGGACATCATAAATGCCACTTTAACCCAATCGGTAGGAAAATACTGTAGTGAGCATAGAACTTGAAATGCAGCATGCATTGCTCCACAAACGCACGGCTTCGTTTTGGATCCCCATAGTACCATGGCGGATCCGCAGGAACGAGTGCTGATAGATCCATTTGGGCTGGTGCGTAAATCGCCTGGACCTCAGCTTGCGGAAATTTTTTTTCTTGGTGCACATATTCGCCAGAAAAGGATTCAAATGTCTCTGAGAGCGAAGGGCCGTGGGGCTCAACGGGAACCATGGCCTGAGCAAACTGTTATGCACATGCCCGGATTGACTGGCGTGTGCGTGATTAGTGATCCCACTGTACCATGAACCGAGGAGTGCCTGGAGGGGCGTAACTAAGTATCAACCCGATCCGACCAAGGTCGCACGGTGGCTCAGTCGACTCCGTGCACCTGGGAGGAACCGAGCAGAGGGACCAGGTGCTACTCCAGGTCAAACCCCGGACACGGCTGTTGACCCACACCGGGGAATGCAGGAACAGGCAGGTTAGGCTGGCATACAGACAGGTGGGTATTGGCAGGCACGGCTGGCATGCAGACAGGTGGGTACTGGTAAGCATGGCTGGCGTGCAGACAGGGAGGTACTAGCAGGTTGGAGCGCTGGCTGGATAGGGTCCAGTATAGACTGGGATACAGGAACAGAGCCGCAGATGCGGTAGACAAGCAGAGTAAAGCGAAACCGCCGGAGCGGTGGACAAGGCAGAGCCGTGTGAAACCGCTGGTGCGATGAGCAAGCAGAGCAGAGCGAAACCGCAGGTGCGGTGGACAAGGCAGAGCAGAGCGAAACCGCCGGAGTGGTGGACAAGGCAGAGCAGAGAGGAACTGCCGGAGCGGTGGACAAGGCAGAGCAGAGAGGAACTGCTTGTGCGGTGAGCAAGCAGAGCAGAGCGAAACCGCAGGTGCGGTGGACAAGGCAGAGCAGAGCGAAACCACCGGAGCGGTGGACAAGGCAGAGCAGAGCGAAACCGCCGGAGCGGTGGACAAGGCAGAGCCATGTGAAACCGCTGGTGCGATGAGCAAGCAGAGCAGAGCGAAACCGAAGGTGCGGTGGACAAGGCAGAGCAGAGCGAAACCGCCGGAGTGGTGGACAAGGCAGAGCAGAGAGGAACTGCCGGAGCGGTGGACAAGGCAGAGCAGAGAGGAACCGCTTGTGCGGTGAGCAAGCAGAGCAGAGTGAAACCGCAGGTGCGGTGGACAAGGCAGAGCAGAGCGAAACCACCGGAGCGGTGGACAAGGCAGAGCAGAGCGAAACCGCCGGAGCGGTGGACAAGGCAGAGCAGAGAGGAACCGCTGGTGTGGTGAGCAAGCAGAGCAGAGCGAAACCTCAGGTGCGGTAGACAAGGCAGAGCAGAGCAAAATCGCCGGAGCGGTGGACAAGGCAGAGCAGAGAGGAACCGCCGGAGCGGTGGACAAGGCAGAGCAGAGAGGAACCGCCGGAGCAGTGGACAAGGCAGAGCAGAGAGGAACCGCCGGAGCAGTGGACAAGCAGAGCAGAACAGGGCGGAAGGTGCAGGCAGAGAGGACAGGGCTCTGTTCACAAGGAACAGACTGGAAAATACAGGAAGATGGTTATAACACAGGAGGTAGATACGGAGGAAGGGAAAAGGGACAAGCAGAACCAGATACACACAAGGTACTTACAATGAAGTAGCGAGTGGACTCTAAACTCACAAACAGAAGTACAGAGACAACGAGTTGGAGTTAGGTGCATTTTCAGACACTGCAGGAAAAGGGAAGGCACGGACATAGAGACAAACAGGTAACAGGCTAGGAGACAGTTCAGACAGGAACTGACACTGGAACGAGATACAGGAACGAGCCTGGCTATACAGCCCCCAGGGTGGCGGAAACAGACTAGAAGTCACAGGTAACAGGCCTGGGTATACAGCCCCCAGGGTGGCGGAAACAGACTAGAAGTCAGAGATAACAGGCCTGGGTATACAGCCCCCAGGGTGGCAGAAACAGTCAAGATGCAGAACAGGACCTGGCAACTCAGAGGCAAGGGGCACACTGATAGTTAGTGGTGCTCAAGCCCCTCGTTCTGGGTGGAGGGGGCTTAAATATCCAGTGACTCACAGCAATAGGCTGGGGACGCATTAGGAGTGCGCCCACTGCAGCTATAAGAATCAGGAAGTAACCGGGCCGCCGCACTAAGCAATCAGACAAGAGACATGCACACAGCATGAACTGGAGCAAGGTTTGCAGGCTGGACAGATGGGTAAGATTGCGGTCTTGCATGGTGGGAGGTGGTGCACTATGCAAGCACACCGCCAGGGATGTTACAGTTGTTATATTCTTGTACATAGGGGGCAGTATTATAGCAGTTATATTCTTGTACATAGGAGCAGTATTATAGTAGTTATATTCCTGTACATAGGGGGCAGTATTATAGTAGTTATATTCTTGTACATAGGGAGCAGTATTATAGTAGTTATATTCTTGTACATAAGGGCAGTATTATAATAGTTATATTCTTGTACATAGGGAGCAGTATTATAGTAGTTATATTCTTGTACACAGGGGCAGTATTATAGTAGTTATATTCTTGTACATAGGGGCAGTATTATAGTAGTTATAGTCTTGTACATAGGGGCAGTATTATAGTAGTTATATTCTTGTACATAGGGGCAGTATTATAATAGCTATATTCTTGTACATAGGGGCAGTATTAGAGTAGTTATTTTCTTGTACATAGGGGGCAGTATTATAGAAGTTATATTCTTGTACATAGGGGTCAGTATTATAATAGTTATATTCTTGTACATGGGGGCAGTATTATAGTAGTTATATTCTTGTACATAGGGGCAGTATTATAATAGTTATATTCTTGTTCATAGGGACAGTATTATAGTAGTTATATTCTTGTTCATAGGGGCAGTATTATATTAGTTATATTCTTGTACATAGGGGCAGTATTATAGTAGTTATATTCTTGTACATAGGGGCAGTATTATAGTAGTTTTATTCTTGTACATAGGAGCAGTATTATAGTAGTTATATTCTTGTACATAGGGGGCAGTATTATAGTAGTTATATTCTTGTACATAGGGGCAGTATTATAGTAGTTATATTCTTGTGCATAGGGGCAGTATTATAGTAGTTATATTCTTGCACATAGGGGGTAGTATTAGAGTAGTTATATTCTTGTACATAGGAGCAGTATTATAGTAGTTATATTCTTGTACATAGGGGCAGTATTATAGTAGTTATACTCTTGTACATAGGCGGTAGTATTATAGTAGTTATATTCTTGTACATAGGAGCAGTATTATAGTAGTTATATTCTTGTAAATAGGGGCAGTATTATTGTAGTTATATTCTTGTACATAGGAGCAGTATTATAGTAGGTATATTCTTGTACATAGGGGCAGTATTATAGTAGTTATATTCTTGTACATAGGCGGTAGTATTATAGTAGTTATATTCTTGTACATAGGAGCAGTATTATAGTAGTTATATTCTTGTACACAGCTGCAGTATTATAGTAGTTATATTCGTTTATGTAGGAGCAGTATTATAGCAGTTATATTCTTGTACATAGGGGCAGTATTATAGTAGTTATATTCTTGTAAATAGGGGCAGTATTATAGTAGTTATATTCTTGTACAAAGGGGGCAGTATTATAGTAGTTATATTCTTGTACATAGGAGCAGTATTATAGCAGTTATATTCTTGTACATAGGGGCAGTATTATAGTAGTTATATTCTTGTACATTGGCGGTAGTATTATAGTAGTTATATTCTTGTACATAGGAGCAGTATTATAGCAGTTATATTCTTGTACATGGGGCAGTATTATAGTAGTTATATTCTTGTACATAGGAGCAGTATTATAGTAGTTATATTCTTGTACATAGGAGCAGTATTATAGTAGTTATATTCTTGCACTTAGGAGCAGTATTATAGTAGTTATATTCTTGTACATAGGGGCAGTATTATAGTAGTTATATTCTTGTACATAGCAGCAGTATTATAGCAGTTATATTCTTGTACTTAGGAGCAGTATTATAGTAGTTATATTCTTGTACATAGGGGCAGTATTATAGTAGTTATATTCTTGTACATAGGGGCAGTATTATAGTAGTTATATTCTTGTACATAGGAGCAGTATTATAGTAGTTATATTCTTGTACATAGGAGCAGTATTATAGTAGTTATATTCTTGTACATAGGGGCAGTATTATAGTAGTTATATTCTTGTACATAGGGGACAGTATTATAGTAGTTTTATTCTTGT